>NC_058084.1:464324553-464667365 GCF_014858855.1 Bufo gargarizans
AGGTGGACGCGTCTGAGACGGGAGTAGGCGCCCTTCTGTCTCAGCGTAGAACACCAGAGGGTCCTCTGCTTCCTTGTGGGTTTTACTCCCGGAAACTGTCTTCCGCGGAGTGCAACTATCAGATTGGTGACAGGGAGTTATTGGCCATCGTGCAGGCCCTTAAAGAATGGAGGCACTTGCTCGAGGGTTCGGTGGTTCCGGTTCTCATCCTGACGGACCACAAGAATCTGACCTACCTTTCTGAGGCCAAGAGATTGACACCACGTCAGGCCAGATGGGCTCTGTTCTTGTCACGTTTTAATTACGTGGTCTCCTACCTACCCGGTTCCAAGAACATCAGAGCGGATGCCTTATCACGGCAGTACTCCGAGCTGTCCGGGGAGGAGTCGATTCCGACTTCGGTCATACCTCCGAATCAGATCCTGGCCGCCATTCGCACCAGCCTGACCTCTCCCCTGGGTGAGCAGATTTTGGCGGCTCAATCTGGTGCTCCCTCTGGGAGACCCAACGGCAGGTGTTTTGTGCCTGAGGAGTTGCGCACTCGGTTGTTGCGAACCTACCATAACTCCAAGGCCGCGGGGCATCCTGGAAAGAATCAGCTGTCCTGGGCTGTTTCACGTCTGTTCTGGTGGCCTTCTCTACGTTCCGACATCGCCGCATATGTAGCGGCATGCTCCGTTTGTGCCCAGAGTAAGTCCCCTCGGCACCTTCCGTTGGGCCTTTTGCAACCCATAGCCACCGGGGAGCGCCCATGGTCACACCTGGGGATGGATTTCATTGTGGACCTCCCTGCATCCCGAGGCCATACGGTCATTCTCATGATTGTGGATCGGTTTTCCAAAATGTGCCACTGTGTTCCTCTCAAGAAGTTACCCTCTGCACAAGAGTTGGCCACGATTTTCGCCAGGGAGGTCTTCCGGTTGCACGGTTTGCCCAAGGAGATTGTGTCGGATCGGGGGAGTCAGTTTGTGTCCAGGTTCTGGCGCGCCTTTTGCTCCCAGTTGGGGATTCATCTCTCTTTCTCCTCGGCCTACCACCCTCAGTCCAATGGGGCCGCAGAACGATCCAATCAGGCCTTGGAGCAATTCCTTCGTTGCTATGTCTCCGATCACCAAGACAATTGGGTTGACCTCCTGCCTTGGGCTGAGTTTGCCAGGAACACGGCGGTGAACTCTTCCTCTGGGACGTCTCCCTTCATGGCCAATTATGGGTTCCAACCTGCCGTGTTACCGGAGGTATTCTCTCCCCAGGATATTCCGGCTGTGGAGGATCACCTTTCCGTCCTACGTGCTTCTTGGGTACAGATCCAGAGGTCCCTTGAGGTCTCTGCGCAGCGCCAGAGACTCCAGGCTGATCGCAGACGAGCGCCCGCTCCTTCCTACCAGGTCGGAGACCGTGTATGGTTGTCCACCCGCAACCTCAACCTTCGAGTGCCCACTCCCAAGCTGGCGCCTCGCTTTGTTGGTCCCTTCCGAGTGCTTCGCAGGGTAAACCCGGTAGCCTATGCCCTTGCGCTTCCTCCTGGCATGCGGATCTCCAACGTGTTTCATGTCTCCCTGTTGAAGCCATTGGTGTGTAATCGTTTCGGTTCCTCGGCCCCGTCCGGTCCAAGTGGGCAATCGTGAGGAATATGAGGTGAGCAATATCCTGGACTCACGCCTGGTCCGCGGTCGGTTGCAGTTTTTGGTCCATTGGCGTGGTTATGGTCCAGAGGAGCGTTCCTGGGTTCCCTCCGCAGATGTCCATGCTCCTGCTTTGCTCCGAGCCTTCCACGCACGCTTCCCTCAGAAACCTCAGGGGCCCTTGAGGGGGAGGTACTGTCATGGTCTTACCTTCTTACTGTTCTCCTTCGTTTGACATGTGCTGGCGGCCATCTTGGTTTCTGGGTTTCTTGTAGCCTCCCACCCTGCGGCTTCTCCTTCCCACTGGGAGGAGCTGGATGCCTAGCTCATATATATAGGAGGTCTGTGGCTTCAGTTCCTTGCTTGGTCCTCCTGTGTTCACATGCTTCTAAGACTGCTGCTGCTTCTGGTTCCTGATCCTGGCCTCGTCTGACTACCCCGTTGGTTCCTGATCCTGGCTTCGTCTGACTACCCTGCTGGTTCCTGATCCAGGCTTCGTCTGACTACCCTTCTGGTTCCTGACCTCTGTCTACGCAAGACCCTGCTTCGGTTTAGCCATCCGTTTGGACTTTTGCTTACAGCTTGATTTTCAATAAAGCCTTCTTATTTCCACTTATCTCTTGTTGTACGTCTGGTTCATGGTTCCATGACAGAATAGCAACACAGGTAACGCCCAAATCAACTGAAATGAGGCCTTACCCCTGTCTCCCCCTCCCCCTTTCAATGGAATTGGAGACAGGAACAGCCCTCTATAAATTTCAGTTGGTTGGGTAATTTCTTGAGTAAGAAATTTTATGTTCGAAACGCGTAGACTATCGCTGGAATAAAAGGATTTGTGTTGATGCTGTAAAATAATTTTAAATGCCACGAATAAAGAAACAAGCAACTCAGAGATACTTCGGTGCTGGATTCATCTTTATTTGTTTCGCGATTGGAGGTCTTACCTATGGTTTCCGTGCACGTGGGGGTATAACATAAGGATAGTAATACAAGGTGAGTTGGACAATCTATTGGTTTACTGCAGACACTGACTCTCTGGACTTATTTCCCATTGGGGTGCACCCCGCCTTACCATCCCTTCCGGAGAGCAGCAACACTTGGTGACACCTCAATGGTGTCTGGGGGCCCAGCGTAGCATTGGGGCCACCCCAAAGCCAGCCATCACACTAGTAAATATTGGGCATCTGATCTGTTTGATCTGAGGTCTGAATAGGGGCCTTATTAACAATGGGGTCTGATTGGGGGGTCGTATTAACATTAGGGGGGTCTGCTCTGAGATCTATTTAATATTAGGAGTCTGATTGGGGCTCTGAGCTGAGGATTGATTAACATTGGGGGTCTGATCTCAGCTCTGATGAAAACTTTGTTTTCTTCTTATTTTCCTTCTCTAAAACCTAGGTGTGTCTTATAGGGCGAAAAATACTTACTGGGCGAGTCAAGAGTCTCAGGACACCCTTTTATTTAATAAATGAAAATGAAATATCTGAATACCTGAGCAAGTAATGGATGAGGGGGCCTATCTGTTAGGCTATGTCCGGAACATGGCCGCCATATTGGATCAAGGGCAAATTTTTCCAATAGGAAGCATATCTAAGACTAGAATTTTCTCAAAAGCCGATCACCAATATCTTTTGTAGTTCAAAAGTTATCAACACAGGAAGTTCAAAACTTCAAAGTTCTGTCTTCAGCACCAGGGACAAGACATTGAACACGTCGAACAGTTGTGCATCACAGAGAACATTCCCGGTAGCTGTTGCAACTTTTTGTGTTGATAACATTTGAACTCATGTTACGTAGGGACACAAGGTAGTCCGAAACGCGTAGACTATTTGCCATGTTACACCTTTTAATGGATAAAATATAAGTATGACGTTTTAAAGAGATGACATGCCGATTTTGAACTTTTTCTTACATTGTATTACTGCAGCTGAAGCGGTGGTATTCAAACACCCTCCCAGTGGGAGGCCTGCATATGTGACTCGGGAGTGGTGAACTGTTTATCTATTTTACCTTTTTTTGGGGGGTACTAGCTCTCCTTGGGGAGAAAGCACCTTTCCCATCCGCTTTTAGGCTAGGGCTACACAACGACATTTGACGACACATAGGGCACAACTACACTGCAACATGTGTCGTGCGACATTGATGTCGCTCAACAAATTTTATAAACATAGTCTATGGTGTCGCACTGCGACACGACAGTAGATGGATTTTTCTGAGACTGTTGTGTCGCAGCGTGACACAATAGACTATCATTATAAAAATTGTCGCGTGACATCAATGTCACACGACACATGTTGCAGTGTAGTTGTGCCCTGTGTGTCACATGTCGTTGTGTAACCCTAGCCTAAAAGCGGATGGGAAAGTGGGTGTTGCTAGACTGATGGGAAGATTTAAAGGGGTTATGTCATGAACTGAAAAAATATGGTAAATGGAGAATTGTTGCGCATGCGTGGCTGCTGTCCCTTCACTTCGGTGCCCCGTTCTGGACATATAAGCGGTTCTTAGAGGTGTCACCCGCACCTTTTACTGTAAAAGGAAAATATTTTTTATCAGACCTCATATCAGATCCTAAGATCAGACCCTCATATCAGGAACTCAGATCAGACTTCCATGACAGACACCCATCTCAGATCAGACTTCCATGCCAGACCCTGTATCAGACCTCAGATCAGAGAGAAAATAAATGACTTCACTTACCTCTCCTGCTCTGCCGCTCCTCTCCAGGTCTGGCGATTGCTCATCCAGTCGCGCTCCTGTGTCTTCTCTGACCCGGGCTGCACTCTCACCTGACTGCGTACGGCATCAGGACAGTACATCGCGGCCCCAGGGAAGAAGACCAGGGAGGATGAGTACAGGCAGCGCTTTACTCCCCGCACCTACTGCATACTAGTGAGTGCTTCACTAGCATTCGCTTTATAAGAAGGACTACCATTTTTCCCCCACTTTTGGGGAAAAATACGGTATTTTTGTTTTATT
Organism: Bufo gargarizans; assembly: GCF_014858855.1. Classification (NCBI taxonomy): domain Eukaryota; kingdom Metazoa; phylum Chordata; class Amphibia; order Anura; family Bufonidae; genus Bufo; species Bufo gargarizans. The sequence continues at coordinate 464,329,152 of NC_058084.1, forward strand.
ACCTAAAAAATAAAAACCTTTGAACAAAATCTCAAATTTTCTTTGCATCACCATTTTCTGACAGCCATAACTCTTTTGTAATTTAGTCTACAGAGCTATATGAGGGATTGTTTTTACGGAACAAACTGTAGTACATATGACTTTTTGATCACTGTTATTTATTTTTTTGAGGGGGACAAGGTGCCTAAAAAATGGAAAATTGTGTCTTTTACATTTTTATCCGTTATGGCGTTCACTGCACAGGAATTTTTAAAAATATTTTAATAGTTCAGAATTCATAAATTTTTGGGACGCGTCAGTACCTAATGTCAATTTTTTTATTGTTTATATAATTTGTAAAATTGGGAAAGGAGGTGATTTAAACCTTTAATATTTTTTTTTACTTTTTTTTCACCTAGTAAGGCCGAATGCACACGGCCATGAGCGGTCCGTGGTAACACGGCCTGGATTCCCGCTGAGAGCAGGAGCGCACTGCGTCATTGGCTGCTATGCCGCCACTGCACTACAGTAATACACTGGTATGATCTATACGAGTGTAGTACTGTAGTGCAGCGGCGGCATAAAGCGCACGGCGTCATAGCAACCAATGATGCCGTGCGCTCCTGCTCTCAGCGGGAATTCAGGCCGTGTTACCACGGACCGCTCACGGCCGTGTGCATTCGGCCTAACTATTAGCCCTCTTAGGGGGCTAGTACAATGGGATCCCTTAACCCATATGCCCTCCCTGCTGAGCTGTGCTTTTTTTTTTTTTTACAAAGAGACAAATTCCTATTTTGGATGGTCCTCAGTTATAAGTGGTGACCCCAAGGTTCAGTGCTGAGCCCCCTATTATTTAACTTATTTATTAATGATATAGAAGATGTGAGTAGTAGTACTGTTTATATTTTTGCAGATGACACCAAGCCATGTAGTACTGTGCAGTCTATGGAATATGTCTATAATCTACAAGCTGACTTGGACGCTCCGAGGTTTTGGGCATCAACTTGGCAAATGAGTTTCAATGGGGATAAATGTAAAGTAATGCATCTGGGTAGTAATAATCTCTGTGCTTCATATGTCCTAGGGCAGTGGTCGGCAACCCGCGGCTCGCGAGCCACATGCGGCTCTTTTGATCCTTAGATGCGGCTCTTTGGTTCGGGCTGGCGGGTGGGCGGCCTTTCTTGCAAAATGTCAAGCTTTCAAAAGGTCCGTCATGCGCCTCCTGCCCCGTCTGTCTGCTCCTTCCACTTTATGAATGAAGCAGGCAGGCGGGGCAGGAGGCGCATGGCGGAGGGTGAGATGTCACGCTGCGCACAGCAGCAGAAGGGCGGGCAGCGGCGGACTTTCAGCACAACACCGGCCATGTGAGGAGTGGTGAAGAGGCCGCCGCTCAGGTCCAGGAGGAGCGAAATGTCCTGCAGAAGAAAGGTAGGAGCTGCCCCCGGTGTGTGCACCGGCCCCACCGCAAGTGTCCCTGCCTCCTCCCTTCCCCCCCACTAATACATTACTTTACTTACTGGAGGGCACTTATGGGGGATATCTGTGGAGGGCACTTATGGGGGATATCTGTGGAGGGCACTTATGGGGGATATCTGTGGAGGGCACTTATGGGGGATATCTGTGGAGGGCACTTATGGGGGATATCTGTGGAGGGCACTTATGGGGGATATCTGTGGAGGACACTTATGGGGGATATCTGTGGAGGGCACTTATGGGGGATATCTGTGGAGGGCACTTATATAGCATCTTATGCTATATATGTGTCATCCACAGATATCCCCCATAGGTGCCCTCCACAGATATCTCTGTGGGGGAAAAAGTGCGTCATCCACAGATATCCCCCATAAGTGCGTCATCCACAGATATCCCCCATAAGTGCGTCATCCACAGATATCCCCCATAAGTGCGTCATCCACAGATATCCCCCATAAGTGCGTCATCCACAGATATCCCCCATAAGTGCGTCATCCACAGATATCCCCCATAAGTGCGTCATCCACAGATATCCCCCATAAGTGCGTCATCCACAGATATCCCCCATAAGTGCGTCAGCCACAGATATCCCCCATAAGTGCGTCATCCACAGATATCCCCCATAAGTGCGTCATCCACAGATATCCCCCATAAGTGCGTCATCCACAGATATCCCCCATAAGTGCGTCATCCACAGATATCCCCCATAAGTGCGTCATCCACCGATATCCCCCATAAGTGCGTCAGCCACAGATATCCCCCATAAGTGCGTAAGCTACAGATCTCCCCCATAAGTGCGTCATCCACAGATATCCCCCATAAGTGCGTCATCCACATTACATCCACATCTGCAGACAAGTTTAATAAACGTAAAAAATGATAAAGATAAAATGAAATAATAATCAAGATCCAAATAAAAGAAAGTACATATAAAAGTATGTAAAAACACACTCTGGGCTCATGCCCACGAATGTAAGGGCGCCGTGCCTGTGCTGCGGACCGCAAATAGCGGTCCGCAATGCACGGACACAGACCATGGGGCAGCTGCATGAGGATCGCGGACCCATTCACTTAAATGGGGTTCGCGATCCGCATCCGACTGCCCGCACCGCAAAAAAAGTAGCGCATGCTGAAGTGAATGGGTCCATGATGCGGGCTGCACACGGTCGTGTGCAGCCCGCATCATGGACCCATTCACTTCAATGGGTCCAGGATCCGGGATATGAGTGCTACAGTGTGCTTCCGTAGTGCTTCTGGCTGTGCCTCCGCACCGCAAAAAAGTAGTGCATGCGCTACTTTTTTGCGGGGCGTAGGCACAGCCAGAAGCACCACGGAAGCACACTGTAGCACTCATATCCCGGATCCTGGACCCATTGAAGTGAATGGGTCCTTGATGCGGGCTGCACACGGCCAGTGCCCGTGTATTGCGGACCCGCCGTATGCGGCCTGCAATATGGCAACGGCGGGCACACAGTCGTGTGCATGAGCCCTAATAGTCCTCACTGGTACTGTTGACGCAATATTTTAGGTTTTAAAAATGTGGCTCTCGAAATAAATTTCAATCGTGGTTTTGGCGATATTTGGCTCAGTTGAAAAAAAAGGTTGCCCACCACTGTCCTAGGGGATGTAACACTGGGAGAGTCACTTATAGAGAAGGGTTTGGGTGTCCTTGTAGATCATAGATTAAATAACAGCACAATATCCAGCAGCTGCTTCTAAGGCCAGCAGAATATGGCCATGTACTAAAAGGGGCATAGATTATGGGGGCAGGGATTTAATACTACCACTTTACAAAGCATTGGTGTGGCATCATCTGGAATATCATCATCCAGGGCATCTCAGTTCATAGAAAGGATGCCCTGGAGCTGGGAAAAGTACAAAGAAGAGCAACTAAACTGATAAGGGGCAGTGGAGTCTTATGAGAATGGATTAAATTAATTCCTTTAGTTTTGAGAAGGTGGAATATAATTTATCTATATAAATGGCCCGTACATAAAATATGGTGAAAACATGTTCTGAGTAAAATCCCCTCAAAAGACAAGGAGGCACTGGCTTCGTCTGGAGAAGTAAAAGTTCAGTCTCCAGAGGTGACAAAGCTTCTTCACCACAAGAGCTGTGGATCTGTGGAATAGTCACCTCGGGATGTGGCCACAGCAGGAACAGTTGACTGTTTTAAAACGGGCCATGTTGGTTTGATCGGCTTCCTCCTAGCAGGTAAACATCATCAGCCGCACCAATGAAGTCTCATGCCAGGAGAAAGTGCATGGCCACCTTAAAAATCCCATCAAAATCAAAAGGGACATCTCCTATTCAAAAAGGGGCGTGGGTCATCCATGGCTCAGCCTCGCAAGAGGCCTAAAGTAAGTTTAAATTTGAAAGTGCACTGTGACAATTCAGGATCAGGATGAGGATCAAGGAAGACACCTGTATACCCAATACAGACATTATACAACATGAGTGAACCACTTCTAGCTCCCAGTGCTTACTGGTAATGTGAAAGGGACACACAACTCACACCATGTGGGACTAAAACATTACTGTAATAAGAATTTTAATGAACTGTAACAGGAACTGAGAATGTAAAATACAAATACAGTGGATGTATAGAAAACGAAAATTGCGAGCCCTCCTTGGGGTCAAGTATGACCATGTCGCACAGTTCAACTTATAAAGTGTATAATTACCTGATTCATACAGTTTAAGGTTTGCCATTTGTAATTCACACTCCTGCTATACTTTACAAGAAAGGAAACAAAAACTCTGAAAGTATCTTAAAGGGGTCTGTCCGTGATTTTAACATTGGATAGGTCATCAATATCAGATCGGTGAGGGTCTGACACCTGGCACCCCCGCCGATCAGCTGGTTGAAGAGAAGGCCACGCTCCGTGTAAGCGCAGCCTTCCCTTCCTTGTTTGCCTGCTCTCCATCGACATTGCAACGGTGAGCAGTGTAATTACAAGACGCCGTCCCATTCACTTCTATGGGGCAGCTCCTTCCTATTCAAGTATATAAGAACGAGCCGCCCCATTGAAGGGAATAGGACGGCTTGTAATTACACTGCTCACCGCTGCAATGTCGACGGCGCAACGGTAAACAAGGAAGGGAAGGCAGCGCTGGCACAGGTGTTGGGTCCCTGCCGATCTGATATTGATGATCTATCCTGAGGACAGGTCATCAATATTAAAATCCCGGAAGTCCCCTTTAAAGAGGTTCTCTGGGCTTTAATGGAAACCTTCCTCTGTGCCAATCTGTGGAGAACACAGTTTGTTCAATACTTACCCCTCCGTAGCGCTGCTGGTGCCGCCATCTCTGCCGCGCCCAACACTGCCGGCTGCTCAGGTCCCGAGTCTTCCTGTTCAGCTGCATATACCGTATACTCAGGAACACATCGCGACCTGGGCAGAAGAACACCTGCCAGCGCAGCAGCGAAGACAGCATCATCAGCAGCACTACAGAGGGGTATTATGCAGACTATCCTCCCTCCACATAAGGGCACGCAGGAAGATTTGAACTAAATATCATAAATCAAAAACGGAAAAATGGCCATTGCTTGCTAGATAATTACGTAGAACCTTAAAGAGGGTTTCCAGGTGTTTAACATTGCTAACCTGTACTCAGGATAGGTCATCAGTATCTAATTAATGGGGGCCCGACACCTGGCACCCTCTCTGATCAGCTGTTTGAAGGGGTCACGCTGCTCCAGTGAATGCTGTTGCCTCCTCGTAACATTACAAGCACAGCGCCGTCCATTGGATAGTGGCTGTGCTTGGTATTGCAGCTCGGCGCCATTCATTGCAACTGAGCTGACGTGACGACTGGCCCATATGCCGGGGTGCCTGTAAGTCAGACTGATCAGATATTGATGACTATCCTTAAAATAGGTCATCAATGTTAAACACCCAGAAAACCTCTTGAACCTTACCTGTCTAACATACCTACCTACCTATCACTCCAAATAACTATAACATGCATCAATAAGTGATTATGTGTAACATCACTTCAGTAAATCTACATCTAATGTGTATCTCCACCTTCGAGTGCCACCGAGCATATGTAACCATTCACACTTGGACTAGTCTTCATTAGAAGCTTGCCCCACACAATTTCTTACAGTCAGTTCTTCCCTACTGTGGATTTTTCTATAGTGGCCGACATATAAATGAATGAGGTCAGCAGAGCAAACTCTGTGCAAACACTGAGCCAACAAAGGATGCTGGGAGATTTCAGCTCTGAAGCCAGCAGAACCGAGGGCTATAATAACTCTGTAACTTAAGGATCCGTTTTTTTTCCTTTTCTCCTGACGGATCACCAAGAACAGAAAAATTAACGGTGACGTGAACTTGCCCTTAGCAGTAGATGAGAGCGTACATTGCCATTTCAAACACTGGTCCAATGATCTTGTCATGGGTATCAGCAGTTGGACTCGCACTGACCTAAGGTCTAGCGCTTACTGTGGTGATATGTAATGTTATGTTGATGGCTGGGATACCACTATGTGGAGCACACACGAAATGCCAAGAATACTGATGCATTTATCACTGCGAACTGTAAAAAAGGGGAACAATCACTTTATGTGCCACACAGGCTTTAGTTTAGAGGCTTTTGCTCCTAGTCTTATTCCAGTACGTCAATTTCCATGTCTGATTCTGAGGACAAGTCGGGCCACAAATGTTCCTCCATAAACATGGGTGGACTGTATACACCCACATCTACGTCTGGGGACATAGGTGTAGTGAAATGTATTATCTGTTCAACTTGTTCCTCCAACTCTTTGAAGTGTTCTTTCCCCTTACTAGGGCATGTAACATTTAAAGGCTTGACTTCCCAGCTGAGGGCATCACTGGTCCTCTTTATGTTCACTTTCTCCTCTTCGGAGTCGATGTAGCATCTTTTTTGAAATTCGTCTAGACTCTTGTCGTGGTCTACAATTCCATCTCTTTCAGATTTACAGTATGTATTTGAAAAAATCTCACGGACTACAATTCTATTTGTTTCACATTCACAGTAGGCACTTGATGGCACACCCTCTGGGTTTACAGTTCCACGTCTTTCAGATTCATGGTAGGTACCTGATGTTAAAGCAACTTGGCCTACAGTTCTACTCGGTTCATATTCATAGTTTGTGCTTGATGTTAAACATTTATGGTCTACAATTTCAACTCTTTTGGATTTACAGGATGTACTTAATACATTCTCTTGGTCTACAGCTCCATTTCTTTCAGATTTACAGTGGGCACTTGATGGTAGACCCTCTTGGTTCCCAGTTCCACTTGTTTCAGATTCAGAGTAGGTGCTGGTCATCAAACCATCCTGGTCTAAAGTTCTACTTGTGTCAGATTCACAGTGGGTACTTGATGGTAGACCCTCTTGGTTTCCACTTCCAATTGTTTCAGATTTATCGTAGGTTCTGGTCATTAAACCATCGTGAACTACAGCTCCACTTGTCTCAGATTCACAGTTGGTACTTGATGGTGGACCCTCATGGTCTACAATTCTATTTGATTCAGATCCACAGTGGGCACTTGATGTAAATCCCTTGTGGGCCACAGTTCCAGTATTCATCTCTATTATTGGACCTGACCAGGACTCTTTTATACTTTTGAAGACTGTATGGGGCACAGAATAGTTTCCATTCTCATCGTTTACTGGTGAATCAGTAATTTCACTGCTAACGATCGGCGCTTCATTAGCACGTCCATCTTTAATCAACGCATTTTTGTCTTCTGTTCTCAATTGACCTACTTTCAATCCCACTAAATGTCCAGCATGTTCACCTGAAAGTTGGTCCTTTAATTCCGCTGTGTGTTTCAGATGATGCCCATGGTGATGACTACGTGGCTTGTCACATTGCCCTAATAACTTATGGTCATCTAACATGTCCTCTGACTTATCTGAAATGTCGATATTACTGCACGTCACATCTGGACATTTGAATTTCAAAAACTCTCCGCAAAAAGCAATTTCCTTGTTTTTTCTGTCCAATTTTATTCTTTTTAACAATCCTGTTTTTGATTTTGTGTGGGGTCTTATTTGTTGGCCTGAAAAACATTCTCCCTCTTGGTCAAGCATTACTTCGGAGTTGCTTTTGCTTCGCTTCGGAGGTATTGTCCTACATCTCTTCAGCAAGTTCTCCTGTGTGTCTTGAAGATTCTCCGATAATGCGTGGCTTCTTAGCATAGTCTCTGGCAATTCTTCAACTCTCTGCGCATCCTCTGGCAATACCACAATGCTCTGTGCTTCTTCTGACAATCCCCCAGTGCTCTGCGCATCCTCTGGCAATGCCACAATGCTCTGTGCTTCTTCTGACAATCCCCCAGTGCTCTGCGCATCCTCTGGCAATGCCACAATGCTCTGTGCTTCTTCTGACAATCCCCCAGTGCTCAGTGCATCTTTCCCAATATTCTGCATATCGTCCAGCAATTCTTCGCTGCTCTGGATATTCTTCAGAAATTCCCCAATACTCTGCACATCTTCTGGTGATTCCTTGATGCTCGGCACATTGTCGTGCAAGCCAGAAACATTCACCGTTTCCTCTGATAGGTCCTGGCTACCGGGGATATAATCCAACAAACCCTTTAGTTCAGATTCCATTAAGTCAAGGCTTTCTGCAATTGGTGAATTCTGGTTGCTAATGAAATCTTGCACGAAATCCTGACTAATTAAGGCATTCTCTGTTAAATCCTGACTGTTTGCAATATCATTTATAGAGTTGTGGATAGGTGGGGCATCCTCTTGTGAATTCTGCGTACCATGTACATACTGCAACAAATCATGGCTGGTTGGTACATTCTCTAGGTAACCATGATCGCCTGCAAAATCCTCCACTGAACTGCAACTGCTTAAAACATTCTCCAAGCAACCCAGGTCGCTCGACCCAATCTCTGACACCCCGCAGCTGCTTGTCTCCGTGTCCTGTGTGTTTTCATTACCTTGCATGCTTACATTGTCTACATCATTGTCTATTTTGTTTTGGCTGTTTCTTGTTGGCTTCATCGGAATATGAGTGCCTGAACATTTGGTTCCTTGGTTTTCAGCCTTTGCATATGGAGTACGAGTTTTGGTTCCAAGACAACTCCTATTTAGTCTTCTCCCAGAGTCAGTCCTTACTAACCTTCCTCTTTCCAGCTTCAAGAGCTCCACTTCTGGGATTTGTAACTTGTGTGCTGCTTGGAGAACACTGCCGACATCTCCTGGTGCAACCTTCAGCTCTGCGGTGTACATGTACTGGACAAGAGGAAATAGGTGAATGCTTTTTAATCCATGAATCTTTAACACACGTCTGGTGGAATCAGAAACTTCTGATATTTCAGTAGGAGACGTGAGCAGGTCAGCCAAATATGGGCTGCATGCTGCAATGACACAAGAGTGGACATCGATGCCCTCACCTAAAACAAAAGAGAAAAAGAACATGTAAAAATAACTACATTAAAATGGACCTAACGCATTTTATACCTACTTAGTATAGATACAAAAATAAATATGTTCAGCTAACGTGGGGAGAAGAGGTGGTGGAAAAGGGGGTAAATCTTAAAACATTTTGCCTATAACGTTCTAGAGCAGGGTCTCAAACACGCGGCCAGGAGTCGCATGCGTCCCTTGAGGCAATTAACTGCACTCTGCGAGTCGCCACTGAGAGGTTGGCAATTTACGACGCGCCATGGGAGCCTATGGCCTCCATCTCCACCATTCAGCCTCATAGGCAGCAGGCCGTTAGGCCTGAAGCAACAGACCTCCTTCGCCGGATCTCAGGAGGTGCAATGACATGGTCACTAACACCTGCATTCTGATGCAGGTGTTCATAATCATGTCATGGTCTGACTGAGACCCGCCTCAGAGGGTCACTGTGATGTCATCAAGACCACTGGCGATGGGACGTGCAAATTAGGCCGCAGGTTGGAAGGAGCCTGTGGCCTGCATCGCAGATGGCGGCAGGGAACGAGAGACAGGAGAGTATGCTTATATATATATATTGGCATTACTGGGAGCACTATGTGGGCATTGATACAGACTGGAACACTACAGGGGGGGATTATAATTCAGGGGGCACTACGGGGGGGACTAATACAGACGGGATACACAAATAATAATTTGGTGCAAGGCCGCACCTTACTTATAGAAAGGTTGGTGCACGGCGGCACCTTAAATAACCAGTGGTCCTACCGTTTTTAGGCCAGGGTCCTCTGGTCACTGTCGATGTTCAGATAGCATTCGGTTTGCTACGAAATAAAGCAATTAGGGCTGGGCGGGGGTATTAGTGCATTAGAGGTACCTAGACAGCCCTAGTATATGGGTGCTATCTCGGCCCTAGCATCCTATCCACGGAGCACCCGTTCTAATAAGAACGACCCCGTCCGGAACCTTGCCCTTTTTGCTACTTGGCCCTATTGTGCCCTAGTGTAGCTAATCCCTACATGCATGTTTCGTAAAAACTCGTCAGGGGCATATAGGCACACATAAGGGGGCAATACAATGTAATAACATATAGTGTTGGTCTTGGTTTAGTAATCAACACAGTTATACTTGGCAATAATTGACACAATTGATACCTGGGAGCGGTAACCTTTAATCCAGGCTCCGCTTATGTATCAGGGCGCCGTTCTTGCCTCATGATATGGAGGCAGTGTTGAGAGGGTAGCCTTTTTGCGGTCAGATCCTTCTCCTGAAGCGCCGCAGTGTGTCCGGAGGCCGCGATGTAGCCTACTTGCCGGACACCGGGCGCTTCTATTTAAACATCATTTGGCCTCAGGAGGAGGCTTGGAGCGCAGCGTGATGACGTCAGTAAAATACTCGACGTGCTCACGCATGCGCTGACAGTGTGGGAGATGGACACTGTTGCGTCTCAGACGGAGGCTTGGAGCGCAGCACGTTGACGTCAGCGGGCCTGCCGACACTGCCGCGCATGCGCTGTCTATGCTGAAAATGAGCAGCACGTATACTGGCGTAGTTAGAAAGAACTACGTCATTCCTCCTGGCCTGGAATTAAGTCATCGGCCCGGGACAGATACTTTCCAGCGGCCAGTGTTTTGTAGGTTGCCTGGTAACCGGGACGCTGTATGGCAACCATTATAGTAGCACCGTCTATAGCAAGTGCGGTGTATCTAAAATATCCTTGCGAGATAAAAAATAACCTTTTTATTAGAAAAGTAAACAAAGGCCAACAAGGATGCTAATTACTGCCCTGGATCCTGGAAAGGATTATCTTAATACATGTAGGAATTGCTGATTAAATACTGCGGCCCATGCATACGTGTCTGGACCAAACCGACCAGAAGACCTTTATTTTAACTATACTGCAACAAATGCCACTTTTAGATACACCACACTTGCTATAGACGGTGCTACTATAATGGTTGCCATACAGCGTCCCGGTTACCAGGCAACCTACAAAACACTGGCCGCTGGAAAGTATCTGTCCCGGGCCGATGACTTAATTCCAGGCCAGGAGGAATGACGTAGTTCTTTCTAACTACGCCAGTATACGTGCTGCTCATTTTCAGCATAGACAGCGCATGCGTGAGCACGTCGAGTATTTTACTGACGTCATCACGCTGCGCTCCAAGCCTCCTCCTGAGGCCAAATGATGTTTAAATAGAAGCGCCCGGTGTCCGGCAAGTAGGCTACATCACGGCCTCCGGACACACTGCGGCGCTTCAGGAGAAGGATCTGACTGCAAAAAGGCTACCCTCTCAACACTGCCTCCATATCATGAGGCAAGAACGGCGCCCTGATACATAAGCGGAGCCTGGATTAAAGGTTACCGCTCCCAGGTATCAATTGTGTCAATTATTGCCAAGTATAACTGTGTTGATTACTAAACCAAGACCAACACTATACGTTATTACATTGTATTGCCCCTTTATGCCATTGCCTATATGCCCCTGACGAGTTTTTACGAAACATGCATGTAGGGATTAGCTACACTAGGGCACAATAGGGCCAAGTAGCAAAAAGGGCAAGGTTCCGGACGGGGTCGTTCTTATTAGAACGGGTGCTCCGTGGATAGGATGCTAGGGCCGAGATAGCACCCATATACTAGGGCTGTCTAGGTACCGCTAATGCACTAATACCCCCGCCCAGCCCTAATTGCTTTATTTCGTAGCAAACCGAATGCTATCTGAACATCGACAGTGACCAGAGGACCCTGGCCTAAAAACGGTAGGACCACTGGTTATTTAAGGTGCCGCCGTGCACCAACCTTTCTATAAGTAAGGTGCGGCCTTGCACCAAATTATTATTTGTGTATCCCGTGTGTTATCATCACTTATTTTATATCTAAACTAAATACATAGGGACCGTATTCTATATATCACTATTAAAAGTTAAATTTTAACTACAAATCACCACTCCTATTCTTTGTACTAACATATAGCTCCTCCTAGCTTTAGGGGACTAATACAGACTGAAGCACTACAGGGGGGATTATAATATATGGAGCACTACAGGGGGGCATTATACACATACTGGCACTATAGGAGGGCATTATAACTACAGGGGTCAGAGGGAATAATAAACTTGGGATACTATAGGGGGTTTATTACCATTGTGGGCTCTAAAGGGGTGCCTTACAGAGGGTCTTGTTACTGCTTGAAACACTATAAGGGGCACTATTTCTACTGGGGTCACAATGGTGGCAATAATACAACTTGGGCTACTGTGGCATTATTCGGGCATTATTATTGGGCAAAATATAGAAGGCATTGCTATTAATGGGGGCACTCTTGGGAAGCAGTATTGCTACTGGGGGGCTATTACTACTAAGGGCAGTATGGGAGCACTATTACTATGGCGGGGACTATCTGTATGGCACTTTTGTTTTCGCAGTATAGTGTTTGGAGGCATTGGGTAGCACAGTGGGCACAATACTGGGGGTAGCAGTAGAATAAGTTTGGGAAACCAAGAGGGGGAGGATGAAGGGAAAGTCAGGAATCTAAGACGTCTTTATGCCAAACTTCTGCCTGTTTCCCGACTACGTGTATTGCACCAGCGTCTCTGACCATGGTAGGTTAGCAGCCAACCACACTGGGGATATTCCAATAATTGGCAGCATGGCGGCTCCCCTGCAGCGAAGTCTAGATCCCTGTACATGGGTTAAATGCTGGAAATCAGGGGATTGCCAGGATAATGCCAACTAGGCAAGTCAAACCAGTTGGTTATCACAATGGGTCCATACTCACTGCCCATAAACAATGGTTATGTGAACAGAAAAATAAAAAGGTTATAACTTTTGGAAGGCAGGGAGTAAAAGGAAGAGGTTAATAATAATAATTTTAGGAAAGTCTTTCCAAAACAGCCTTTATGCAAAACTGTGATACATTACCGCATGTAAAAACAATGGTTTAGGTTGAATCCAATACATAAAATAATGGAGTACATGGACAAAACATTGTAAGAAGTGATGAGCGAATCGACTTCGGATGAAACATCCGAAGTCGATTTGCATAAAACGTCATAGTCGATTTGCATAAAACTTTGTTTGAATACTGTACGGAGCGAATACCGTACGGAGCGATCGCTCCGTATAGTATTAGAATGTATTGGCTCAGATGAGCCGAAGTTATTACTTTGCGAAGTCTTGCAAGACTTCGGGGAATAACTTCAAAAATGTATTTCTACTGTTAAAAACCTTTTCCTGAACTCGGGTTCGGTTCCAAGTCGATTCGCTCATCCCTAATTGTAAGGTATAACAAAATCTGAAACATATAACATTAGATGGGAGAAGGAGTAAAAGGGCTGGAGAAATAACTGGATAGAAGAAGAAGAGAGAAAGAGTAAGGGACAAGGTAGAACAGAAAGTAGACACGTGAAGAAGGATCATTCTTTTATTTCAGCACCATTCCACCGGACACAAGAGAGATAGGTCATTTATATAATCTTGGGTAAATTGGTGATCGTAAGGATTGAGGGAGGTCTGTTTCTTTACATCGGCAGACTTTCATATAAACGGTGGAGACACCAATATCATTGAAATTATTTTTATTCTTTGTGTTTTGTTTTGATCCTGCATCACTAGGGTTGTTACTACTCTCCGGAATTGCTGGTTATCTGACTTTTACCTTATTTGACCTTAACCTCATGATTTTGCTGAAGGTGTTTTCTCCTGGTCTTGACACGGTTTGGTATTGGACTCAAGTTGGGGGCCGGTTTTTAGTGCAGATATCACAGCTGACTAAGGCTACATTCACACGTCAGTATTTTTCTATAATCCAAATTTCGGTCCGTTTTTTGCGGATCCGTTGTTCCTGAAAATGTTTCCGTATGTCATCCGTTTTTTGCGGATCCGCAAAAAACGGAAACATGTATACATTCAATAATCAAATAAAGTTGTTTGGATTTCTTTGAAAAAAATTTGAAAAAAATAAAATAAAATTTGCTATGTGTTTCCAGGAACGGATTCCGCAAAAAACGGAAGACATACGGAATGACATCCGAATGTCTTCCATTTTTTGCGGATCCATTGACTTTGTATTGTACCAGGATCCGAATTTTGCGGAAAAGAATAGGACATGTTTTATATTTAAACGGACATGCGGAACGGAACAACGGAAACGGACAGCACACATTGTGCTGTCCGATTTTTTCCAGGACCCATTGAAAATGAATGGGTCCAGATCTGGTCCTGATCTGTTCCGCAAAAAACTGAACAGACCAGGAAAGAAAAAACTGACGTGTGAATGGACCCTAAAGGGGGCGAGCGGTTGCTCTAACCTGTAATATCTCAGGCTGTGTAGCGGTGCTAACTGCCATACGACCAGAGATACAGGCTTTAGAAATCAGATCAGGAATGAGACATGCAGGCATATGCAGCTCTCACTGGGACTTGCTTCTAACAGCTACAGCAGGGATCAGCAACCTCTGTAGTTTCACAACAGCTGGAGTGCTGCCGACGGTTGCTGATCCCTGAGCTACACTATGTTTCGGAAAGGACTGCAGCTAGCACATCGACCTCTTAGACTGTTACCTGATATCTCCAGCTGCTATACAGCCTGAGATCCTGTCATCAGTAGCAAAGACGTAGGAGACATGTTCTTGGCTACCTATGTCCTATCCTGCAAGGGCATATGAATAGGGATGAGGGAACCTGAACTTTACAGGTTCGGCATTCGGGCAGTGGAGGAATCCCGTTATGGATTCCGTTACAACGGAATTCCATGATGGAATGCCTTCAAGAGGCATTCCATTTTAATCCATCATAATAGAAGTCTACGACCAAGTATAACGAAACCGTCTGGTTTCCGTTATGCAGGATGAAAAACAAAGTCATACATGCATGTCAACAATGCTAGGCCAGTCAATGGCCTCACCGGTGAACTATGTAGCTCAGCAGTCACGTCTGAGGCCACTGACTGACCGGCGGCGCTGAGGAACATGCACATTGTGGACCAGAAACAAAGGGGAAGGAGCTGCACTGCAAGGCCCGGGACGACCAGACCACTTCAGAGCTGGAACAATGCTTTGAGAAACCAGAAGGGCATGCTTTAAGACGTGCTCCTGTCTCATGTTCACTTCACGGATGTCACCACTAAACAGAAGCTAACTCAAAAGCAGAGGCACGGCGCGTGCATTATTACTACTTTATTGCTGGGCTACCTGAATAATTTACAAGAATCAAAATTTGTATTTTAACACCAGCACATTCTGATAGTGAGACTACATTTAGGGTGTATTTTACAGTAGATAAAATGTTCAGAGTTTCTCACCGTCTCCCTGCAGAGTGACATCACAGAACAGTCCCGCCTGTTGTTGCTGTTGTAGCTGAATAAGCAAAGTTCTTAAAAGGCGAGGGTTGTAGTAGGTGAGCCGCAGACCAGCCATGGTTCCATCAGCTGAAACTAAATGAAAAAACACATGAAATACACACGTATGAAATAACTACATAGACATAATAATACGGCATTTATTAGGCTCTGTTCGCACCAGCATCAGTTTCAAGAATCGACCCAGCCAAGATACTGTGCTGGGAGGGTTGCAATGCTGACCATTTGACCTAAGGGCCCATTCACACGATCATATAGAGCAAATAAAATAAAAAAATCTATTTACCTCTCCTGCTCCGGACGCCGCCGCTCCTAGGATCCAACTCTCTTCTTCCTCCTGCTGTTGGCTGCGCTGTGACTCGACGTGCACAGCGTGAGGTCACAGAGCGCCCCCAAGCTGTGCGCAGTCACTGGTCCTCCGGCACTAATGAGCGCTTTCACAATGGAAGTGCTTATTAGTATTCGCCCCATAAGACACACTGATGTTTTTTCCCCCACTTCGGGGGAAAAAAGGGCGTCTTAGGGGCGAAAAATATGGTAGGTGCAAAAACAGTCTAATATTTACTCCACTCCACGGCTGGCTTATATTTAGGGTACTTTCACACTAGCGGCAGGACACATCCGACAGGCTGTTCACTCTGTCGGATCCGTCCTGCCGCTATTTCGCCGTGCCGCCGCCGGAGCTCCGGCGCAGCACGTCAGTGCACGATGAGAGGCCGCCGGACTAAAAAGTCGGACATGCAGTACTTTTAGTCCGGCGGCCTCTCGCTGTGCTGCGCCAGAGCTCCGCCCGTCCCCATTATAGTCAATGGGACGGAGCGGCGGTCTGGCAAAATAGCGGCAGGACGGATCTCGACAGGGTGAACAGCCTGTCGGATCCGTCCTGCCGCTAGTGTGAAAGTAGCCTTATTCGAAAGTTGTATTCGACAATTATTATTCTTAGTTTTTTCTTCATGAGCATGAAAAACGCAAACAATGTGGATACAATCTGGACAGAAAAAACGCACACACTGAACGCAGTTGCAGAAAAAAAGGGATTGCGCTTGTGTGCAAGATAGATATGAGATAGATGCAGTACATCGACAGATAAAAGAACATCATCGTAACTGAACAGAACGGAGCGCTCCAAAATGCATTCTGTTCCGTTCTCATACCGGAGAGCAAACCGCAGCAGGCTGTGGTTTTCTATATGTCATGGGATGCGGAGCAAGACGGATCCGTCCTGACACACAATGCAAGTCAATGGGGACGGATCCGTTTTCTCTGAAACTATAGAAAACTGATCTGTCCCCCGTTGACTTTCAATGGAGTTCATGACGGATCCGTCTTGGGTATGTTACAGATAATACAACCGGATCCGTTCATGACGGATGCAGATGACTGTATTATCGGTAACGGAAGCGTTTTTGCTGAAACCTGCCGGATCCAGCAAAAACGCTAGTGTGAAAGTACCCTAAACATCAAGCAGGCTCCCAATGCAAAGGGGTCCACGCACTGATCTGTACATTTTTGGTGCGGTCTTGAAAGCTGAGCAGCAAGAACCCTTGGCCAGGTTTTCGGCACTGAATCCGCGCTCACACCTGTGCCCAAATCCCTCCAACTGAACGTATCCGCATGTTACTTCTTGAAGCAGATTTTTTTGTGGATTTCATACAAGTTAGTAGGGAAGCAGAAAAACCTCAACCAGAAACGGTTCTAAAAACGCCCCCAAAATTGACCTGTTTTCAGCTACTTATCTGCCACTGATTTTCCTGCTGTGGATTTTGCCACGGAAACATACCCCCAGTCTGCCGGGGTATCCCGGTGAAGACGTAGGGGTCACTCTGGAGGGTGTTGGGGGGGGGGGGGATAGAGGGGGTGACTGGAGACTCAGACAGGAGGAAGAGGACTGCAGACAGAGAAGCGGCAGCCACACATGGCAGCTCAGCAGTGTGGACTGCAAAGGACGGAGATGTGTGCAGGACCCCCACACTGCCCCCCACAGCGCTATGGAAGGGGACAGATGGAAGCACAAAGATACATGGCCTGTTTCATAAAAGCAAGTTTTACGTCCGGATGTGATGCGTGCAGTGAACACATTGCATCCGGACTGATTCCTGACTTATTCATTTCAGTGGCTCTGCGCACGTTTTTCACGCATCATCGTCTCTACGTTCAGGTAACATCGCAGCATCTATGTTGTGTGTTTTTCATGCAGCCCTGGCCCCATAGAAATGAATGGGACCAGCATGAAAAACGGAAGGCATCCAGATGCAATGAGGCGCATTTACCAAAGTGTTTGCGCCTGTTTTTAATCGGAAAAAGCAGTTTTAACAGTCTAATCTTATTAGTTGCATTTATTACTGAAATTGTGCCCGTTTTGAAGGCTTTTACACCTTGATCGACTATTTTTACGTTTTATAACAAATAGAGGTTATGGTCGGCACTTGGGCTTGTGTACGTGCACATGGAGGGGATGCGTTCAGTGGCGTACACACAATCCATGGGGCCCCGGTGCGAAACTGATCTATGGGGCCCCCTCCCCGTCGCCCCCCCCAACCTGCCTCCTAGCCCCCCCCCCACTACCTCCCCTACCAGTGGTGTAACTATAGTGTTATGGGCCACAGTGCAAACATTTTTTCAAAGAACCGGCAGATTTTCTTACTAAGGGCTCTTTCCGTGCGGCTAATCCGCGGCGTGACTGAGTGCCAAGCCCCATTCTAGACAGCAGAGACACGGAGCAGTGACATGATTGACTGTGATCTTTTTACTACAAAATCACGGTGACAACTTTATGTCTCTGTGATTTTGTAGTAAAGAGATCACAGAGAGGCACAGAGCATAATCAGTCATGTTAATGCTCTGTGTCTCTGCTGTCCGGAACGGGGCTTGGCTCTCATTTACGCAGCGGATTCCTCGCACGGGATCCGCTTGTGTTAAAGAGCCCTAAGCCCAATGCATGGCTACACTGACCTAGTCCTAATAAAATCTGGTCCTACCTCATCCAGGGTGTCGCTGGCGTCGGCGTGATGTCCGCTGGATCCAGAACAAGGTCCCTGTGGTGAGAAAAAGAATAATCACATAAGGAAGGGATGGTGACTGCCCCTGTGAAATCACCAGCTGGCCTGTAAGACTGAGCCATGCCAATGTGTAGCAGGGTAATCTAGGACATTTCCCCTAAGTGCAACCACACGGTACTAATGCCCACCTTGTGGACCTCACAGTAGTTATGCCCACCTTTGTTCCCGTCACAGTAATTATGCCCAGATATGTGCCCCCTCATAGTAGTTATGCCAAATATGTGTCCCCTTACAGTAGTAATGCCAGATTATGTGCCCCCTCACAGTATTAATGCCAGACTATGTGCCCCTCACCTAGTAACGCCAGATTATATGCCCCTTACAGTAGTAATGCCAGATTATGTGCCCCTCACAGTATTTATGCCCAGTTATGTGCCACCTCAAAGTAAATATGCCCACATATGTGCCCCCTCAGAGTGGTTATGCCAGATTACGTGTCCTCTCACAGTAATAATGCCAGATTATGTGCCCCTTCACAGTATTTATGCCCGGTTATGTGCCCCCTCAAAGTAAATTTGCCCAGATATGTGTCCCCTCAGAGTGGTTATGCCAGATTATGTGCCCCTCACATTAGATATGCTCACATATGTGCCCCTCACATTGGTTATGCCAGATTAGGCTCCTTTCACACTAGCGTTCGTCGGTCCGCTCGTGAGCTCCGTTTGAAGGAGCTCACGAGCGGACCCGAACGCCTCCGTCCAGCCCTGATGCAGTCTGAATGGAGCGGATCCGCTCAGACTGCATCAGTCTGGCGGCGTTCAGCCTCCGCTCCGCTCGCCTCCGCACGGACAGGCGGACAGCTGAACGCTGCTTGCAGCGTTCAGCTGTCCGCCTGGCCGTGCGGAGGCGAGCGGATCCGTTCAGACTTACAATGTAAGTCAATGGGAACGGATCCGCTTGAAGATGAGCCCATATGGCTCAATCTTCAAGCGGATCCGTCCCCCATTGACTTTACATTGAAAGTCTGAACGGATCCGCTCAGGCTGCTTTCACACTTAGAATTTTTTCTAAGTTATTAATGCAGACGGATCCGTACTGAACGGAGCCTCCCTCTGCATTAATATGATCGGATCCGTTCAGAACGGATCCGATCGAACGCTAGTGTGAAAGTAGCCTTACATGCCCCGTCACAGTAGTTATGCCTTCATATGTGCCCCCTCACAGTAGTTATGCCACATTAGGTGCCCCCTCAAATTAGTTATGGCAGATTAGGTGCCCCTCAGTAGAGATGCCAACTTTTGTGCCCCCTCACTCTAGTTGTTCCCATCAATCCCCCCCCCTCTGCCCCTCTGCCCCCAGTCTGCAGCATTAGAAAAAAAAATTCTTACATACTTACCTTCTTCCCTGAGGAGAGTAGGCAGCTTGCCGGGTTTTTAGGTCTCCTCCCACAGTGACAGGCAGCAGCGCGATCTGGGGCCAGCAGGGGGAGCTCCTGAGCTCTGAAGATCAGTGAAGCAGGGAGCAGAGAGGTTTCCCTGCTTCACTATAGAAACGGAACTGCCGGCCCTGTGTGTGTGAGTGCGTGCCCCCCCCTTACTTGACCCTCCGGCCCCCCCACCCCCCATATTATACATGTAATGGTGGCATGGAGCGCTCTGATGGGGCCCGAAATTGCCACTGTACTTCATGCCGGGCCCCACCAGAGCGCTCCATTACATCTGAGTACAGCGGGAGCGCTGCCAGCGGCCTGGGGGGGGGTCCACAGGCGGCCGGGCCCCCTGGAGTGCCGGGCCCGGTCGCAACTGCGACCCCTGCGACCCTGGTATGTACGCCACTGGATGCGTTCCTGGTCTTTTTTTAAAGCAGATGATCCTGGCACTTGCTTTCTGATCCTGACACTTTTTTTGTGGATTTCATACAAGTTAGTAGGGAAGCAGAAAAACCTCAACCAGAAACGGTTCTAAAAACGCCCCAAAAATTGACCTGTTTTCAGCTACTTATCTGCCACTGATTATCACTTGTGTGAAAGAGGGTGAAAAGGGCTGGCATGGGTGAAGAGAAACCGAAGAATAACAATATACATCTCCTAGCAACCATTAGTGAAAACGCGTTGTATCCAGATACCTTCCGTTCTTCACGCACGCCCCATTCACTTCTATGCAGCCAAGAGAGAAAAATGCACAATATAGAACGTGCTGCAATTTTTCCTGAAAGCAAAGGTGATGCGTGTAAAACGACGCTCATGTGCACAGACTTATTGAAATGAATGGGTCAGGATTCAGTTCGGATGCTATGCGTTTGCAACACGCATTTCATCCGGATGGAAAACTTGCTCGTGCGAAAGAGGCCTAAGGAAGAAATGTATCAATCTCTCTGCTGCTGCTACACTAAATGTTACCACTTTTTGGGGGTTTTACTCACCACTCTTCGCATTCTAAAGTGGCGAGCGGTGAGGGGCCACCACATATATTACAACTAGGGATGAGATTAAACATCCAAAGTCAATTTGCATAAAACTTAAAACTTCGTTTCAATACTGTACGGAGTGAGCGCTCCGTATAGTATTAGAATGTATTGGCGCCGATGAGCCAAAGTTATTACTTTGTGAAGTCTCGTGAGACTTCGCATAATAACTTGAGAAACTGATTTATACTGTAAAAAAACCAATTTTCCGAACTCTGGTTCGGTTCCAAGTGGTACCTCAGTGTCTGCTATAGGTTGGGTATTGATGATCAGGTAAGGGGTGAGTGCAGAGACCAGTGAGTGAAGATCTGAGGACAGGTCTTGAGAAGTAGATAAGACATGAGTATATATAAGGAGAGTTCTGGTTATAGGCTCAAGTCTCAAGTTGTGGAAGGGTCCGGTAAATGAGACACATCTATTACTCTTTTCTATATTACTGTACGATGTTCATTTCTACATCTGCAACTCACATAGGGGAGAATTTATTAAAACTGGTGTTGCTGGTGTAAAATGCACCAAAGTTATTAAGACATCTGGGCCTCCTAATAAATCTGGAGCATCTTTTGGCAGTCTGTGTGACAGAAAAGCAAATCTGCTCTAGTTATGAGTTGGTGTAAATGTGTGCTATAATTTGCATCAGTTTATGTTGTTAATCATAGTAAATATGAAAAGCTGAGGGAAACCACGTCCACTTGGCTAGGTAGAGAGCAGCGTAAAATTGTGGCTTTTTTACGCCAGAAAATCGCATAATAAATTCTCTCACAGAGTATGTCCTGGATGTTCAACTTCATGTTTACTCAGGAGGAGGGCGATATTGAAGGAGAAGATAAACATCGAAGAGCAGGAGTTGGAGATAAACATTGAAGATAAACATCCAGGAGAAGGAGGTGAAGATAAACATCGAGGAGGAGCAGATAAATGAGGAGTTGATGAAGAAGATAACGATTGAGGAGGAGTAGGTGGAGGAGATAAACATCAAGGAGGAGGATATGGAGAAGATAAACATCAAAGAAGAGAAGGTGAAGGAGATGAACACTGAGGAGCAGGAGGTGGAGATAAAGATACAGGTGAAGGAGAGAAATGAGCAGGTCATGAAGAAGATAAAGATTGAGAAGGTGGAGGAGATAAACATCAAGGAAGAGGAGATACAGATTGAGGGGGAAAAGAAAGAAAATGAGGAGGAGAAATATCGGGCAACCATGTATGTATATCACTGTAAAGTTTTGTGCAGTGAGTAAAGACGATAATTTGACTGATTTATAAAGAACAGAAAAAAGGAAGAGTGGAGCAGTCGCGCAGAGCAACCAATCAGGTCACATCTTAAATTTTCCGAAGGACTTTAGAAGAAATAGAGCAGTAATTTGATTGGTTGCTGTGACATATACTGATTGGATTGGAGCCCATACATTTATATCAGAGCTGTGCTTTCTATTATAGACCTGTGGGACAATACATGAAGCTGGACTGGCCGAGTGGTGAGTCTATCCAGTAAGTAAAGCGAACAAATAGGACTGAATTTACACTGCTGGAACCCGGGGGGAAGGATCACATAGTTTTTTGCTCTGAGCTCTGCCTCATTCAGTGTCTATAGAACATGACACAGAACAATATCCGTGTATAGATCCTTACAGACTGATCCTGGGTGACATCCTCCACACATTAAATGGAGCTGATTTTATCTTCTTCGATCCTTCCTTTAGAACAAGACACAGGTGGTGGACACTTCGGTGCTTGAGACAACGCAGTGAGAAGAAAATGTGAGTAATAGTTCTTCAGTCGACATACAGCTATCACTTGAGGGAGCTCACTGCAAATGAACGAATACAGTTCTTATTGAACTGCATAGTAGATCAGTATGCAGTGAGCTCCCCCTAGTGGTGGTAGAATTGACTTTATTTATCAGTGTTTTATGAACTGCTGTAGGGGTGGGGGTTCTGGGCAATGAAATTTCCCACTTTTTGGCCATAAAGAGCATTTGCTAATTAATCCTTATCTATGCCCAGCAGCAGCGACACCAGAAAACCATCAAGGTAAATACAAGACAATGGATGATCCCACTTTTCTTCTGTCCTACTAGGGTAAATACTGGTAATAGGAGAGGTCTTATCCCCCATGAAGACCACCCTGTATTATCCAGAGAAGAAACCATTGCAGAGAGCCGCTGTCACATTAGAGGACCATTTACACCCTTATATTAAACAATATTATTGGAGGTGAACCCAATGTTTCCTCTGACAATACCAGCTGATTGTGGGGTCACCATGTGACAGAACCACCCATTATTAGCTCCAGGACGTGTCCTAATGTTCTCCAGAAGTGATATTCCCATTAACCCCCTCATACCCCAGTCTAGACCCTACTCAGCAGCCATTACTATTACCACAAGACCCGTCCTCTCTCATGAAAGCTTCCTCTGCCCTCATCTCTTATAGATTCCTCAGAACTTTCTTCTGCTGCTTCAGTGTCGATATCATAGAATGAGCGGAGCAGGGAAGATTTGCTGTTGCCACATCTGCTGCACCAAAGTCTTCTACACCTGAAGGTCCAGAGGAAAAATGACAGGTTTCTTGTCAGTACAATCTGAATGGGGTTTTGTATGTTCTGTACAGCCCCTAGAGTGATCCTAATATCTCCTCCTGTTATAATATGTCTACAGATGACATCACCCAACCAGCCAAAGCACCAGAGGTTCACATTGGCCTTATGCTGATGTGGACCTTCTGCCTTCAGTCTACACTGAACTACCTGCAACCACCTCGACTCATCCTCAGGCTACCCAGTCACATAATTCTGATGTCTCTGGAGCACTTCACCCGAACAGTCTGTGTTATTTTTCCGATTATGGGCGATCACTTCACCCCCTTCTTCTGAACACACCCATAAAATGGCATGTACCTCCAGCTCTTTAATTCGTGATTTCCTTCCTCTTGGACTCTTCGCTTTGACTCCTCTGATGGGAACTGCGCACCTTGAGCTCAAACTCTATGAAAACTGTTGGAGGCGACCTCCTGCGACTTTATCAGTGGCAAGACTTTCTTCATTGGAACTGGTGGCATAGTCACCCATATGATGTTAAAGCCATTCTGCTCCATTATTGTTATTATAAGAATTTATTATTAAAGTGCCATTCATTCCATTGAGCTGCACATATAAAATGGGGTGCACATACATAATACTACATAAATACAATAAGCATGAACAAGACGAGTTACAGACTGGTACAGCAGGAGAGAGAACCCTGCATGCAAGGGCTTACAATCTACAAGGGATGGGAGGAGAATGCAGTAGGTGAGGGTAAAGCTGGTCATATGGGGTCACTGTAGGTTGTAGGCTTGTCTAATGAGGTGAGTTTTCAGGTTGCATTTGAAGGTTTCCATGGTACAGTAGGTGAGCATCTGATATGCTGGGGCAAAGAGTTCCAGAGTATGGAGGCTGCACTGAAGAAATCTTGGAGGAGATTGTGGGAAGAGCAGACAAGAGGAGAGTAGAGAAGGAGGTCTGGTGAGGATCAGAGATTGCATGTAGGAAGGTATCCGGAGATCAGGTCAAAGATGTATGGAGGGGACAGGTAGTGGATGGCCTTGTATGTCATAGTAAGTGTTTTGTACTGGATTGTCAAGACAATGGGGAACCAGCGAAGGGACTGGCAGAGGAGCGCCGAGGTGGATTTGTTGGGCAGCAGAGTTGAGGACAGATTGGAGGGGTGCCAAAGTGCTAGATGGAGGGGGCGCGTGGCTTGGCCGCTTGAACCTTTAGCTCCTGCACAAAGCAACTCTCATAGCCTGGTTTACCCTCTCTATTACCGCCTTATTCTGGCAAAATGTGCCTAAAGCCTCTCCAAGATGCCCAGAGGCAAGAGAGCCCACGCCAAGCTTGACAAAGAAACCGATGCTGCGTAGACTGGCCTTGTGGAGCCTCAAACATCATTGCCATCCTCTGAAGAGGCGCCAGCTTCCTCTGCACTGCTACAGCGAGATGCTTCCTGGCATGCAAACAATATCCTCCACTCACCCCAAGACATCATGTCTGTAACCAAAAACTCTACAAGCAGCGGATCAGCCAAGTCGTCTCCATCTCCAGACCTTGCGAGGGCACGGACGCCATCTTCCCTTGACACGAGGAGTCCAGAGAAGAAAAGACCTCAACTTCAGTCTGCTGTGTCAGAGGAGGCGAGCCCAGAACCCTCTGCTACTCACCCTATTTCCTCCATATTACAGAGGTTCCCCACCTCTGAACAGCCTGCGTCAGGCAACCTTCTGAGAGATTTGCTAATAGCCTTTAGCGCTGCTCTCCACAAGGACTTCTCCTCACTATTAGTCCCGCTCCAATCTTCCATATTAGACCTAGATGCCAGAGTCCTGCATGTGGAGACTAAAATGGGAGAATTCGCTGCATCCCATAATCAACTGATAGATAACCATTGAGAAATGTCAGCAGACATCGACCACATAAAGGCCAAGCTAAATGACCTAGAGGATCGCTCTAGGCGAAATAATATAACGTTTCGGGGGATCGGGCTCATAGGATCCCTAGACCCCGACATCTGCCAGAGACCACACCTAGAGACACTTTGGCTCGGATCCACTTTTTCCGGACCAAGGAAGCTGTCCTGTTGGCAGCCCGACAGCTCTCAGAGATGCCAGCACCCTATCAGTCAGTGAAACTTTTTTCAGACCTGTTGGCAGCCACACTGCGACAGAGACATCTGCTGGCCCGTTACTATAGCCCTAAGGGAACACAAAATTGCTTACAAGTGGGGCTGTCCTGTAAAGCTTTTGCTCACTTACAACAGTAAACACCACAGTATTGCCTCCGTGGATGAAGGTCGTCGTCTGTTGGGATCGTGGAATATATCCTTACCATCTACAGATGAGATCCGCAAATCTTCTCCACAGCCTCTGAGTGGCACACAGTCAGTGCAAAGAGAGGTACCAAACACAGATTTTAGGCTCATCCCATTGTGCTATGGAGTCTACTTTTAGTGCTTGGCATCAACCGGGACTTTTTTTCCCCCTAGAAGTTCTTTCTGTCCGGATTATTGGGTGACATACTTCACTCCGGTTTTTGAGCTTCCTGTTTCTTTTAATTTGTTTCTTACCTGTTCTAGCGTTTCTTTTACTGTTTTATAATGAATTCCATTATTTTGTCTCAGGTGATTATACTGTACAGGAGGTGCGGTCAGACTACTGCTCTGTGCCCTTAATGGCTTAGCTGGAGACCTTAGCATTATAGCCATTCTCCATGGACCTTAACCCCTTAAGGACCCTGCCATTTTTTGCAAATCTGACATGTGTCACTTTATGTGGTGATAACTTTAAAACGCTTTTACTTATCCAGGCCATTCTGAGATTGTTTTCTCGTCACATATTGTACTTCATGACAGTGGTAAAATTGAGTCAAATTTTTATTTTTTTTATCTATAAAAAAATTCCAAATTTACCAACAATTTGGAAAAATTTGCAAATTTGCAAATTTCAATTTCTCTACTTTTATAATAGATAGTAATACCTCTAAAAATAGTTTACTAGTTTAGAGGTAAAAATTACTTTACATTCCCCATATGTCTACTTCATGTTTGAATCATTTTGTGAATGCCATTTTATTTTTTGGGGACGTTAGAAGGCTTAGAAGTTTAGAAGCAAATCTTGAAATCTTTCAGAAAATTTCTAAAACTCACTTTTTCAGGACCAGTTCAGGACCACTTTGTGACCCACCCAAAAATGACCCCATTTTACAAACTACACCCCTCAAGGTATTTAAAACAAATTTTACAAACTTTTCTAACCCTTTAAGTGTTCCACAATAATTAATGGAAAATAGAGATAAAATTTCAAAATTTCACTTTTTTGGCAGATTTTCCATTTGAATCCATTTTTCCAGTTACAAAGCCAGGCTTAACAGCCAAACAAAACTCAATATTTATGGCCCTGATTCTGTAGTTTACAGAAACACCCCATATGTGGTTGTAAACTGCTGTACGGTCACACGGCAGGGCGCAGAAAGAAAGGAATGCCATACGGTTTTTGGAAGGCAGATTTTGCTGGACTGTTTTTTTGACACCATGTCCCATTTGAAGCCCCCCTAATTCACCCCTAAAATAGAAACTCCAAAAAAGTGACCCGATTTTAGAAACTACACCCCTCAAGGTATACAAAACTGATTTTACAAACTTTGTTAACCCTTTAGGTGTTTCACAAGAATTAATGAAAAATAAAGATGAAATTTCAGAATTTCACTTTTTTGGCAGATTTTTAATTTTAATAAAAAAGTTTTCCAGTTACAAAGCAAGGGTTAACAGCCAAACAAAACTCAATATTTATGGCCCTGATTCTGTAGTTTACAGAAACACCCCATATGTGGTCGTAAACTGCTGTACGGGCACACGGCAGGGCGCAGAAGGAAAAGAAAGCCATATGGTTTTTTGGAAAGCAGATTTCACTGGGATAATTTTAAGCATGCCATGTCACATTTGAAGACCCCCTGATGCACCCCCTAGAGAAGAAACTCCAAAAAAGTGACCCTATTTTAGAAACGACACCCCTCAAGGTATACAAAACTGATTTTACAAACTTTGTTAACCCTTTAGGTGTTTCACAAGAAATAATGAAAAATAAAGATGACATTTCAGAATTTCACTTTTTTGGCAGATTTTTCATTTTAATACATTTTTTCTAGTTACAAAGCAAGGGTTAACAGCCAAACAAAACTCAATATTTATGGCCCTGATTCTGTAGTTCACAGAAACACCCCACATGTGGTCGTAAACTGCTGTACGGGCACACGGCAGGGCGCAGAAGGAAAGGAACGCCATACGGTTTTTAGAAGGCAGATTTTGCTGGACTGGTTTTTTGACACCATGTCCCATTTAAAGCCCCCCTGATGCACCCCTAGAGTAGAAACTCCCAAAAAGTGACCCCATTTTGGAAACTACAGGAAAAGGTGGCAGTTTTGTTGAAATAGCTGTTTTGGCACCGTTTTTTTTTTTTTTTTTTGCTGTTTACAACATTCATCTGACAGGTTAGATTATGTGGTATCTTTATAGAACAGGTTGCCACGGAGGCGACAATACCAAATATGACTACTTTTACATAAAGCATTAAAAAAAATATATGATTTTTTATTGTCTCCACATTCTGAAAGCCGTAGTTTTATTTATTTTTTGGGAGACTGTCTTGTGTAGGGGCTCATTTTTTTCGGGATGAGATGACGGTTTGATTGGCACTATTTTGGGGTGTGTATGACTTTTTGATCGTTTGCATCATTTTTTGCAGGATGAGGCTACTTTCACACTAGCGTTCATGGGTCCGTTCGTGAGCTCCGTTTGAAGGAGCTCACGAGCGGACCCAAACGCCTCCGTCCAGCCCTGATGCAGTCTGAATGGACGCGGATCCGCTCAGACTGCATCAGTCTGGCGGCGTTCAGCCTCCGCTCCGCTCGCCTCCACACGGACAGGCGGACAGCTGAACGCTGCTTGCAGCGTTCGGGTGTCCGCCTGGCCGTGCGGATCCGTTCAGACTTACAATGTAAGTCAATGGGAACGGATCCGCTTGAAGATGTCACCATATGGCTCAATCTTCAAGCGGATCCGTCCCCCATTGACTTTACATTGAAAGTCTGAACGGATCCGCTCAGGCTACTTGCGCACTTGCGAAATTTTTCTAAGTTATTAATGCAGACGGATCCGTACTGAACGGAGCCTCCGTCTGCATTAATATGATCGGATCCGTTCAGAACGGATCCGATCAAGCGCAAGTGTGAAAGTAGCCTGAGTTATATTGGTACTATTTTGGGGGGGCATATGCCTTTTTAATTGCTTGGTGTTACACTTTAAGTGATGTAAGGTGACAAAAAAAAAGGCTTTTTTTTTTTTTTTTTACGGTGTTCACCTGAGGGGTTAGGTCATGTGATATTTTTAGGTCATGTGATATTTTTAGGTCATGTGAAATTTTTATAGAGCTGGTCGATACGGACGCGGTGATATCAAATATGTCTACTTTTATTTTTTTCCCTATTTTTTTTTTTACTTTATTTTGAAAAAAGGACGCTTTTTTTTTTACTTGAAACTTTAGGGTTGTCTAGGAGGTGACCTGTTCTTTCCCTAGTTTTCAGGCCCAGTTACTGTTCCCCTCCCTCCTGTGTTCAGTGTGGAGTCCCCCCCCCCCCCCACACTGATCGTGACAGACGTTCCCAGGATCCGACACCATTTATTCCCTCATGTCGTACAGTCCCATTAATGTAAAAAGCAGAGGGGGGGGGGGTTATTCTAGCCTTCAGTAACTCTATTCACTTTTCAACTAGTACCACGATCTGAGATCCGAATGGCAGATTCATTATCTCAGTGTGTACAGTGAATAATATCCCATATACCATAGTTGCTCTTTACGCCCCAAATAAACATCAACTGCACTTTCTCAACAAAGTGATGGCTAAGATTGCAAAAGTGTGGAGAGGCCACCTCATTATCTGTGGCGATTTCAACATAGTGCCTGACGCTGAAGTAGACTCCACTGCCAGCACTAAAGGGCTTTACCCCACTCTTAGCCCCCTACCGAGACGTGAGAAACTGTACGACATATGGAGACTTCACCATGCATCTCAACGAGGCTACTCTTTTTTCTCGCCAGTGCATAACACCTATTCCCGCATTGACCTATTTTTGGTTAGCAGATCACTTCTCCAGCTGGCCACACAATCCACCATTAGGACGATTAAGTGGTCTGACCATGCCGCCATATCCCTTTTACCTTTTAATACAAGAAACCTATAACATTAGGGACACCCTCTGGCGCTGTAGCCTTTATATCATCTCTAAGGCTACTTTCACACTAGCGTTTTTTGCGGATCCGTCATAGATCTGCAAAAACGCTTCCGTTACAATAATACAACTGCATGAATCCGCCATGAACGGATCCGGTTGTATTATGTCTTCTATAGCCATGACGGATCCGTCTTGAACACTATTGAAAGTCAATGGGGGACAGATCCATTTTCTATTGTGCCAGATTGTGTCAAAGAAAACGGCCCAGTCCCCATTGACTTATATTGTGTGCCAGGACAGATCCCTGTCATCACCATTCCCTTTAACAAACGGCACCCGTCAGGGGTCCCCCCTCTTGCCCCTAATCTTCATCCTAGCCATTGAGCCCCTTGCCCAGGCAATCAGACTCCACCCAGATGTCGCTGGTATCCACATAGGGAATGGACAACATTGCATATCCCTCTATGCGGATGATGTCCTTCTGACAATATCCTCCCCTCAGACCGCTCTACCAGCCGCCCTTTCCTTAATTAAAGAGTATGGCCGCTTATCACATTATAAGGTCAATGAGACCAAATGTCAAATCCTTCCATTGAATATTCCAGACCAACTATTGTACTCCTTAAAACAGGACTTCCCTTTTGATTGGAGACAGAAAAGTATTCAATACTTTATCACACCTATCCCTCTAATAGATGTGATAAAGCAAGACACCACCTTGTATAGCAGATATAAAATCTCATGGCTAGGCCGCATAGCGACTTTTCAAATGCTAATACTACCAAAACTCCTATTCCTTTTTAGGAACGTCCCTGATCATTTTTTCAGAAGAGCACAGGGCCTACTTAATAACTTTGTGTGGTCAGGGAATAAACCCCGGATTGCCGCAGGCATTCACATCAAAGCTAAGATTAGGGGAGGGCTAGATCTTCCAAATCTATTGGATTATTTTCTGGCAACCCAGACCCAGGCACTTACAAAATGGTGGTTGTTGGATGCTAAGTGAAGCCGCATTGGCCCCCACTAAACACCTCAGAACTCTCCTTGTCAACAGGATTCGTGTTTCCCAACTCAAAGTACCTCTCTTACCAGGAGCAATCATCAACCATTTCTTTAATAGAAGTATCCCCAGTACAGCCAGTGGAATTACACCTACCGAACACAGACCTAGTCCGATGGGTATCCACCTTGTAAGCCGGCTGTATAAAGATGGAAACATCAAATCCTTTTTTGACCTACCATTGGAGTTTGGAGTTCCTAGAGGAGATTTCTTTTAGTACCTACAGGTACGTCACCTATTACAATCGAAATCTTCACACCAGGTGGTTGCCAATAAGGCAGTTTTTGAGCTTTGGGCCACTCCGTCACAACCCAATATTAAATTGGGTATTAGACCATTGTACTTGGATCTGGGTTCTAAATCAACCTTCTCCAAAACCATTCCACTTCTTGCGTGGTAAAAAGAACAAGTGATTATCCCTGATGTGGATTATCTTTGATGTGACATTTCTGTCACATTCCGTAGCACCTCTAGGTATGAAGCTGCCATTAAAACTTGCTTAAGATGGTATTATACTCCTGACAAGCTTAGTAGAATTTACCCTGGTGCCTGGCGGAGAATAGAGGTGCCTTATTACATGTGCTCTGGTCATGTCCATTAGTGTTACAATTATGGCTAGAGATCTTTGAAGTGGCCTCCAGATTTTGTGGCATTATGATAGAAAAATCTCCACTTCGGGCCCTCCTCTTTATGGGCATGCACACTATACCGGCACATAGATGGGTCCCTGTGGCTCAATTATTTCTAGCAACAAAATTGGCAATCACCAGGTGTTGGAAATCCATTACCATCCATTCCCTAAGACAGCGGAAATCATAACTAGAGTACAAAACAATTGCATGTATGAGAAAATTATGGCCTATAGGGGAACACAACACAGACAGATTTGAACGCCACTGGAAGACCTGGTTATCAGTCATGTCCCCAAATATGACTAGAGACTATCGATCTGAGACTATTGTTCTGTATTGTTGTATTTTGTTTCATTTGGCTATACTTTGTTTTATTGATCATTAGGAAAACCAGTTGACTTTCCTTTGATCATAATTTGTCTGCATTTAAATGCAATGTACTTTTCAACTGTCCTTGTACTCTGTGAAGCTTACCAGGTGGAGTGCTTTATTTTGTTATTCCGTATGATATAACTTGTAAAATTCTCAATAAAAAGATTGAAAACAAAGTGCTAGACGGAAGGCCACAGAGGAGGATGTTACAGTAGTCTAGGTGGGAGATGATGAGGGCACATACAACATTTTTGCAGACTCCTGGTTGAGGAATGGGCAGATGTGAGAGATATTTTTGAGTTGGAGGCGGCAGGTGGTGGAAAGGGCTTGGAAGTGCGGTTTGAAGGACAGGGCAGAATCCAAGGTCACTCCAAGGCAGCGGACTTGGTTGACCGAGGAGAGTATGCAGCCATTGATTGTGATAGGTCTGTTGGGGGGAGTTGAGCTAGATGGGGAAAGATGATACATTTTGTTTTATCCATGTTAATTTTCAGAAAGCGAAAGGAGAAAAAGGAGGATATAGCACAGGGGTCAGCAAACCTCGACACTCCAGATATCATGAAACTACAATTCCCAGCATGCTCCATTCATTTCCATGAAAGTTCTGAGAAGAGCAAAGGAAGTATGTATGCTGGGAGTTGTAATTTCACAACAGCTGGAGTGCCAGAGGTTGGCACTGGCATTGGGGGATTCTGGATATTAGGGTGGTGATATCTGGACCAGAGAGGTTAGTTTGTGTGTTGTCAGCATAGAAGTGATAGTGAAAGACATGGAACTATATGAGCTGTCCCAGGCTGACGGCGTAGATTGAGAAGAGCAGGGCTCTTAGGACAGAGCCTCGAGGGTCACCAACAGAGAGGGGATGAGGAGGTGGTGTGCGAGTGGGACATATAAATGTCCGGTCTGTGAGGTATGATGTGATCCAGGAGGGGGCCAAATCCGTAACACCAACAGATGAGAGAGTTTGTAATAGAAGGGAGTGGTCAACAGTGTCAAAGGAAGAGGACAGGTCCAGGAGGAGGACAGAGTAATGTAGAAGGCAGAGGACTGGCCCTTGAGGAGGACAGAGTAATGTAGAAGGCAGAGGACAGGCCCTTGAGGTGGACAGAGTAATGTAGAAGACAGAGGACAGGTCCAGGAGGAGGAGAGAGTAATAAAGAAGGCAGAGGACAGGTCAAGAAGGAGAGAGTAATAAAGAAGGCAGAGGACAAGTCAAGAAGGAGGAGAGAGTAATAAAGAAGGCAGAGGACAAGTCAAGAAGGAGGAGAGAGTAATAAAGAAGGCAGAGGACCGGTCCAGGAGGAGGACAGAATAATGTAGAAGGCAGAGGACTGGCCCTTGAGGAGGACAGAGTAATGTAGA
Organism: Bufo gargarizans; assembly: GCF_014858855.1. Lineage (NCBI taxonomy): Eukaryota > Metazoa > Chordata > Amphibia > Anura > Bufonidae > Bufo > Bufo gargarizans. The sequence goes on from NC_058084.1 coordinate 464,362,004, forward strand.
AGGCAGAGGACAGGTACAGAAGGAGGAGGACAGAGTAATGCCATTTGGCTTTGGCAGTTAGCAGGTCATTGGTGACTTTGGTAAGGGCAGTTTTAATTCAGTGGTGGGGTCGGGAGGAAGAGAGGTGGAAGGACAGTTCAAGGTGGACATGTTGTTTAGGTAGCTTGGAGGCATAGGGGAGAAGTCATATGGGGAGATAGGTAGACATAGAAATTGGGTCAGGGGAAAGCTTTTTGAAGATGGGTGTGATGGTACCATTCCTTCCTATCAGAATAGGTGAGCCCTGCTCTGTCATCTTTAGTACGGCTGCAACACTGACTAGCAGAGCTCAGCCATGCTGCCTTACTGCGCTGCCGGGGTGGAGTGCGTGCAAAGACTCTGGGAGATTACGGAGATGCTCCTCATATCTACAGAGACTGGATGCTGCACACATGTCCAGTCAAGGTATGGCCACCTCACTGCCCCCCGACATCATGGCATTGCCTGTATACATATATACCCATCTCAATGCTGGCTCGTTTCTCATCACATGACAGTCCGTGACTACCAAGTGATCTCAGAATAGACTGCAGCATGCTCAAACACAAAGTACCTACCCTCAGCCTATGGCTATGTAGTAATACTACATGTAAATGTCAATAAGTGGAGTAGGAACACAGCGTTACGTGCCGCAGCTTACTCTTGACATACCTAGACATGCCAGATTACCAGAGATTCTACTGATGGCAACAGAAATGTCCAGGACATGTTAAAAGTTAAGGAATATTAATCATTGTTCCTGGCCCCCCTCCCCCATCAGCACCAGGAGGATATTTGTTGAGAGTAGTTGTTCCCAGTAGTTGACTATTACAGTGATGGTTTCCTGGGCATGTAATGGATCCGGGTCAGAATTCTGGTGCCATTTATTGTGTTGTAGACAATCTTTGTGCCTCATTCGACAAGCAAAGTGTCTCAGCAGGAAACGGCTGGGGTACGTCCACCGGGGACGTATACTCTGTGGATCTGCTGCCACGGATTTAGGATTCATGTGCAGAAAAATGAGGGGCATTTGTCCAGATACTGACCCGAGAAGTGGATTTTAAATTCTCCACCATGAAACGCAGAGGGTGAAATCTCCAGCAAATATGTAGCCAATTCTGCCTTAAAGGGAACCTGTCATCAACTTTATACTAACCTCACTGAGGGCAGCATAAAATAGTGACAGAAATGCTGATGTCAGCGATGTGTCACTCCTGAGCTACAAGTAAGTGGTTGCCGAGAACCAGCATCATAATCACTGCAGCCCAGGCCTTGAAAAAGAGTCAAATCTACCTGAGAAGAGTCCTGGTTATTCATAATCTCCTGCTCTCTCACCCATCTGCTGATGATTGGCAGTTCTCTCCTAGAGAGAAAGGGAGAAAACCAGGTAGAAGCGTGTCAGTCATCAGCAGGTGGGGAGAGCAGGGATTCACGAATAACCATGACTCTTCTCAGGTGGCCGTGACTCTTTTCCAGGCCCAGTCTGCAATGATTGTGATGTTGGTTCTCGGCAACCACTTACTTTTAACTTTTAAATGACAGACGGCTGAAACCAACTCACCTGTCTCTACTTTATGCTGACGTTAGTATGGGCACCATAACGTTGATGACGGGTTCCCTTTAACCACCTCAGGACCGCCGTACGCAGGATTGCGTCCTGGCGGCGGCCCTGTAATTCCAAATGGACGCACCGGCGCGTCATCTCACGAGACGCAAGATTTCGGGCAAAGCCGGCCCGCGCATGCGCATCGCGGGCCGGCAAAAGTTACAGGAGTATTTCGTCACCAGCCTGCCAGCCAATGATCGTGGCTGGCAGGCTGGCTATTTTCAAAAAATCTAATCAGAAGCCAGTTAACACTTTATATTTATAAATATAAGGTGTTAAATGGCTTCTCTGCTCCTCTGCTGGTCCTTTTGGTTGGTTGGTCCCAGCAGAGGAGCAGGCATCACAGTGAGTAGCCACCAAACACTACACTTAGCCCCAGATCACCCCCCAGCACCCCAATTAACCCCTTGATCGCCCCTGTCAATCACCTAGTGAAAGGGAAAAGGTTTAGGATAGTTTAGGCCCCTTGGTTAGGTAGTTTAGCGATCGTTTAGCGCCCAGCCCACCGCAGTCACTGATTCGCTGATTAGCGTATCGCTAATCAACATTTGTACTTTTATAGTATCTGTAAGTGATCAAAACTGATCACAGTCAGATCTATAATAGTATTAGTGTCACCTTAGCTCGCCCTCCACCCAAAACGCAGTGCCCACACGTGCGTTCACCCATGCCCGCCCCGCCGCAGTGACAAAAAAATTATTATTTTTTGATCACTGCACAATCACTTTACAAGCGCTGCGGCGATAAAAAAATCAGTTTTGATATTTTTTATCAATCGCAGTGGCCTCCGGTACTTCGCTAGCCTCCCATTTGTAAGACAGGCTTGCTTTTTTTCTTGGGTAGTCTCAGGGAATACCCCCTAAATTTAGTAGTCCAAATGGCAAACAAGGGGTATTCTTCTGAAGAGGCCTACAGGCTTCTGACCCAGTCGGATGAGGAATAGGAACCCTCATCTGATGAATCTAGCGGGTCAGAATATGAACCTGTAGAAAGCAGTGGCAGTCTGACCCAAAGTTCGGACGAGGAGGTTGAGGTCCCTGATACCACCAGGCGTACCCGGCCCCGTGTCGCTAGACCGCAGGTTGCGCAGGATCCGCTTCAAGGGCAGCAGAGTGGGGCTGGCGCTGTCGGATTACGTGGTGAGGCATACACCAGCAGCGCAGCCCATCCTGGACCTAGTACCAGCACTGCCGTACAACCTGGTGAAGTGGCGAGCACCAGAAGGGCAGTTGAAGCTGGTACGGTGGCACGTGCAATAGTTACCCCGTCGCAGCCACCGCACAGACAGGCCCGTAGACCCCCTAGAGTCCCTGAGGTGCTGGCAAACCCTGATTGGCAGTCCCCAACTTCAGCCGCACCTGTAGTTCCCCCTTTCACCGCCCAGTCTGGAGTTCGGGTTGAGACAGCTCAGATCGGTTCGGCCCTGGGATTTTTTGAGCTGTTCTTGACTGCGGAGCTCTTGGACTTAGTTGTGGCAGAAACAAACCGATATGCCACTGAATTTATAGCCGCCAACCCGGGAAGCTTTTATGCCCAGTCTTTCCGGTGGAAACCCGTCCAAGTTTCCGAATTAAAAATTTTTCTGGGCCTTCTCCTCAACATGGGTCTAACTAAAAAGCATGAATTGCGGTCATATTGGTCCACGAACCCAATTAATCACATGCCCATGTTCTCTGCTGCTATGTCCAGGACACGATTTGAGACCATCCTGCGTTTCCTGCACTTTAGTGACAACAGCACCTCTCGTCCCAGAGGCCTCCCAGCTTTTGACCGGCTCCACAAAATTCGGCCCCTCATAGACCACTTCAACCAGAAATTTGCAGATTTGTATACCCCTGAGCAAAACATCTGCTTAGACGAGTCCCTTATACATTTTACCGGGCGCCTTGGCTTCAAACAATACATCACAAGCAAGCGCGCCCGGTATGGGGTCAAATTGTATAAGCTCTGTGAAAGGGCCACAGGCTATACCCACAAATTTCGTGTCTATGAGGGAAAAGATCAGACCCTGGAGCCGGTCGGTTGCCCTGACTACCTGGGGAGCAGTGGGAAGACAGTCTGGGACTTGGCGTCACCCTTATTTGGCAAGGGGTACCATCTTTATGTGGACAATTTCTACACAAGTGTGTCCCTCTTCAGGCATTTGTTCCTAGAACAGATTGGCTGCTGTGGCACCGCGCGACCTAGTCGCCGGGGCTTCCCCCAACGGCTCGTTACCACCCGTCTTGCAAGTGGGGAGAGGGCTGCCTTGTGTAACCAAGAACTGCTCGCGGTGAAATGGAGAGACAAGCGTGACGTTTACATGCTCTCCTCCATTCACGCAGACACGACAATCCAAATTGAACGAGCAACCAGTGTCATTGAAAAGCCCCTCTGTGTCCACGACTATAATTCGCTAATGGGAGGGGTGGACTTCAATGACCAGATGTTGGCTCCTTATCTCCTTTCCCGCAGGACCAGACGCTGGTATAAGAAGGTGTCTGTATATTTAATTCAATTGGCTGTATATAATAGTTTTGTTCTCTACAGTAAGGCTGGGAGAACAGGATCCTTCCTCATATTTCAGGAAGAGATCATCGAGAACCTCCTGTATCCAGGAGGTTCCGTGGCCCCATCCACCAGTCTAGTGTCCCCAGTGTCGTTGCTGGTACCTCAACCCACCCGTCACCCTGAAAAAGATGTCGTGTCTGTAGCAGGAGTGGAATAAGGCGTGACACCCGCTATTTCTGTCCTGACTGCCCTGACCACCCTGCCCTATGCTTAGGGGAGTGTTTCCGGAAGTACCACTCACAGGTACACTATTAGCATAGGGATCACATCTCAGAGGACAGGCACACAGGGCTATTAGGGCCCATTCACACACAGCTGCTGCAAACCTCTCCTTTCACCTGGGACAAAGTGCATAATGCACTTCGCCACATCTCTGGGCGATTTGCTCTTTGCACATTGTCCCATGGGGAAGGAGAGGTTTGTCCTATGAAGGTAAAAAAAAATAAAAAAATAAAAAATCACTGGTAAGCAAAAAAGTTAACGTTCTGTTCAAAAAGTTAAATAAAGTCTATATGTTCTGTTCAAAAGTTATTATAAAGTTAATAAAATTTATTGCGTTGCGGCCTGGTTTTTATTTTTTATTTTTTTTACCTTCCAGGTGGACCAACCGATCGACTAGCTGCAGCACTGATGTGCATTCTGACAGAAGCATTGCGCTGCTGTCAGATTACACAAAAGTCGGTGTATGCGGCGCTGCAAGACTAGATTTCTCCTCTGCAGTAAAAGATACGTTTGCCGAGGCATATGAGCTGAGGAGGCGGCGGTGTTCATATGCTTTGGCAAACACTTTGTATTAGGGCTGCAACGATTAATCGATGTAATCGATTATATTCGATAACTGGATTCGTTGTCGACGAATCCAGTTATCGAATAATCGCCGATTCGTTGCTATGCGGGCGGTCGCTGCATCTTTATTTTACCTTTTTACAATGACGCTCCTGTAACAGCCAGGCAGAGCGGACGGCGGCGTAACGTCACTCACTCACGTGACACGCCTGCTCCGCCTCCTTCATTCATGAGGTGGGCGGAGCAGGTGCGTCACGTGAGTGAGTGACGTTGCGCCGCCGTCCGCTCTGCCTGGCTGTTACAGGAGCGTCATTGTAAAAAGGTAAAATAAAGATGCAGTGATTAGTCCGACTTATAAGCATCGGGGCCGGGGCTGTTATGGGGAGGGGGGAGGATCTGTCTATGGCACTGCTATGGGGAGGGGGGGCTGTGTATAGCACTGCTATGGGGAGGGGGGAGGATCTGTCTATGGCACTGCTATGGGGAGGGGGGTCTGTGCACTGTTATGAGGAAAGGGATCTGTGCACTGTTATGCCCATAACAGTGCACATATCCCCCTCTCCATAACAGCGCCACCCACAGATCCCCCTCTCCATAACTACGCCACCCACAGATCCCCCTCTCCATAACTGCGCCACCCACAGATCCCCTCTCCATAACTACGCCACCCACAGATCCCCCTCTCCATAACTACGCCACCCACAGATCCCCCTCTCCATAACTGCGCCACCCACAGATCTCCCTCTCCATAACTACGCCACCCACAGATCCCCCTCTCCATAACTACGCCACCCACAGATCCCCCTCTCCATAACTGCGCCACCCACAGATCCCCCTCTCCATAACTGCGCCACCCACAGATCCCCCTCTCCATAACTACGCCGTCCACAGATCCCCCTCTCCATAACTACGCCGTCCACAGATCCCCCTCTCCATAACTACGCCGTCCACAGATCCCCTCTCCATAACTGCGCCGTCCACAGATCCCCCATAATAGTGTCGTCCACAGATCCCCCATAATAGTGTCGTCCACAGATCCCCCATAATAGTGTCGTCCACAGATCCCCCATAATAGTGTCGTCCACAGATCCCCCATAATAGTGTCGTCCACAGATCCCCCATAATAGTGTCGTCCACAGATCCCCCATAATAGTGTCGTCCACAATTTGTTTTAATATGGCCTTTGAACATAATTTTTCAAGTAAGATCATATAAACCTCTCTGTTTTGTAATTTTGTCGTTTTTCCCGATTAATCGATTAATCGTAGAAATTAATCGGCAACTAATCGATTATTCAAATAATCGTTAGTTGCAGCCCTACTTTGTATATATGAAAAAAAAAATATAAAAAATACCGGCAATGATTTATTCATCCACATCGATTGATGTGAATGGAGCAATCGGGTTTGCCAGGGCATACGAGCTAAGTGGGTATGGATGTTGGGCGGAGCTCCTATGTCCTGGCAGACACCTTTCCCCTCCTTTTTTTTTTGGCAGAGAATTTTTCATCCACATTGATCGATGTGAATGAAGAAATCTGTGCCGTTCATTTTTTTTCTTTCAGCCCAGAGGCTGAACGGAAGAAAAAAAATCTCATTACCTGTATGCTCAATATAAGGAGAATAGCAGAAACTCCTAATGCTGGCCATACATGTAATGATTGCGGAGACCCTCAAATGCCAGGGCAGTACAAACACCCCACAAATGACCCCATTTTGGAAAGAAGACACCCCAAGGTATTCGCTGAGGGGCATATTGAGTCCATGAAAGATTGAAATTTTTGTCCCAAGTTAGCGGAAAGGGAGACTTTGTGAGAAAAAAAAATAAAAAATCAATTTCCGCTAACTTGTGCCCAAAAAAAAAAAAATTCTATGAACTCGCCATGCCCCTCATTGAATACCTTGGGGTGTCTTCTTTCCAAAATGGGGTCACATGTGGGGTATTTATACTGCCCTGGCATTTTAGGGGCCCTAAAGCGTGCAAAGAAGTCTGGGATCCAAATGTCTAAAAATGCCCTCCTAAAAGGAATGTGGGCCCCTTTGCGCATCTAGGCTGCAAAAAAGTGTCACACATGTGGTATCGCCGTACTCAGGAGAAGTTGGGGAATGTGTTTTGGGGTGTCATTTTACATATACCCATGCTGGGTGAGATAAATATCTTGGTCAAATGCCAACTTTGTATAAAAAAAATGGGAAAAGTTGTCTTTTGCCAAGATATTTCTCTCACCCAGCATGGGTATATGTAAAAAGACACCCCAAAACACATTGCCCTACATCATCTGAGCACGGCGATACCAGATGTGTGACACTTTTTTGCAGCCTAGATGGGCAAAGGGGCACACATTCCCAAAGAGCACCTTTCGGATTTTACAGGCCATTTTTTACAGATTTTGATTTCAAACTACTTCGCATGCATTTGGGCCCCTAAAATGCCAGGGCAGTATAACTACCCCACAAGTGACCCCATTTTGGAAAGAAGACACCCCAAGGTATTCTGTGAGGGGCATGGCGAGTTCCTAGAATTTTTAATTTTTTGTCACAAGTTAGCGGAAAATGATGATTTTTTTTTTTTATCTTACAAAGTCTCATATTACACTAACTTGTGACAAAAAATAAAAACTTCCATGAACTCACTATGCCCATCATTAAATACCTTGGGAGGTCTTATTTCCAAAATGGGGTCACTTGTGGGGTAGTTATACTGCCCTGACATTTTAGGGGCCCAAATGCGTGCAAAGTAGTTTGAAATCAAAATCTGTAAAAAATGGCCTGTGAAATCCAAAACCTTCTTCCTACTAACATACCCTCCGCACCCCCCACCCTGGACACTAACCTGCTCCTCCTGACGCTGTGTAACCAGCATCCCCACTGAAGATGATATTAGGTTGTCCATACATGTATGTTCCCCGATCCCCCGTACACCCCACGTTCTACTATGCAGAGAGCACATATTATTGCAGTCAGTAGATCGAAACAAGCGTCTACCCCACAACTATTGTGAATGGATGCTTATCTCCAGCAAAACAAAAGACGGGACTGGGTTAAAATCCAATAATAATGTTTTCCCTGACAGAAGATGGGGGCTGTCGGGCTGCTGGCGGACACGTCTCCTGTGATGGCGGATAATATAATTGACTTCTGTGACTGACGTTTCTGAAAACATGCGGGTAATGAAACGATTACGTCCTGGCCCTCGCCATCTACGCACGGTCTCAATAAATACGCTCGGAGCCTGAGAACAACACAGTGAATAATGAATGAGGGCTGACACATGCCGCGGCCATATTATCACTAACGTGTGGGCGGCCATATTGGTTCCAGGGGGAGTAAATTACTTCTCGGAGTTTCAAGGAATTACTTTCCTCTTAAACGTGTGTCATTATTAAAGGAGACCTGTCCCCATTACAAACATTAGTGGTTATGAAACTACAACTCCCAGCAGGCAGTGACAGATAGCAGTAATACTAATGGTTACTACTTTCTATCTCCCATATTGGCTTATGAAAATGATCTCTGCCCAGAAAAGTTTTGCGCCACCCGTGAAAGTTAGGCCGACCATATCACTGCCAATCCCCTCATACACATGCATGCTCGGCCGAGCATGCATGTGCTCTCAGCAGGAAGCAGGGGAGGAACCATAGTGCAAATATATATATATATATATATAGCAAAGAAAATCCGCAGCACTCCTTGCTGTGGTTACATACGATGGAACAGAAGGAGATGGCGTCTGAACTTGTGTGGAGGCACGCCACTGCTCCGCGTCTCTCCCTCCTCAGTGCGCATGTGTCAATGTGGCAACTTGTGCGACGTTTCGGCTCACAAGAACCTTCTTCCAGCATAGAAACAGTGAAAATGAAAGCATATAAAGGTATATCTCAAGTGACTGACCAATCACAGCGCAATTACAATCATGATTAAATTGAATACATCTGATACAATTAAACAAAGTGACATGTGCTAAGAGATCCATAGTACAGAAACAATGTCCCTGTTCATTGATCACATTAATATATAATATCAATAGTTTCCAAATACATGTGTATAACATACTTGATGAAGTGATAAAGTGTTACAGATGGAGATCAAAGGAATCGCACCTCTAGATGGAATGGCGCCTGCATACACCATCATGCCGCATTGAGCGTTCCCTTCTGTTTACTGCGCATGTCCAGATTCGCGTCATCATGTCTGTCATAGCACTTACGTAGGACGCATGCGTTCACCATAGTCATATTGAAACCGCCATTTTGTTAAAGGGCAACCATGCCCTGCAGTTCCATATACGTAACTTATAAATGTCAAAATGTGCAAAGAATTTTTCTCTAATACATATCGAGCCGCAGTAGGTACATCCTACATAATCCAGCTCTGCCGAGATGGATCCAACCCACTAGGTCGCATGTGACAGAGGGGGACACTGCAATGTACCCCGCCGTCACCGCCAACCTCATTGCCGGCAGTTAAGCAGCCATAAAGGGGATTCTCCCTCAAAGGGAAACATAGCACATAATCACTAGAATTTCATATCTGGAGATACGCAGCGGGAAGACACCGATGTTATTGCTCAGCACCATCATCATCCAGAGGGGCCAGTTCAAGGATCACCATCCAGAGATCTGGGATCTGAAGTTGAACCAGATTTCCCTTGCGTTGGCGGTTTGTCTCTATTGGTTTTGTATAAGTGCCTTGAAATGGTGATAATACAAATTTGTAACCTACATGAAATTGATTAATTTTTTTTTTTTTTTTTATTCTTTTATTTTCTAAAAGGTAATGTATAACAATCTTCTATTTCAGTATCATACAGCAGTAGAGTGAGAATACATTAATAATTTCGAAAAAGCCTATACTACGTTTCCATTTTATTCATTTACAAACCCCTCCTATCCCTCCCTCCACACCCCCCTTTTTCTTTCCGCGGGGCTGCCACGTCTGCATCTTTATCATTATTATTGTTTCCAGTTGCCAGTTACACCCCCTTCTCCCCCACAAAGCCACCAATTCCACATCGACTGACACTATTTCCAGTTACCCCAGATCCGCTGCCAGACTGCCTTTTTCCTTGCTGTCTGGGCTAACGTATGTTCATACTGCCTAACTCTGTTCATCCACTCCAGCCACTCCTGGAAACTGGGGTATTTCATGGTGCCCCAGTGTTTCACAATTATTATTTTAGCTAGTGCGATACCTCGGAGCCACAGTATCTGCTCTGTTTTATTTTCATTTGTCTCTGGGAGTATACCCAGGATAGCATAATCTATGCATGCCTGGTATTTCATAGAGGAGTAATCCTGCAGTTTCTGGAATATTTTTGTCCAATAGTCATTTATCCCTGGGCATTCCCACATCAGATGTTTATAATCTCCTCTATCTTTATTACATTTATAGCAGTTCTGATTCCTATCTTTATAGATGGTGTGTAGAAATGCTGGTGTGTAATAGAGGCGGTGTATGATTTTCAAAAGTATCCATGCATGCGCGGGTGAAACGGTCGATCTTTTAATGTTTCTATACACAGTGTTCCAAATAATAGGTTCCCCTTTATGTAGGTCTCTTTCACATTTAACCTCACCCTTAAATGTGATCATTTTGGTGTGTTCATGTTTTAACTTAGCATATACAGGTCCTTCTCAAATAATTAGCATATTGTGATAAAGTTCATTATTTTCTGTAATGTACTGATAAACATTAGACTTTCATATATTTTAGATTCATTACACACCAACTGAAGTAGTTCAAGCCTTTTATTGTTTTAATATTGATGATTTTGGCATACAGCTCATGAAAACCCAAATTTCCTATCTCAAAAAATTAGCATATTTCATCCGACCAATAAAAGAAAAGTGTTTTTAATACAAAAAAAGTCAACCTTCAAATAATGATGTTCAGTTCTGCACTCAATACTTGGTCGGGAATCCTTTTGCAGAAATGACTGCTTCAATGCGGCGTGGCATGGAGGCAATCAGCCTGTGGCACTGCTGAGGTGTTATGGAGGCCCAGGAGGCTTCAATGCGGCGTGGCATGGAGGCAATCAGCCTGTGGCACTGCTGAGGTGTTATGGAGGCCCAGGATGCTTCGATAGCGGCCTTAAGCTCATCCAGAGTGTTGGGTCTTGCGTCTCTCAACTTTCTCTTCCCAATATCCCACAGATTCTCTATGGGGTTCAGGTCAGGAGAGTTGGCAGGCCAATAGAGCACAGTAATACCATGGTCAGTAAACCATTTACCAGTGGTTTTGGCACTGTGAGCAGGTGCCAGGTCGTGCTGAAAAATGAAATCTTCATCTCCATAAAGCTTTTCAGCAGATGGAAGCATGAAGTGCTCCAAAATCTCCTGATAGCTAGCTGCATTGACCCTGCCCTTGATAAAACACAGTGGACTCAACACCAGCAGCTGACATGGCACCCCAGACCATCACTGTCTGTGGGTACTTGACACTGGACTTCAGGACATTTTGGCATTTCCCTCTCCCCAGTCTTCCTCCAGACTCAGGCACCTTGATTTCCGAATGACATGCAAAATTTGCTTTCATCCGAAAAAAGTACTTTGGACCACTGAGCAACAGTCCAGTGCTGCTTCTCTGTAGCCCAGGTCAGGCGCTTCTGCCGCTGTTTCTGGTACAAAAGTGGCTTGACCTGGGGTATGCGGCACCTGTAGCCCATTTCCTGCACACGCCTGTGGATGTTTCTACTCCAGACTCAGTCCACTGCTTCCGCAGGTCTCCCAAGGTCTGGAATCGGTCCTTCTCCACAATCTTCCTCAGGGTCCGGTCACCTCTTCTCGTTGTGCAGCGTTTTCTGCCACACTTTTTCCTTCCCACAGACTTCCCACTGAGGTGCCTTGATACAGCACTCTGGGAACAGCCTATTCGTTCAGAAATGTCTTTCTGTGTCTTACCCTCTTGCTTGAGGGTGTCAATGATGGCCTTCTGGACAGCAGTCAGGTCGGCAGTCTTACCCATGATTGCGGTTTTGAGTAATGAACCAGGCTGGGAGTTTTTAAAAGCCTCAGGAATCTTTTGCAGGTGTTTAGAGTTAATTAGTTGATTCAGATGATTAGGTTAATAGCTCGTTTAGAGAACCTTTTCATGATATGCTAATTTTTTGAGATAGGAATTTGGGGTTTTCATGAGCTGTATGCCAAAATCATCAATATTAAAACAATAAAAGGCTTGAACTACTTCAGTTGGTGTGTAATGAATCTAAAATATATGAAAGTCTAATGTTTATCAGTACATTACAGAAAATAATGAACTTTATCACAATATGCTAATTTTTTGAGAAGGACCTGTATATGTGATATAGAGGTATTAAATGTCATGTTTTGACAGAGATCTAAGAAAGTATTCCTTACTATCTTCAAATAATTCTTATTCTCCGTGTGTTGTATAGCGTGACGTAATTGTTCATAACGGAAATTATCAATAAATCCTAATGTAGTGTCTGGTAATATTTCATTTAAGGGCTTAATCAGTCCTTGATGAAAAACTTGTGCAATTAAATATATCCCTTTTTTTCCCCAATATTCAGCGTGACCTAATTGCATAACTTGTGGTAGATGTGCATTCCCCCACAATGGGGTGTACTGAACTGCTTCAGATACGCCCGCCATATCTCTGATTTGTTGCCAGATATACCCGAGCATTCTACAAAACGGGTTTATTATTGTTTTCTTCTTAAGAATAAAGGTTTCAAGAATATGAAAAAGATCCGACCATGGTCTACAATGCTCCCCAAAAAGAAGACAGATGCATTTATTCCTCCGATTCCTCACACACCATCTCAATTGGGCGGCTAGATAATATTCTTTTAGAAAAGGGATGGACATTCCACCCTCTTCTTTATACAGATACTGAATCTTAATTCTGACTCGTTTGCGGCCCCATATCAATTCGTTAAAGAGAACCTCTAACTTATTGAAAAACTTATCTTCTATCGTGATTGGACAGGCGTTAAAAACATATAGTAACATTGGCAATAATGTCATTTTAATGAGCGCTATTCGGTTGATTTGTGACAGAGGGAGCTTTAGCCACGTTCTAATTTTTTCCCTAACTTTGTCTATTATTGGGAGTATATTCAATTTCGTATAATGTTCCAATTTAGTCCCTATCTGGATACCCAAATACAGTAGAGAGTCTGCTGGGGTCAATATGCTGAAATTGATTCATTAATCTGTAATTAATCTGTTAATTCTCCTTTGCCTTTTAGAATAATTTTGAATTTTAAAAGACTGGATGGTGATCCTTGAACTGGCCCCTCTGGATGATGATGGTGCTGAGCAATAACATCGGTGTCTTCCCGCTGCGTATCTCCAGATATGAAATTCTAGTGATTATGTGCTATGTTTCCCTTTGAGGGAGAATCCCCTTTATGGCTGCTTAACTGCCGGCAATGAGGTTGGCGGTGACGGCGGGGTACATTGCCGTGTCCCCCTCTGACACATGCGACCTAGTGGGTTGGATCCATCTCGGCAGAGCTGGATTATGTAGGATGTACCTACTGCGGCTCGATATGTTTTAGAGAAAAATTCTTTGCACATTTTGACATTTATAAGTTACGTATATGGAACTGCAGGGCATGGTTGCCCTTTAACAAAATGGCGGTTTCAATATGACTATGGTGAGCGCATGCGTCATACGTAAGTGCTATGACAGACATGATGACGCGAATCTGGACATGCGCAGTAAACAGAAGGGAACGCTCAATGCGGCATGATGGTGTATGCAGGCGCCATTCCATCTAGAGGTGCGATTCCTTTGATCTCCGTCTGTAACACTTTATCACTTCGTCAAGTATGTTATACACATGTATTTGGAAACTATTGATATTATATATTAATGTGATGAATGGACAGAGACATTGTTTCTGTACTATGGATCTCTTAGCACATGTCACTTTGTTTAATTGTATCAGATGTATTCAATTTAATCATGATTGTAACTGCACTGTGATTGGTCAGTCACTTGAGATATACCTTTATATGCTTTCATTTTCACTGTTTCTATGCTGGAAGAAGGTTCTTGTGAGCCGAAACGTCGCACAAGTTGCCACAATATGGGTGAATAAAAGTTCACTATTTTTCACTTTTAATTGGAGTGCAGTCCATTTTCTTCAAGCTCCATTATTGGGGTGTTGCCGCGGCCCCTGTGGACACTGCACCCGCTGCCTGGTTGGTGCTCCCACTGGACTATTTCTACTATATATATATATATATATATATATATATATATAGATAGGTATATATTCAAAAGATGAGGCAGCACTCCAAAGGCAAAGTAAAAAACGATGGACCCTTTATTAACCCCTCTGCAACGTTTCAACTGCTCAATGCAGTCTTTATCAAGCAATATATATATATATTTCTAGGGCCATTCTGTGCCGATTCATACAGGTCCATAGGGTTCTGTCTTCCTGGTACAGAGCTCCAAATCTCCTGCTTTCCACAGCCATACAGTGAAATAACATTCTGCCCACTAGGGGGAGCTCACTGCACATGGATCACTACTGCTCCAATTGAAGTCAGCGACAAATCCATCTACTGTTACCTCCAACTCCTAAAAACGTGGCCTATAAAATGGATCCGCACAGAACTTTGGACGTATTCCTTCTCCCTCCTTTGCTTTTCTTAAAGTGAATGTTCATTGGGAGAATTTCAGCCAAAATATTAGCGCTATACAAATCCTAAATAATATCACCAGGTAATGCTGAACACGGTCCATACGGCGTCTCAGGAGGATAGACCAACATGACAGCGCCCTCCGTACACCGCTCTAGAGCTTTTTAATTAGCAGCAGATTTACAGGACCACAAAGAGTCAGGTGAAATAATACTGCCATGTAGTGCATAATATGCAATAGTGTCACGCTGCGCCCAAATAATACCACACAGTGCCAAATAACACCCTAACACAGTATATAAATAATACAGCCAAGCAGTGCACGCAAAATAGTCACACTGCGCCCATATAATACCACACAGGGCTAAATGACAGCCTAACACCATACAGTGTCAAACAAGTGTATAAATAATACTGCCATGTAGTGCACACATAGGAAATCATACTATACAGTGCTAGATAACAGACCAATACAATGTCTAAATGATACCGCCATACAGCGTGTACCTAGCAGTACCATACTGTGTGCAAATAACATAGAGTGCCTAAATAGGTTTCACTAATACCGCCATACGAGGTACATAGCAACAAGGAGAATTACTGATATAACACGCTTACAGTTTTAAGACAATGACAACATATACCGGGGTCAGTAACCTCCCAGTGGGCTTCATTCACTTCTATGGGAGTCCTGAGAACAGTCAAACAAGTGTGCATGCTGGGAGTTGTAGTTTCACAACAGCTAGGGTGCTGGAGGTTGCTGACGCCAGCCATATGCTCACTAAATCACTGCACCTAGAAGGTCCAAATAATACTACCGTAAGGTACCTAAATACAACCACAGTACAGCGCCAAATACACCGCTATACAATCCCAACACAGAAAGGCATACACTTAGGCTCCTTTCACACGAGCAAGTTTTCCGCGTGACGTGAACGCACAGCACCCGCACTGAATCCTGACCCATTTATTTCAAATAGTCTCTGTACATGAGCGTTTTTTTTCACACGCATCAGTTCTGCGTTGCGTGAAAAACACAGCATGGTCTATATTCTGCGTTTTTCACGCAGCCCTGGCCCCATAGAAGTGAACGGGGCTTCAGTGAAAAACGCATTGCGTCCTGAAGCAAGTGCGGGTGCGATGCGTTTTTCACTGATGGTTGCTAAGAGATGTGGTTTGTAAACATTCCGTTTTTTATCACGCGCATGAAAAACGCATCAAAACGCGTTGCACCCACGTGGAAAAAAACTGAACAACTAAACGCAATCGCAGACAAAACTGACTGCAATTGCTTGCAAAGTGGTGCGAGTTTCACTGAACGCATCCGGACCTAATCCGTAACGCTCGTGTGAAAGAGGCCTTAAAGGGGTTGTCCTAGAACAACGCATCCACACGATAGCTGTTAAAGGGAACCTGTGGGGTTGCTAGATGGCCGCTAGCACATCCGCAATACCCAGTCCCCATAGCTCTGTGTGCTTTTATTGTGTAAAAAAATAAAAATATTTGATACATATGCAAATTAACCTGAGATGAGTCCTGTCCCTGAGAGGAGTCCTGTCCCTGAGAGGAGTCCTGTCCCTGAGAGGAGTCCTGTCCCTGAGATGTGTCCTGTAGTCCTGTCCCTGAGATGAGTCCTGTCCCTGAGAGGAGTCCTGTCCCTGAGAGGAGTCCTGTCCCTGAGAGGAGTCCTGTCCCTGAGATGTGTCCTGTAGTCCTGTCCCTGAGAGGAGTCCTGTCCCTGAGATGAGTCCTGTCCCTGAGATGAGTCCTGTCCCTGAGATGAGTCCTGTCCCTGAGATGTGTCCTGTCCCTGAGATGTGTCCTGTAGTCCTGTCCCTGAGATGAGTCCTGTCCCTGAGATGTGTCCTGTAGTCCTGTCCCTGAGAGGAGTCCTGTCCCTGAGATGTGTCCTGTAGTCCTGTCCCTGAGATGAGTCCTGTCCCTGAGATGAGTCCTGTCCCTGAGATGTGTCCTGTAGTCCTGTCCCTGAGATGAGTCCTGTCCCTGAGATGAGTCCTGTCCCTGAGATGAGTCCTGTCCCTGAGATGTGTCCTGTAGTCCTGTCCCTGAGATGAGTCCTGTCCCTGAGATGAGTCCTGTCCCTGAGATGTGTCCTGTAGTCCTGTCCCTGAGATGAGTCCTGTCCCTGAGATGAGTCCTGTCCCTGAGATGTGTCCTGTAGTCCTGTCCCTGAGATGAGTCCTGTCCCTGAGAGGAGTCCTGTCCCTGAGAGGAGTCCTGTATGTGAGATGAGTCAGGGACAGGACTCATCTCAGGTTAATTTGCATATGGATCACATAGTTTTTATACACAATAAAAGCACACAGAGCTATGGGGACTGGGTATTGCAGATGTGCTAGCGGTGATCTAGCAACCCATGTCCTCAGCTCTATACCCAAAATCCAGGTGACAGGTTCCCTTTAAACGAGTTTTCCAGGATTTTTATATGAATGGCTTATCCTCAGGATAGGTCATTAACCCTATTATCCGTTTTTTTCATTTTTATTTTGCACTCCCCACCTTCCTAGAGCCATAACTTTTTTATTATTCCGTTCACATAGCCGTATGAAGGCTTGTTTTTGTGCAGGACAAGTTGTACTTTCCAATGCCACCATATAACATTGCATATGATGTAGTGGGAAACATTAAAAAAATTCCAAATGGGGTGAAATAAAAAAAAAAAAAAAGTCTGCCACAGTTTTTTTTTATTTACGACGTTCGATCATTTTTTGCGGGGCGATCTGTACTTTTCATTGATACCTTTCTGGAGCGTGTACGACTTTTTGATCACTTGTTATTTAATTTTTTGTGGGAAATGAAGCGACCTAAAATGGCGAATTGGATATTTTGATGGTTTTTTGGCATATGGAGAAAATATTTTTATATACGGTAATGGGTGTTTTCGCACATGGCGATACCCATAATGTGTATTTTTTTATTTTTTTAAGTCTTTTAGGCTACTTTCACACTTGCGTTCGGGACTCCGCTTGTGAGTTCCGTTTAAAGGCTCTCACAAGCGGCCCCGAACGTATTCGTCCAGCCCTAATGCATTCTGAGTGGATGCGGATCTGCTCAGAATGCATCAGTCTGGCAGCGTTTGGGCTCCGCTCCGCTCAGCAGGCGGACACCTGAACGCTGCTTGCAGCGTTCGGGTGTCCGCCTGGCCGTGAGGAGGCAAACGGATCCGTCCAGACTTGCAATGGATGTCAATGGGGACGGATCCGTTTGAATTTGACACTATGGCTCAATTTTCAAACGGATCCGTCCCCCATTGACTTTCAATGTAAAGTCTGGACGGATCCGTTTGCATTACCATGAAAAAAAAAAAAATTGTAATTTTTTTTTTTAACACTTTTTTAATGCTTCCCATAGGGAACTATAACAGGCAATTATTAGATACGGAGCACGCGCTTCCTGGTTTTTCGCACACTCGGATGCCGTGCTCAGGATTGACCCTGGCATCAGAAGTGTTGAACGTCTGCACCGGTCGCGGACATAAGCTGCGGGCGTCTGCTGTATGAAACAGCAGGCACCCCGCAGCTAGGGGGCCATCTTTAAAGACTCAGCAAGCGCCGTACCGCACGGCGCAGGTTGGAAAGGGGTTAATATGAGATTGGAGGGGGTCCAACTTCCGGCACCCCCGCCAATCAGCAGTTTGAGGAAGCCGCAGCGCTCACTGGAGCTTGGGTGCGCACCGTTGCCTTTTCACAGCTCACCAAGCACAGCGCCGTACATTGTATAGTGGCCGCGCTTGGTATTGCAGGATGGGACTGAGCTGCCCCCCAGGTCATGTGACTGATGACCGTGACCTCACATGGCCTAAGCAGTCATGGAGCCCCGCGGCCTCTTCGTATAGTGGATCGATGAGGGTGCTAAATGTCGGACCCCCGCTAATCTCATACTGATGACCTATCCTGAGGATAGTCCATCTACAGGGGCGGATTGGCCACAGACCTTACACGGAAATTTCCCGGTGGGCCGATGCCTAGGGGACCACCTGGGCCTGCCTGTAGAAGCCGGGCCTCTTCCTAGGCCAGTGACGGCACGTTCATCAGTCACATGGCTTAGGAGTAGAGATGAGCGAACTTCTGTTTTAAGTTCGGCGTCTAAAGTTCGGGGGCGGGTTAGCGGAGAATCCCGATCTGGAACCGGATATGGATTCCGACTTCCGTTGTGGTCCGTGGTAGCGGAATCAATAATGGCCGATTATTGATTCCGCTACCACGGACCACAACGGAAGTCGGAATCCATATCCGGTTCCAGATCGGGATTCTCCGCTAACCCGCCCCCGAACTTTAGACGCCGAACTTAAAACAGAAGTTCGCTCATCTCTACTTAGGAGCAGCTCAGCCTCATAGAAATGAATGGGGCTGAGTGCGATACCAAGCGCAGCCACTATACAATGGATGGCGCTGAGTTTGGTAACTTGCCAGAAGGCCGCTCCACTCACCGAGGCCCCGCGCCATCTTCAAACAGCTGGTGCTTGGAGTCAGAACCTCACCGCCCAGATGACCTACTTTGAGGATAGACCATCAATGTAAAAAAATATTTAAAAAACGCCTTTAAGGGGCTGACGGCTGCGGTTCCCACTGCTGAGACCCAGCAGACCATGAGCATGGGGGTCCTGTGCCTCCTCATAGATAGGGGAGACCCCCACCAGTCCTATAGAATATGACTGGAGCAGCAGACCTCCGCCGCCCGCGGTGGACATGAGAGGGGGGGCAGACACTTACCACCTATTCTGTGTCCAATTATACGGACGTTTCTTCGGTCGTGACTACGACTACCTCAAACCTCCATGATCCTGCTGATCGCAGCAAACACATCACGTGACCACTACATGTGAACATACCTCAGGCTGGGTCACACTGGGGGTTTTTTTTTTTTTTGCATTTAAATTTTTTTACAAATTAAAAGCACTTGAAAAAAAATTGCACGTGCTTCAGCCACACGGTGAATCGCGTAGGAAAGTTGTATTTAA
The DNA here is from genome assembly GCF_014858855.1 of Bufo gargarizans. Classification (NCBI taxonomy): domain Eukaryota; kingdom Metazoa; phylum Chordata; class Amphibia; order Anura; family Bufonidae; genus Bufo; species Bufo gargarizans. Next base: position 464,381,564 of record NC_058084.1, read on the forward strand.
CCCCTAAAAAACTGTCTAAAAAATTACCGCATGTTGTATTCCCCCCCCCATGTTTCAAAACCGCACGGTGTGAACCTGACCACCTTAATGCATCATAAAAGTACATTTAGGGGCATTTTTTTTTTTTTTGAATTGACCTTTCCCATAGTGCTCTAGTTATACAGGACTACTGGTGTGTACATTCAGAAATACACCTCTGGTGGAACATTCCTTTAAATTAACACCTACCTAGTTACAGTACATGTGATTTAGGTTCTCTTACACTGACGGTAGGTACACAAGTGCACATATATACAGTACGTAGTCCCCTACCTACCTGTGACTACAGGCTAAAACATAATCCTCCCTAATCCTTCCCGCGCTATGATAAATGTGGAGGACGTTTGTCCATCTACACGACCCGTCTTACGTCACGCAACAGCCACGGCGCGAGGATTGCTGGGTAACGTAGTTCTGGCGGCCACTCTGTATTCCGTTTACTGCAAGCTTCCGGACTACGATTCCCACAATGCAATGTCGCAGCTGTCAAACCGACCGGGCAGCTGTCACATGACCAAGGCTAGACGGCTGCTGAGAGGGCCCAATTTTAGACGGAAAATAGGGGGCGAGACAGATTTGTGTGACCGGGGGAGAGGGGGCAGCGCCCGGCCTGAGACATGCAGAAGATCAAGAGCCTCATGACCCGTCAGGTGAGGCTCCGGTTTGTTTCCTGGAGGCTTCAGTCTGGAGAGGCCTGTAAATGTCAGCAGACATGGGGGAATCTCATTTCTGCTGCTGCCTCCATGTGATAATGACACTGCTCCTGGCTGTAATGGAAATCATGCACCGAGCCTGTGCTGTGGTTATATGAGCAAGAGGAGATGCAGTGTAAAGCATGGAGGAGCACCCTAATGACATAGTCACACCCCTTGGTTGGGGACTCCCTGTGACCACATTATGGGGAGACATCTCCCTTAGTTTGTTCATCATCATCTCCTTCATATAAAGCTGCAGCCCCATGTCATGAGTATATGTGTGCCTGGGCCTGTGCACAGTGTCCGGATAACACTGCCATACAGCGCCAAGATACAGGACCACAACTGTCCGGGTATTGCCACCCTGCAGTGGTAACTGACACTAATTGGCTGTCACTGCTCCGATGCCTCCGCCCCGCGCCGGTCACTGCTCCGATGCCTCCGCCCCGCGCCGGTCACTGCTCCGATGCCTCCGCCCCGCGCCGGTCACTGCTCCGATGCCTCCGCCCCGCGCCGGTCACTGCTCCGATGCCCCCGCCCCGCGCCGGTCACTGCTCCGATGCCTCCGCCCCGCGCCGGTCACTGCTCCGATGCCCCCGCCCCGCGCCGGTCACTGCTCCGATGCCCCCGCCCCGCGCCGGTCACTGCTCCGATGCCCCCGCCCCGCGCCGGTCACTGCTCCGATGCCCCCGCCCCGCGCCGGTCACTGCTCTGATGCCCATACAGTACAGGATTCAATTTAAACTGCTCGTTCTCACCCACAAAGCTCTCCACAGTGCTGCACTCCTATCTATCTGATGGCCATTTGTTCTGTTAAATCCCCCTATCACTCACTGCGCACGCGCGGTGTCTGATCGTCTGAAGCCAGCTGAGAGGTAAGGCGCAAGCGCATTAGGTGGCCCCTTCTCCCCAACTCTGGTGTGAAATTTCCCTACCCCGCCGTTGTGCTCCTGCGCGGCACACCTCCTTCCAAAGCTAGGAACGGCATGTCCTGTGCGGCCGCGTCACAACGGGAAGTGACGAGGCTCGGGAAATATCACGGAACACTGGACCATTGCACAAAACAAACACTTCTTCCTTTTGTCTCACTCCCATCTCCTCATAGATTGTAAGCTCTTGTGAACAGGGCCTTCATTCCTCTGGTTTTCATTGTTGACCTGTCTGTTGCTGTTATTTCTGCCCCTGTTTGTACATGAAACACCCTGATTGTAAAGCGCTGCGGAATATATATAAATAGAGATTATTATCACCTCTGATTAGGGCTGAAACCATTACTCGATTCAAAAAAATCCTCAATGCAAATTTTTTTGCATCAAGGATTCGTTTTGTGTCATGTGACCATGGAGCGGGAGTGAAGCGCTTGCTATTACTCACACTCCGTGGTCACCCGCCGGCCCGCACCGCGCTGCACTTTCCTCCTGACACATCGTCAGGACATAGCGCTCGTAAGCGCGCACCATGACCTAACGCTGTGTGACGTCAGGACGACAGTGCATGGAGAAGAAGATGAAGGAGCTGTGCAGCGGCGCCCCTACAGGAGAGGTACGTATTTTATTTCACTGGCGCTACGTGGCTAGGAGGAGGAGCTGGTGGCACTGGGGAAGGGGGGGGGGGCAAGCTGATGGCACTGGGGGAGGGGCAACTGATGGCACTAGAGGGGCAGCTGATGGCACTGGGTGGAAACTGATGGCACTAGAGGGGCAGCTGATAGCACTGGGTGGAAACTGATGGCACTAGAGGGGCAGCTGATGGCACTGGGTGGAAACTGGCACTAGAGGGGCAGCTGATGTCATGGGGAGGGCTGATGAGTTTTTATAAAGAAAAACGTTCTTTTAATTAGTTAGTGGGTCCTTGATTAATCGTTGGATTAATCGATAAAATACTCGATTACAAAAATAGTCGATAGCTGCTGCCCTAGTCTGGAGCATAGGTCGTCAATATTTAAACGGATTTTCTGCCACCCAGCAAGACTCATCACCCCACCTTAATGAATACAGAAGAACGTTTCCAATATACTTACTTGAGGCCAGAAACCCGGTCACGTGAGACTCCAGCGTTACGCCCTTCAGTCTGACAACCGTCCGGTCCGGCTATGGATAGGCAGCCCAGGACAAGGCAGGTGCCGTGGACCGGGCCAGAACTGTTTGTTTCCCTGGCGCATGTACAGATGAGGTGGAATCAGGAGTTCGTGCTAGTTCTGTCCCTGTCCTCAGCACCTCCTCCGTCCTGGGCTGCAGAAGGGACCTCCCCGTCCATAGACCCGTATTCAGATGGAAGGATGTGATTTTGGCAAATGTAGGATTTCAAAAGAGCAGTGCATGACCAGGTTCCAGAGTGGCCAATCCAAGTATATTGGGAACTTTCTTCCACATGCAAGTTCTTATTAAAGGGGTTATCCAACCCCTATAATGCCCCCCAAAATTCCTAGGCAACTCATATAGGTTATATTTACCCCGCTCCCTGACACCCGCATCGCTCCTGATGCCTGCACGGCTGCCGCTGCATCTTCCCGTTCCCTTGGATCAAAAGAGCCAATAGCAGGCCGCGACAGGAACGAGCCTCCCTAGCTCAGGGCTTGCTATTGGCTGCCACCACTGTTGCCGGATGTTTTGATTCGCTAGACGAGGAGATGCAGCGGCGGCCGTGCAGGCATCAGAGCGGGGTAAGTATAATCTATATGAGGTGCCCAGGAATTTTGGGGCGGCATTATAGAGGTTGGATAACCCCTTTAATTAAGGTGGGTTGATGGGTCCTGGAAAACCCACTTAAAGGGGTATTCCAACTGCATCGGCACATTGTCGGGTATATAAAGCAAATGCTTTATATAAATATAAAAAAAAAAAATCGGGTCAAAAGAAAAATTATGCAAACTATATTGACCCGTGAGATGGACATAAACATCTCAAAGAGTTCAATCAAGAACCTGATTATTTTGTGCAATCAGTAAAACAGGGCACAAGCGTCTATGCAAAAATATAAATGGTTTATTATACAATAGGTTAAAATACAAACAAAAATGAATCAACCTAAATTTCAATAATATACAATGATATGCAGTACCCAGAATTCACCACTATATGATACCAACAAAACACTACTCAACCAACACAAGAATATTATGCAATACAGCTTTAAATCTGTGAGAGATATACAATCAATGGATTATGCGGAAAACTCAATCAAGAAGATGACAGATACGCCCAAAAATGATGACCAATCTTTCAGATAATGGTAGTATTGCATCAAAACGTATAAATTATTGGCTTGATATCAAACTAGGGAATATAAAGATTCCCAACAAAGAGTTCCTCCAATATTGTCCCCGTTATTCAGTTATATGCATCGTAACTGAAATCAGAGAAAATACCGATGTAGCAACTAACGTTACACGTCCGCAAGTGAGCGGGTATCTGGCTAAGTATCAAGCCAATTAATTTAGATCAATACTACATAAAAACAAAATATACATTACCCAAGGGTCAAGTGATGTGCAGAGTCTTGGGGCAGCCAGCTCTCAAGAGTTTTTCCCGATAATCCAAATGATTCTCCAGAGATCTATAATCCAAATGTTTGTTTCTCTTTTTTTTCTTTTCTCCCTTTTTTTTTTTTTTTTCTTTTTTTTTCTGGTAACTGGTTTCTTAACCCAAAACTTATCAGATGAACACGCCCTCCGAGTCTGGAACTTTCCAATCATTGTTGGAGGGGTGTGTGCATGGATAAGGAGCATGGCGGCATAATACTACCCAGAATGCAATTTCGCTACTGATGTAGTATTAACCGCTTATATCTAGATGGCACTGTCGTATAAGCAATAAGCATCATACCATTAAGGGTTAACTCATACATGCCTAATATTTTCACTACTTCACACCTTTGACATCTGGGGCCTTGTCTCAGGGCTGAGGGACAAACTTTGATACATGAATATATACTTTGAGGAACATCTAGACCATTCTCACACTGTGGAATTCATGTTCAGATAGGAAAAACAATGAAGCCTCAGAATCTGCAGGTGCGGTGTATCTTCTAACTTTCTAAATGTATAATATATTGTTACAATAACACTAGCTTTTGAACAGTACAGTAATCTTCTCATGGACTTACTTTGGCCTACATGAAACTTCATACAAAACAGTGAATATAAATCAACATTGCTCTTAAAGGCAATGACTACCCATTATAACTAAAATAAGTAGATATAGCTGTTTACACTTATGAAAAAGCACAACAACATTTGGGGTGGGGAGATGATGTATGTATGCCCACTAACTGACTATTGCCAGATGTATGGAACAGTGAGCATGCTCCACCACCTCCCCCCCATACTCTCAGCTGTCGTGGGCATGGTGGTGACCAGGGACTTTTGATCGGTGGTGGTCCCAGTGATGTCAGCTATCCTCAGGCATGCTCAACCTGCGGCCCTCCAGCTGTTGCAAAACCACAACTCTCAGCATGCCTGAACAGCCTACAGCTATCAGCCTACAGCAGGGCATTGTGGGAGTTGTAGTTTTACAACAGCTGGAGGGCCACAGTTTGGGCATGCCTGGCATAGATAAATATTAGCGGCTGTCACTCCTTTAAAGCATTGACCTAAATATTCTGAATCGGTAACATCTGATCGCCTCTCATTACTCGCCTGGGGATCTGTGATTATTAGGTTTTCCACGCTGTTAGCATTAGGACCTGGCGCTGCGCCCATCTCCTGGTCCAGATGGTCATCCTTCTACTGGAGACTTTGAGCCCTTTCCAGTTTAGTTCCCTTCCAGGAGGTTGCGCACATTATGCAGATACGGCACCTGCAGGCGAGGACTTGGCATTCACGGAAACACTCAATAATGGCGTTTGAAAATTAATATCTCTATATTTGTACAGCCGCTCGGCCAGGCTTGATTAGCGCGCTGCAGATGGCCGGCTGGTTTGGTTTGTCTGGGTGATGCCAACCCTGTCAATAGTCTGACGTTGTGTTCCAGTCGTCCGTATTAGGGAAATCGTAGTTGAAGTGAGGAAAATATGCAATGTGTAGCGGGCCCTAGAGCAAGAAATCCAGGCACGTCACCATGTGCCATTACCAGTGTCACTCCTACAGGGGCCCTGGGAAAGAAGGTGACGTGAACTCGGCTGTCTTCCATGTGGGCTCCTCTGGGTCTAGGCTCGTCTGGGCCCACATGGTACGTTGCTCTCGTCTAGGCCCACGTGGTACTGTGCGCTCGTCTAGGCCGCGTGGTACTTTGCGCTCCTCTAGGTCCGCTGGCCCCTGTGCTCGTCTAGGCCCGTGTGGTACTTTGCGCTCGTCTAGGAACGTGTAGTACTTTGCGCTCGTCTAGGCCCGCGTGGTACTTTGCGCTCGTCTAGGCCCGCGTGGTACTTTGCGCTCGTCTAGGCCCGCGTGGTACTTTGCGCTCGTCTAGGCCCGCGTGGTACTTTGCGCTCGTCTAGGCCCGCGTGGTACTTTGCGCTCGTCTAGGCCCGCGTGGTACTTTGCGCTCGCCTGGGCCCGCGTGGTACTTTGCGCTCGCCTGGGCCCGCGTGGTACTTTGCGCTCGCCTGGGCCCGCGTGGTACTTTGCGCTCGCCTGGGCCCGCGTGGTACTTTGCGCTCGCCTGGGCCCGCGTGGTACTTTGCGCTCGCCTGGGCCCGCGTGGTACTTTGCGCTCGCCTGGGCCCGCGTGGTACTTTGCGCTCGCCTGGGCCCGCGTGGTACTTTGCGCTCGCCTGGGCCCGCGTGGTACTTTGCGCTCGCCTGGGCCCGCGTGGTACTTTGCGCTCGCCTGGGCCCGCGTGGTACTTTGCGCTCGCCTAGGCCCGCGTGGTACTTTGCGCTCGCCTAGGCCCGCGTGGTACTTTGCCCTCGTCTAGGCCGGCATGGTCTTTGCGCTCGTCTAGGCCCGCATGGTCTTTGCGCTCGTCTAGGCCCGCATGGTCTTTGCGCTCGTCTAGGCCCGCATGGTCTTTGCGCTCGTCTAGGCCCGCGTGGTCTTTGCGCTCGTCTAGGCCCGCGTGGTCTTTGCGCTCGTCTAGGCCCGCGTGGTCTTTGCGCTCGTCTAGGCCCGCATGGTACTTTGCCCTCGTCTAGACTCGCTGACCCCTGCGCTCGTCTAGGCCCGCATGGTCTTTGCGCTCGTCTAGGCCCGCGTGGTCTTTGCGCTCGTCTAGGCCCGCGTGGTCTTTGCACTACACTTTGTGTGCTATTTTACAGAGTCTCGGTGATGTCACTTCTCAAATTTCTGTACTGATTGTAAAGAATGAAGATGTGCTGTAAATAATAATGTTATAATAGTATAACGTCTGTATGGGGGTCAGTCACCTGACATGATGTCTGCACATTATATCCCTCTGATACTTATTATTGGTTTTACTGTTTTAGGGCCTGAAGAGTCCACAGGAAAGCGTCCACGATCTTAGTCCTGTGGAAAACCTCCAGATTCCAGCAAAGGTGAGAGATTTCTCCTGCGCACGTCATCCTGTAAATCCACTTTAATACTGTCTCATGCACATGACCGTATGGCTTTTTCAGTCTTTTGCGGGCCGTTTGTTCCGTTTTTTGTTTCCGTTGTGTTTCCGTTTCTGTTCCGTTTTTCTGTTCGGCATATATAGTATACAGTAATTCCATAGAAAAAATTGGGCTGGGCATAAAATTTTCAATTGATGGTTTCGCAAAAACGGAACGGATACGGAAGACATACGGATGCATTTCCGTTGTGTGTTCTGTTTTTTTTTTCCGGACCCATTGACTTGAATGGAACCACAGAACGTGATTTGCGGCCAATAATAGGACATGTTCTATCTTTTCACGGTACGGAAATACGTAAACAGAATGCACACGGAAACACTTCAGTTTTTTTTTTGTTGAACCTTTGAAATTAATGATTCAGTATATGTACCGCAGTATACTGAACGCAAAATACTGTCGTGTGCATGAGCCCTAAGGGTCTATTCACACGTCCGTAAGTGTTTCGCGAATCCGCAAAATACGGACACTGGCAATGTGCATTCCGCAAAAGAATAGGACATGTTCTATTTTTTTGCGGAAACGGAAGCACAGATGCGGAAGTGCGGTTCCGCAAATGCGGATGCGGACCGCACATTCTGGCCCCATTGAAAATAAATGGGTTCGCACCCGTTCCGCAAAATAGCGGAACGGATGCGGACACATTTTGCGGACGTGTGAATGGACCCTTATTGTGAGGCGTGTACATTAAAGAAGAGCCGTCACCGCTCCTGACATGTCTGCTTTAGTAGCGGCTTGTGTTCCCCACACGTTTTCTTAAAAGTCTGCATTGTACTGTTCCTCGTTTATTCCTATCGGAATTAAATCAGTATATTGACAAATGGATGTTATTATCTCACCTGGCCAATATGGCGGATCTTCTCCAGCCAGCGCTGACAGTCAGACATGGAGAGCGCTAACACCAGATTGTCAATGTAGTTCGTACATTTACAGAAGGAATAACAGAGGACCGTTACAATGAAAGAGCTCTAAGAAAAAGAGGCTCCGGATCTTCTCGGACTGGCAAGTATTTCCTTAAACGGGAGAGAGGACATGTCCGGGTTGACTGAATAATATTGCACCGCGGCCGCCATTTTAAAGAGGCTTTCTGGGCCTTGGAGCCAACAACCCCGATTGCCCAGACCTGTGTCCCTGAACATAAAAAATCCCACTCACATGCCCGTGGTGCCATTGCTGCTCCATTCCTGCCTGCGGGACCAAGAAGGGGCTGGGTCCTGTGACCACCGAGACCTGTGATTGGCTGCAGCGGTCATGGGACCTATTCACTTTTGAGTCCTGCAGAAACAGAGCAGCGACAGGACCACGGGCATGTGAGCCACATTTTTTATATTCAGTGTCATAGGTCCAGATGTTAGGGGTTGTCGACTCCAAGTCTGAGCAACCCCTTTAAGTGACAACCGTCTGATCTGCAATGACGGGCACAGCCAATGGCCAAGACCTTTTTTCTTAACACCCTCCCCCCCTTGTGTAAAATAATCACTGTATACTGAAACAGTTTGCAACTTTCTAGTATCAATTCCTCACCATTTTCAAGAAGTCTGTTTGCTGCCATTGAATGAAAACCTTTTTGCTTACTGCTTCTCCTAAAACAGACTCGGACTCCACAGCTGACCCTGTCCTCTGGTTGTAGAATATCCGCGTTCTCCCTCATCCCTGTCCACACGTGTGGGGTTCGTTACATGTACATCTAACGTTACGGACGCACATAGCAGATTTTTTTAACAGCAAATTGTGCCGTAATTTGCTGCATTGCAAAAAGTAAAGTTTGTGGTGCCGTATAATTTAGCATGCAGGGGGTCTGAGCTACCACATGTACAAGACCGGTACGCATTTTGCGGTCTGCAGAACACCGTGTGACATTCGTGTTGCCTCCGTCCGCATTTTGCGGCCAAGTATAGGACATGCTCTTTTTGCGGAACAGACGCGGGGGATCTATGTGCTTTCAGCATCCGTATGTCCATGCCAGTAACGATAGATCATGCCCTTTTCTTGCCCGCAAAATGTTGACCAAGGACCCATTGAAGTCAACGGGTCTGCAAAAAAAAAAAATATTAATAATAATACAGTCGTCAAGCGGACATCACTCGTATTTTGCGGATCTGTGGTTTGCAGATCTCAAAATACTTAAAGCCTGTGAATGAGATTTCTGAAACTATCATCCACTTTCCGGGTACTGGGAACCAGCGGTGAATCTACAACGCTCACTCCACGTAGGAGCATACCCTAAGGCTATGTTCGCGTGGCATATTATTACACTGGAAAAATCTGCTGTGGTCCACGGCAGAAACTCATGGCCGACCCTTTGCTTTCTGCCTTGATTTAGCATTTTGAATGCGGTCGATCCAGCGCCTGCAGACTTTGGGGCTAATCTGCGGTACCGTATGTACGGCGACACAAACTCCCGTTCACTAGATTGACAGGTGGATCCCGATGTTTTTCTTTGGCTTGGAATCCATACGCAAAAAAAAAAACAACGCCATGTGAGTGAGCCCTTAAAGAATAGATTACTTACCTGACAGATCCCGCGACACTGCTCCGATTTTCCTGGCTGCAGCGGTGACGTTGAATTGACAACACATGACTGCTGCAGCCAATCTCTGACCTCACCGGTGCAGTTTCCTGTTATCAACATGATATCACCGCTGCAGCAGGGAGAATCGGAGCAGCGTCGCTGGATCTGTCAGTCATCCTCTATTCTTTGTAATCCCCTTAGTTCTCCGGTTTCCACGACTCCTTGAAAGGGGTTGTCTCATTTGAGACATCGGTGGCTTATCGCCAGGATACACCCCCGAAGTGAACGGCGAGCAGCAGCGCATGTGACCCCCACCCTCCATTCATTTGTACGGGACTGTCGAAATGAGGTGAGCGCTGCCTTGGCCATCTCCAGCAATCCCATAGAAGTGAATGGAGCGGTGGCCGCGCTTGCACAGCGTTCTCTCCATTCACTTCTGTGAAACTTCTGAAAATAGCAGAGCTCCCAAGTTTTTGGAACTCCAGTAGAAATGAATGGAGAGAATGCTGTGCATGCGCGGTAGGCTCTTTTTTTATTTTTTTATTTCAGGGGCCCGTACTGATGATACGTGTGGGACCCGCACCTATATAACATTGGTTACGTATCCTAGCAATAGGCCACCAATGTCTCAGATGAGACGACACTTTTTAAAGGGGTTGTCTCACTTCAACAAATAAGTGAGTTATTACAAGCCACTTACTAATGTATTGTGATTCCCCATATTGCTCCCTTTGCTGGCTGGATTCATTTTTACATCACATTATACACTGCTCATTTCCATAGTTATGACCACCCTGCAATCCAGCAGCGGTGGTCGTGCTTGCACACTATAGTAAAAAGCATCGGCCTCTCTGGCGGCCGGGACCGTGGGAGTGCACACAGGCCAGTGCTTTTTCCTATAGTGTGCAAGCACGGCCACCGCAGCTGGATTGCAGGGTGGTCGTAACCATGGAAACGAGCAGTGTATAATGTGATGGAGAAATGAATCCAGCCAGCAAAGGAAGCAATATGGACAATCACAATACATTAGTAAGTGGCTTGTATTAACTTTCTCTACATGATAAATGCCACTTGCTGAAGCGAGACGACCCCTTTAAGGCACGAAAAAGAGATATAGCTGGTCATACACATTATGTGTATGTCGGCCGAACCTGCCAATCTTGGTGGGACAGCAGTTGTCCAGGGGGCACTTAGATTTCAGCATGTCGAGGGGGGGGTTAAGCCTCTGTCATAGTCTGGCAGCATCTTACTGCCCTCTCCTCTTCATTCAGAACACCTGCATGCTCGGCCAGTCTCGGCATCCATGTGTATGGGGCAGTCGGGAGAGGTAGCAGTTAGCAGAATGTACATTTTTACGGTAAGCCCAAGTGGCAGAGAGCCGAGCGCCGCGCGACTTCTGTAAGGGTTAAGCTTTCCTCTTCTGTTCCCTCCTTGCAGCTCAGAATTTCGTTGTTTTTTTTCCTTTTCCCCATCAGCCTCACGCAGGCTCCGGGGGCTCATGCCGCATAATGTAGCAGGATTGTCGGAAACATAAGTCTTGGAGACTAAATTGCGTTCTGGTCTTAGCTGGCAGCGATAATTAGTATTTGTCACCCGGATGCCATCGTTAGATATGCAGCGGCGCTCGGCAGCTTTGCGCTTCCATGCCTGCAGTAAATAAAGGGATTGCGGCGACGTTAATTAATTTGACAAGAGCGGTCGTGCTTTTATTATTATTATGATATTTTTTTTCTCCCCCTTAATGGGAATGTGATTACTGTGAGCCGGCGAAGGAGGCCGGTATCAGGGCGGCGCAGATAGGAACCGCATGAAACTCCGCTCTCTGGGATGTTCACTGCTTTCTATGATAACGTGTAAAAAGTTAATACTTGTACAGTTTCTATAAAGCGACAGCAAATATCCCCCCCCTATACGCTGTTCTGGTTCGTCAGTAGGAATCCCCGGAGCACCGCCGCCTCTTCACACACCAGGAGGTGGACCCTCACCCATCAGATATTGTGTACGTCATCTATTGTACTCCTGGAAAAGCCCCTTGAAAATACGTCTGTGATGAGACTGCGGCCCTTTTGATCCAGGCATGAGCCGCAGTCTACTTAAACCTCAGAGGAACGTCCCAGGTCCGTGGGGGCAGGTGTACTAACCCTATACTTAGACAGGGGCTCAGGCTGGATGGTGAATGTGGCGCAGGGACAGCTGTATGCAAAGTATTAATTGGATTACTCTGAGACAATTCTGGTGCAATATGGCGTCTGTTAGGACACACCCTTTTCTGCAAAGCCACATCCTTTCCTGGTAAGCAATGGGTCACTGTGTACATACATTACATGACTTATCCTGTACTGATCCTGAGTTACATCCTGTTTTATACTCCAGAGCTGCACTCACTATTCTGCTGGTGCAGTCACTGTGTACATACATACATTACTTATCCTGTACTGATCCTGAGTTACATCCTGTATTATACTCCAGAGCTGCACTCACTATTCTGCTGGTGGAGTCACTGTGTACATACATTACTTATCCTGTACTGACCCTGAGTTACATCCTGTATTATACTCCAGAGCTGCACTCACTATTCTGCTGGTGCAGTCACTGTGTACATACATTACATTACTTATCCTGTACTGATCCTGAGTTACATCCTGTATTATACTCCAGAGCTGCACTCACTATTCTGCTGGTGCAGTCACTGTGTACATACATACATTACTTATCCCGTACTGATCCTGAGTTACATCCTGTATTATACTCCAGAGCTGCACTCACTATTCTGCTGGTGCAGTCACTGTGTACATACATACATTACTTATCCTGTACTGATCCTGAGTTACATCCTGTATTATACTCCAGAGCTGCACTCACTATTCTGCTGGTGCAGTCACTGTTTACATACATTACATTACTTATCCTGTACTGATCCTGAGTTACATCCTGTGTTATACTCCAGAGCTGCACTCACTATTCTGCTGGTGCAGTCACTGTGTACATACATTACATTACTTATCCTGTACTGACCCTGAGTTACATCCTGTATTATACTCCAGAGCTGCACTCACTATTCTGCTGGTGGAGTCACTGTGTGCATACATTACATTACTTATCCTGTACTGATCCTGAGTTACATCCTGCATTATACTCCAGAGCTGCACTCACTATTCTGCTGGTGCAGTCACTGTGTACATACATTACATTACTTATCCTGTACTGATCCTGAGTTACATCCTGTAATATACTCCAGAGCTGCACTCACTATTCTGCTGGTGGAGTCACACAGGTAGTGCATGTTCTAATATTAGTGAAACTTAATTCCTATAGTTACAGATCTCTTGTGAATGGAGGAGATTTCCAGGAGCATTTGCTTCTTTTGAGGTCTATAAACAGTGGTTTAGTAACATGACCCTTCAGATAAAAGCAAGCGGCTCGTTACATGGCGGTTGTATCTGCAGTTGGTCGTTAACGCGTCCGGCGGTCTTTGGGTTTCTTTTATTGTGAAGCTCATTATAATTCTTCAGCCTCAGGGCCGTAGTTTATTATGTGATGAAGAGCATAGCCCGCAGCCTCCAGGGCATCATCACACGCCTGATGTCTCTTTATTGTCTCCTGCAGTCATACCTCATGTCTTAAAGGGAATGTATCACATACAGTAGTTACCGCTGGAGTGGGAGCTGCAGTAACGAGGCCTCTACACGGTGTAGGGAGCTGAGCTGCCGGATCCATCTTCTGTGTCAGTTCTGCTGCAAACAGCTGGGGTGCAGGGTCCCATAATGATGACCTAACCCAAGGATCGTCCGTAAATATTGTGGGGTTTCGCTCTGGTAGACAGGATTAGCGGACGCAGTATAGAGGCAGCAACAAGTTCTTTGGATCAAACAGTTCAGTGCTTTATTCACACTTTAGACAAGTGACAAAACAAGCATCATCATCAAACAAAAAGTCACCTTGCGGTGTTGGTGGTAATTCACACCATGCAGCAATTCTGCCTCACAGAGTCCTTGACCATAGCAGCACCAACCTGTTTTCACACAGAGCAGGTAGCAAGCCTTTATTCAGACACAAGGCTCCCAGATCCCAACACAGAGACCTGGCTTCTGAGCCCAGCTGCCTATTTAAGGACAGCCAGGTGCTGCCAAAACCCGTACTGGCACTTAAAATCCGGTCCGGTATTTGACGTCACCTGGCTGTAAATCAGCCCAGCAGCACATGCTAGAAGGACAAATGTTATCCTATCAGACTACCCATTTAAGCCCGAAAATTCCTGCCTCCTTATATGGTTAAAGGGGTATTCTGATGATGCTGAGTTATTCCATGTCCACCCATAAAGAATAATTACTAGATTGTTGGGGGTATGACCACTGGGGCACCCACTAATGAGCATGTGCACTACTGCCCCATTCACTGTCTATGGGACTGCTGGATCGCTAGTGTGCATGCTTAGCCACCGCTTCATTCAAAAGGGGTGTTCTTGTGATCATCTGTGGCCCCAGCCATCGGACCCCCACATTGTACTGTAGCAGTTATAGCCTATCCAGTGGACAGAGGATAGTTGGCTATTACCCAGTATTATAAGTAATTTAGAGACTTGGCTGAAAAAGTCCTCTTTTATTATTGCTTTTAGATATTTTTTTTTTTATGTCTGTAGCCACTTTCGGACAGCAGGGGGCGCTCTTGCATCATACATTCCTGTATCTGTAAGCCCGGCCGACACATGATTCCACTGTAGCATATGAATATCTGTTATCACACGTTCTTCGAAGCTGATATAAGAAATATTTTTGCACTACCTGAGGTCGCCATTGACCCGTAGAGGTGAATGACATCAGATGGCGCTCCTCCAGGCTGCTTCCTAATATAGAAATTCATATTTTATGTGATCTGGTTGAACATTTCCTAAAAGAACGCTCTACATTTGGACCATATTTTTGGAAAATGTGAGATTTTTTATTTTATTTTGTTTTTGTTTTACTTTTTATTAGTTTTTGATGTGCAGCATAAAACCGCTAGAATATTCAACTATGTGTAATACCGCCTGACTTAGTCTATTTTAGGTCTTTGTCTTGAGATATATCAGGAGGCTTAAAGGGGTTGTCTCACCTCAGCAACTGGCATTTATCATGTAGACAAAGATAAAGTGGTTATCCAAACCTCAAAAATCTACACACAATGTACGAGCCCCTCATACAGAGAATACTTACCTGGTCCCAGATGCCTGTGACCTTCTGGATCCCTCCACGGCCGTTGCTGCGTCTCCGCTTCATGCAGATCACAACATCTGTTGACGTTGGGGGAGATGCAGCCAATAGCAGTCCGTGACGGTGACCTGCCCATTTGCGTCACGCCCTCGAGGAACGTTGCTGCTTGTATATGCATGTGAATTAAAAGTACTTCTCCAGAGTGAAGCCACGGGTAGGACTGAGCTAGTCCTACAAGGCATGGTGCCAGGTTTAACAGTTAATTTCCTGGTGACCGACTTCCTTTAACCAGAAGGGTAGCCATAGTGGGTGCAGAGATTACAGTTCATCCTGGGCCCTTATACCTGGTACAGAGTTTGCATTTGAGCCCAGGAGCTTCAAGTACTTCTTTGCTATTATCTCATTGTAGAGGTTGTCCCTTGGTGGTGTTTGCTCCTGAAGGCACTCTTCCAGAGCTAAATCACTGATGACCTATCCTTAGGATTGGTCATCAATATCAAATTGGCGAGGGGACTGACTCCTGGCACCTCCATTGTTTTACTGGTCGTGACTTTGGAACTATACAGCTCCATACACTGAGTAGTGGCAGTAGAAACCTGTTACTGGAAATGGATGACTGGAGACGTCCCGTGGAGACGTTCCTTAGAGCGAAGGAAAAATGAACATCTTGCCTAATTTTACCAGGTCGTGCCTGGCGACTGCAGTGCTGGCAGTTGGACCCCTCCAATCTCATATGGATGACATAGGTTATCAGTAAGTAAGTCCTGGAAAGCCCATTTAACCTTTTTATAGGGGTTCTTTGAGGGCTTCAGAGTGTAAAAAGAGAAATACTCCCCCCTCACCGATCCCCCTATTCTGATGCATATCGGGTTCTCGGTGGCTTCTACTACTTGGTCCGATCTCAATACGCAAGAAATACCTGGAGATGCCTGGTCCGCCAATTGTTTTTTTAAATGTTCATGGTTAGTTGTGGAATATAAGGGTGATAGGGTGGGCACCCATGGGCTTCTGATGTGCCCCCAGTTACCTACCAATCCACGTCTTCTCCGTTCACCTCCTGTGTGTTTGTACGAGACCTCTAATGTGTGTGTATATATTCATCTGTCACAGATTGGATTGACCTCCGGTGTGTTCCATCCTGCGCAGAGGAGTTACACGTGCAGCATCATCTGTATGCACAGACACGTAGCTCATTTCTGGAGAATCGGAGCCTTAGGTGTGGACGGGGGTGAGCTGTTTATGAGTTCTCGGGGTCGGCTTGCCGAGATGTTTGCTGCTCTTTATCCATCTCTATTACTGAGGCTGATCTCGTTTTTTGATGGAGCAGTAGAAACCTGTTACTGGAAATGGATGACTGGAGACGTTCCTCAGAGCGAAGGAAAAACGAACGTCTTTCCTAATTTTACCAGGTCGTCGCACCCATGCTGATGCTGAACTGTGAAAAAAATCCTAATAGGATGAGTCACAGAGAAAGAGGAAAGGGTGAGGATGGAGCAGGGGCTGTGCTTTCATGCGAAGCCTGGTTTTGCGGTACAGAGTCACGGTCCCGGAAGCACACAGATGGACTTCTGTGTCCTATCTTTCGCTGCACCTTGCGGATCACGGACCTATTAAAGCCAGTGGGTCCGCACCGCAATGAGTTATACTGATCCGCGGTTTGTGGTCCTCAACACGGGCACGTTCGTGTGAATGCACGCTAAGGGTCCATTCGAATTGCGGATCTGCAAAACACTGGCACTGGCCATGTGCGTTCCGAATTTTGCAGATAGAAATAGAAATGCCTATTCTTGTCAGTGGCAGCGGACAAGAATAGGACATGCTCTATTTTTTATTTTTTTTTGCGGGGCTGCGGAACGAAACTACGGTGTGCTGGCCGCATCTTTTGTGGCCCCATTGAAATGAATGCGGACGTTTGAATGCACCCTAAGGCCTCATGCACACAACTGTTGTGTGTTTTGCGGTCCGCAAATTGCGGATCCGCAAAACACGGATGGCGTCGGTGTGCATTCCGCAATTTGCAGAACGGCACAGACGGCCATTAATAGAACTGCCTATTCTTGTCTGCAAAACGCGGGCAAGAATAGGACCGGTATATATTTTTTGTGCGGACCACGGAACGGAGCAACGGATGCGGTCAGCATACGGACTGCTGTCCGCATCTTTTGCCGCCCCATTGAAGTGAATGGGTCCGCATCCGAGCCGCCAAAACAACGGGCGTGTGCATGAGGCCTAAGAGTGTAAAATACTGCATAGGAAGCAGGCACATTAGGTATTCCTAACCTTTAGGACTGTGCGGCAGTTCATTGGAAGGCGTCATTCAATCTTCCAGCTCTATTAGCCGGCTGACAAAGAAATAAGATTGCAATCAAACGAGTGCGGCTCCGTGTGAATAACGGCTTCACAGCCTCCGCCGCTCAATTAGCCGCCGTTCAGCTTCTAAGAGCGTTAAGGACGCACATGAATCACTAGCGTCTCCAGCTCCTGATTTTGTTTCTTTTTTTTCTCCCACGAGCCTTTTATCAGGCAGCAGCAAGCCGTCGTCGTCTTCTTTTCGGGCATGCAAATAAAAAACAAAATCATGATCGGTCCGAAGTCCATAGAAATGAATGCTGCAGGTCGTAGATTGTGAACAGTTAGATAGCGGATAGGATTGAGAAAGGTTAGACTTGATTGACGGGTGCTCTATCATCCTACAGTGTTGATCCAGAGAAAGGCAAAAAGAAAATATAAGGTGGATGACCGTTGTTACATATTATCGGGGGAAATTCCTTCCGGACTCCAATGAAAGGGGTTTCTAGAGGAAAACGGAGGACTCAGGAGGTCTGCCTGCAGTAAAGAATAGATCGTTACTTACTCTAGTTCTTCCGGCTAGGCTCCATTTATCCAGCTGCAGTAGTGATGTCACGTTGATGACACTTGACTGCTGCAATCAATCACTGGCCTTAGAGGTGGTCGTATTTCTGTGTCGAGAGAGACCGGGAAAAAGAAAGCTACAAGGAACCTGAGAGCGATGGGTGACTTTGAACCTTCTAATACTGACCCTTTCGGCACCCCACTGGTGACTGTGACCCCTCCAGTACTGACTCCTTGGTACCCCACTGATAACTGTGAACCTTGCAATACTGATCCCTGTGGTACCTCACTGATAAATGACCCCAACAATACTGACCCCTTAGTACCCCACTGATGACTGTGAACCCTCTAATATTGATCCCTCTAGCACCTCCCTGGTGACTGTGACTTCCTCCAATAATGACCACTTGGTACCTCACTGGTGACTGTGACATCTCCAATACTGATGCCGTGGTACCCCACTCATGACTATGAACCCTCCAGTACTGACCCCTGTAGTGCCCCACTGACCCATTTACTTCACTGATGACTGTGAAGCTTCTAATACTGACCCCTCTAGTACCTCACTGGTGACTGTAACTCCTCCAGTACTGACCCCGTGGCAACCTACTGATGAATGGGACCCCTCTACTCCACTGATCAATGTGAATATTCTAATACTCGCCTTTCTAATACTCACTGGTGACTGTGACCCCCTCCAATATGGACCCTTTGGTACCCCACTGATGACTGTAACCCCTTCAATACTGGCCACTTTGTACCACACTCATGACTGTGAACTCTCCAGTACTGACTCCTGTAGTAACCCATTGATGATGTCGTATATCTTCCATATAAAAAGAATCTTCATATAAAAGAGAGGATCAAAAAAATAAATAAATATATAATATATATACGAAAGAGTAGGTTAGTTGGATGCACAGGGTGGCTGATACACCAAAAAGGGTGCTCTCAAACTCACAGCGTCACCCCACTGTTAAAAAGCAAAAGTATATATAGGAATGATTGGGCACACCTAAGATACTTGGTGACCAATTTATTAAGGTTGTTAAAATGGTTAAGTGATAGAAGACAGTAATAAAAATAATAGGAATAAAAACAGCAGTGTGGATTTCGCAGTACTATTAATGTATAAAGCTGTCGCGTAATAAAATGGAGATTAAATGCGTATGTGACCGAAAGGAGGCTCAGAATAGTACCTGCCCGGCAGTGCCAGTGACTATGAGCCTCGTTGCGACCACAATGGACAGCAAGTGTAAATATTCCAATAACAGTGAATAAAATTATATACTTTATAAATTAAGAATGCCGTGTGGGTAAAAACCTATATAAATATAAATGTAAAAATCAAAAGTCCGGATGTACCAAGTCGAGATCCTTCTGGTATTGTCACCCACTTAAAGCAGCAAAAGAGTGTTTAAAAGAGGTTGCGGTAGTTGGAGTCAAGATTTCTCTGTCTCTGACCCGGCGGCGTCCCGCTTACAGTCAGAGAACAATCCCGTGATGAGACAACAAGTAGTTCACAGTCTTACCAGTGTTGGAGGGTTCTCCTGATTCGGAGATACCTCGGCCGTCTATCGAAACCTTCCTTCAATCTTTGCCTTTATAATCAGATGGATCCAGCGGTAGTTTGAGTGCGTCACTTATGTGGTTGCTGCACGTGTCCCGCTTGTTTGGCTCCAAAGATGCCGGGTTTTCCAGGCTTGGTTTCAGATCGGCTCCGTTCGGTACACTGGTTCAGAGTGGTCTTTAAGTTAGTTGGATGCGGTGCACTCGCATAAGATTGGGGGGTCAGACCAGACGCGTTTCGGGGCTATGATGTCCCCGTTTCGGGGCTATGATGAGGGCCACTGAGGAAGGGGACATCATAGCCCCGAAACGCGTCTGGTCTGACCCCCCAATCTTATGCGAGTGCACCGCATCCAACTAACTTAAAGACCACTCTGAACCAGTGTACCGAACGGAGCCGATCTGAAACCAAGCCTGGAAAACCCGGCATCTTTGGAGCCAAACAAGCGGGACACGTGCAGCAACCACATAAGTGACGCACTCAAACTACCGCTGGATCCATCTGATTATAAAGGCAAAGATTGAAGGAAGGTTTCGATAGACGGCCGAGGTATCTCCGAATCAGGAGAACCCTCCAACACTGGTAAGACTGTGAACTACTTGTTGTCTCATCACGGGACTGATCTCTGACTGTAAGCGGGACGCCGCCGGGTCAGAGACAGAGAAATCTTGACTCCAACTACCGCAACCTCTTTTAAACACTCTTTTGCTGCTTTAAGTGGGTGACAATACCAGAAGGATCTCGACTTGGTACATCCGGACTTTTGATTTTTACATTTATATTTATATAGGTTTTTACCCACACGGCATTCTTAATTTATAAAGTATATAATTTTATTCACTGTTATTGGAATATTTACACTTGCTGTCCATTGTGGTCGCAACGAGGCTCATAGTCACTGGCACTGCCGGGCAGGTACTATTCTGAGCCTCCTTTCGGTCACATACGCATTTAATCTCCATTTTATTACGCGACAGCTTTATACATTAATAGTACTGCGAAATCCGCACTGCTGTTTTTATTCCTATTATTTTTATTACTGTCTTCTATCACTTAACCATTTTAACAACCTTAATAAATTGGTCACCAAGTATCTTAGGTGTGCCCAATCATTCCTATATATAATATATATACACTCACCTAAAGAATTATTAGGAACGCCATACTAATACGGTGTTGGACCCCCTTTTGCCTTCAGAACTGCCTTAATTCTACGTGGCATTGATTCAACAAGGTGCTGATAGCATCTTTAGAAATGTTGGCCCATATTGATAGGATAGCATCTTGCAGTTGATGGAGATTTGAGGGATGCACATCCAGGGCACGAAGCTCCCGTTCCACCACATCCCAAAGATGCTCTATTACGTTGAGATCTGGTGACTGTGGGGCCATTTTAGTACAGTGAACTCATCGTCATGTTCAAGAAACCAATTTTAAATGATTCGAGCTTTGTGACATGGTGCATTATCCTGCTGGAAGTAGCCATCAGAGGATGGGTACATGGTGGTCATGAAGGGATGGACATGGTCAGAAACAATGCTCAGGTAGCCCGTGGCATTTAAACGATGGCCAATTGGCACTAAGGGGCCTAAAGTGTGCCCAGAAAACATCCCCCACACCATTACACCACCACCACCAGCCTGCACAGTGGTAACAAGGCATGATGGATACATGTTCTCATTCTGTTTACGCCAAATTCGGACTCTACCATTTGAATGTCTCAACAGAAATCGAGACTCATCAGACCAGGCAACATTTTTCCAGTCTTCAACAGTCCAATTTTGGTGAGCTCGTGCAAATTGTAGCCTCTTTTTCCTATTTGTAGTGGAGATGAGTGGTACCTGGTGGGGTCTTCTGCTGTTGTAGCCCACCTTTCTTTCCCATTCTGACATTCAGTTTGGAGTTCAGGAGATTGTCTTGACCAGGACCACAACCCTACATGCATTGAAGCAACTGCCATGTGATTGGTTGACTAGATAATCGCATTAATGAGAAATAGAACAGGTGTTCCTAATAATTCTTTAGGTGAGTGTATATAAAAAAAAATCATATGATCCTTCAGGCGGACATAAACGCCTCTAAGTTCTTTTATCGAGTATCTTAATTTGATTTGTGCAAGCAGTGAAACAAAGGGACAATTTTATATGCAAAATGTATATGTCGTTTATTATAAAACAAAACATTTAAAATCAATACAATTGCAAAAACGAACGAGGAATTTGTAAAATAATACCCAAAATATGCCACACGGTGGTGCTAACACACCCCTATCTCACCAGCACAGTACAACTTAGGCCTCTTTCACACTTGCGTTGTCCGGATCCGGCGTGTACTCCACTTGCCGGAATTACACGCCGGATCTGGAAAAACGCAAGTGTACTGAAAGCATTTGAAGACGGATCCGTCTTCAAAATGCTTTCAGTGTTACTATGGCAGCCAGGACGCTATTAAAGTCCTGGTTGCCATAGTAGGAGCGGGGGAGAGGTATACTTACAGTCCGCGCGGCTCCCGGGGCGCTCCAGAGTGACGTCAGAGCGCCCCATGCGCATGGATGACGTGCCATGCAATCACGTGATCCATGCGCTTGGGGCGCCATGACGTCACTCTGGAGCGCCCCGGGAGCCGCGCGGACAATGCTGCAGTATTTTCTCCGGCCAAAAAACGTTCCGTTCCGGAACTGAAGACATCCTGATGCATCCTGAACGGATTTCACTCCATTCAGAATGCATTAGGATAAAACTGATCAGGATTCTTCCGGCATAGAGCCCCGACGACGGAACTCTATGCCGGAAGAAAAGAACGCAGGTGTGAAAGAGCCCTTAGTTACTTATGACAAACAGAAAAATAATTTATATACCAAGAGAAACTTAGGATCTTCTGTTTATCAAACAGGCTATAACAATAAAACACGGATTATATAGGAAAATAAATGTTATCCCTTGACTCTGTTTCCTTATGACCAATCAAAAATATATGATATTAATATGATAAAATATTCAGCTCGGCAATCAGACTATGGAAAATAACTTTCCAAGGGTTTAGTCCTCTTTTCAAATAATGTCAGACCTTCCATTAACAATATGCATCTTTGCTAAGAGAATAATCATCATTATGTACCGAGATAAATATCTTATTAATATCACGAGTACTAAACACAATATACATTACCGGGTCAAAGGTAGACAGAGTTCAGATGGAACCAGTTCTCAAGAACTAGTAGTCCAAAAAAATAATACAAGTTTCTTCTGGTATAGTTTTCTTTTTGAGTTTTTCTTTCGATCTTGATTGATTCTTTGATGCTCTGCACACAAGTAATTATCCCTTGAAATAACATTTAAAGGGAACCTGTCGCCAGTTTTATGGTGTACTAACTAAGGGCAACATAAATAAGTGACTGATTCTCTTATCAAAATGCTGGGTCACTTTCTTTAATTCTGCCAACATCTTGTATTGAAAAGCTCCAGCTGATAATGATGAGTCATGAATATTTATGAGCTCCTGACTCTCCCTGCCTACCTGCTTCTGATTGACAGTTTTTTTCCATAGGAATAAGCAGCAGGTGGGCAGGGGAGTGGCTATAGCTGTTAAATAAATAAACGCTGGACTCAATGACATCACGCTGGACTTAAATCAGCTCATTAGTGTGGCGAAACCAACCTTGCCACGGTGTTTTGGAGGGGGCTGTTTGCCAGCCTCCTGCCCTGGGATTATGGTCCCTTAAGTTATTGGGTCTTAAGGCACTTGGGACGGAGCCCTCTGTCCCTGGATTGCATCATTTGCTTTACTTTAACAATAGATAGCGGCCATTTTAACTCAGACACTGTTCTGACTTTTCAACACGGTGCTGTCTTGCCTGTATTTGGTGCACAGAGACATCATTCAGTAGTTTGAAACTACCAAACAGGGGACACATTTATTAGTGACTATTTTCTGTATAACTTGTATATTTTCGGTGTAACTGGCATAAAACTGTATCTTCCAAACTACTGAACGGATGTGGGTGAATTTTGGATATGTGGTTCACCCAAATCCCCCAGTTCCGAGGATATATTGGTTATGGGGTTATTGCATGTTTTGGGGTTCCTGTGATATGTTTTATAAAACTGTATTTCTCTGCCTTTGATAATTATATTCGCCATTGTGTTCAATAATCATCACCGGCAGAGGGGAGGATTTTGTGTGGGTGTGTTTCTATTGTCCCATTGTGTGTTTAAATGGTGATGTCTGTCCTGTTGTCTCCACATGTGTATTGGCGATCTCCCTTTGTCCTGAGAGATAATTGGATTGCCCTCGGTTGTCTCCGGGACAGAGAGGAGGAAACCATGATGCATTGTGGGGATGTGTTGTATCTGTCCTGTATTTGCAACAACTGTAATAAAAACCAGGCTGGGTGTGCCAGCACGTCAGATTACTGCCTGATCCTCAACACAGAGCCTTGTCTGGTTATTGGGGGGATTCCCTGTATGCTGTTAGAGACTGATTGCAAGGAGTGTAACCGGATTGTATGCTTTTCCTGTTCGTTTGCTAGCAGCTATTCGCGAGGTTCCAGTTTGGAGTGCTATTTTGTATCCAGTTCGGGAGTTTGGTGTTCTGCAGTAGCTGTGCCTGTCTCTCAGAAAGGGGCATATCGCCTAAACGGATTTTAACCCCTTGTCTGCTGAAACGGTCCGTTACAATTAGCATGCGGCATGTGGCATCTTTGTGTGTATATTATGAGGTAACCATCTGTCACACTAGTAAGTAAATACATCTAAGGTATTTTTTTGTAGTTAATGATTGTATATAATTTGTTAGATTATAATAAAATATCCACATGACAGGTTTCCTTTAACTCTTCTCAGAAATCCAATTACCAGAAACTTACTTCAGTGTTTCTGTATCTCTTCAGATAGACATGTCTGAAGAAGCTAGTATAGTCCCCCATAGATAAACCCATATCTTTAGCAATAACTTTTAAAATACAATGTCCATTCATATTCACAATTATTCTTATATAAACTGAACTTGCCATGAACTCATCTTTGCTTCTTCAGCCACATAGCTGAACTTTGGTTCAAGCTGATTTCCTCTTAAAGGCAATGAGCATTCATTTTGGCTATAATATCATTACATAATATTGTAGACTTATGAAAATGCACAACAAATACCCCTTCATTACAAAAATGTTCCATGAAGTGTGAATGTATTTGGAATGTTCAAAAGGGCTTTTCATATGGAATCCTCTAAGGATTGGGTGCATGAACCTTGCTTGTACCATAACTTGGCCAAAGTCTTTTTGAAGAATCTTATCCAACGCACCACTTGGATGGTTAACAAGCTCAACCATCCCAGAATGATCCTGCATAACAGTATATAAGTTCGATAAATGTTTGTTTAGATTTTTCCATCTGTGCATGAATGTTTATTAGGTTCCTTTTCAGGAAGGTAAGAACTTTCTCTCCTTCACTTGATCCTGAGCGAAGTTATAGAGAAATGTCATATTCCTTCTGTGTAGTTTTCAAATTGTAGCATGTCTAAGCACTTATTGCGGCTTTCTCTATATTCTTCTAGGCCAACACAAAAGCACGCTGAAGGTGCTTGCGTAGATTTTCCACATATTGATGTGAAGCCTTTATTAAATTGTGGTCTGTCGTCTGGTACAGCAAATGTTGGGGTAACACCATCTTCCTGCCTGTGTTCATTTTGAAGGGAGAAAGTTTGGTTGCTGCGCTTGGGGTGGCTCTGATGACCATGAGAACCAAAGGCAGTTTGACATCCCAGTCCTTACCGGATTCATTGACAATTTTTTTTTAAATGTTCACAATGGACTGGTTGTAGCGTTCTACTCCACCACTAGAGGTTGGCCGATAAGCTATATGCAGCTTTCTTTTTACCTTCAGTATTTTCCACATTTTTGTCATCACCTCACTAGTTAAATGACATCCACGATTGGAAAAGAGATGCACATATGCTTGAACTGCATGTTTTACAAGGCAAACATTCCACCCATTTTGTGAACAAGCAAGTCACGGTTAACATGCATCTGTTGCCTTTTAATGAGGTTGTTACTGGTCCAATTAAGTCAATTTGGATGTCTGACCATGGCATGGACATCCCCCTTTTCATCAGTGGCGCTCGATGAGTGGGTGCCTGTGGCTGGAATTGTGGGCAGATTAGACATCCTTGACAATACGTGCGAACATCTTGCAAAATATGTGGCCAATAAGCGTAGTCCCGTAACAATTCGTACGTCAACTTTTCACCTTGATGACCAGCTGTTGGCACATCATGGGCGTGTTGTAGCATCAAACCTCGGTATGTTGCGGGTACTACCCATTGCGTGATACCATTCTTCATGGTCCTAATCAACAACGCATCCTGTAACGAGAATTGGGACTTTCCCTTCATCAAAATCCGTAACTCCTCTTCGCCATCACAGTCCTTCGTATTTATGGGACAATTCTGTGCATCTTCAATGTGTTTATAAAAAGTACCAATAACCTTTTGGCTCGCGATGAGATCCTCACTAGGGGAATCTTGGCTCCATTGCAACACACTGGCTTCAGTTCCCTTTTGGGCCTGACTTCTTGTTGGACAGTTCCCATGAGATTATCAACGTCCAAAACTTCTCCATTGATGGCTGCTTGTTTAGCGAGGGAGTCTGCTATATCATTTCCTTCTTTATCCATACCTGGATATTTTAAATGACCCCTTACCTTTTTCCAGTAAATGGTAAAACTGTGGGTAATAACCATCTCATCAATTTTACAAAACATCTTACCATGCTTGACTGGCTTGTTATTGCTTCTCATCATGTTGGATCTTTTCCATCCGGGGAAATACTCCACAAAGCTATTACGAATATAATCAGAATCTGTGATTATGGAAAACTCTTTGATATCATATTTGATAGCCATTTGTACGGCTTTGTACACAGCGGTAAGTTCTGCGACTTGGCTACTTTTGGGACCGATTTTGTATCTGACGGACATGTCCGGGAATATATTATTCCATACAATTCCGACACCTGCAACCAGTGTACGCTCATTACCTACATCCGTATGGAAAGAACAGCCGTCTACATATACATATGGTAATAATTTGTAGTACTCCTCTTCATAAGATTTATATGGAGATAAAGATTGTTCTTCCAGGAAATCATTTTCTGGTGACTTACCTTTTATGTTCCGCATTGGAACAATCATGAAGTTCAGCTAATCCTTGAGCAACTGTGTTTTTATTGTTTTGTTTATACCTAATCTCCAATGGCCATCCCATTAAGGACATCGTCCAGGCGGTTATCCTGCTGTTTGACAGATTTCCATCCTTGATCCTATCACTTTGCAAATATTGCAGTGGTTGATGTGCAGTTTCCACAATGATCTTTTCGCCTTGCATAAAGCTCCTGAAATATTGCAAAGCCCACACTGTTGACAGTAATGCTTTCTCACAATTGTTGAATTTCACCTCAACCGGTGATAAGGATTTGCTGGCATAGGCGATGATCTTGTTCAGGTTTTCCTTTTTCTGGAAGAGGACCGCACTCACGCTTTTGACGGTAAAACCTGTTTCCACGAACAGGTTTCCCACCTTCTGGATTGGCAAGGCATGGGGCCTGGACAAGGTTGGCCTTGAGTTCATTCACAGCTTGCTCATGACTCTCACCCCATTCCCATTTCACTTCTTTCTTCAGCAACTGCAAAAGAGGTTTTGTAATTTCGGCATAATTATCTATGAACTTACGGGAATAGTTTGTAATGCCCAAGAAAGATCTCAACTCCTTGAGATTTGTAGGTGACTTGGTGTTGATCACTGCATCCACCTTCTTCTTCTGTGGGTTGATTCCATCAGCAGTGATTTCGTGACCTAGGAAATTAACCTTGGCACGACACCATTGAGCCTTCTAGAAAGAAAGTTTCACACCAGCTTTTCTCAATTGGGTTAGTACATGCCTCAGTTCTGCACTGTGTTCCTCAAAAGTCATGCTTTTGATTAGGATGTCATCCTACATAGGATAAGGTACCTCGTTCAGTGGCATCAGCATTGCCTTATGCGTGAACACAGCAAAATCATGGCCCGCATTATGTACCCGACGGGTAGTCGGGTCCATGCATATTGTTGCTTTCCAAATGTGAAGGCCAGTTTGTACTGATCCCTTTCATCCACTTTAATCGTCCAATATCCTTGTGCACAGTCAAGGGCGGTGAAAATTTTGGATCCTTGAATTTGTGCCAAACACTGGTCAACATATGGCATGGGCCATCCGGACATGTTAACACGTTTGTTTAATTGTCTTGGGTCCGAGCACAGATGAAATTGACCATTGGGTTTGAGGACTCCAAGTATAGGATGGTTGAACGAGCTATGTATAGGACGGATGATGCCCCTCCTCTCCAGGTTTTTGACGATTTCCGATAGGGACTCTTAAGCCGCAAGCAGAAGTCGGTATTGTTTGACAAATACAGGGGGTCCATCAGGATCTGTCTGGATTTTTGCGACATGTAGGTCTGTTTCCCCATAATCATAAGAATCCTTGGCGAATATGGCCTGGAATTCTGTGAAGAGCTCCTTTTAGCTGTTGACGCTCTGACTCATTGGAGCATGCATCAGCTATAGATATTTGCTCTTCCACCCGTTCCTGAAATTCTGGCAAGATTTCAGGCTGACTTAACTCGTAAGTTTCTTTAGGCTCACTAGTTAAATCATTTTGGGTGTAACGTACCTTTATCCTTTCCTTGTTGGCATGACTCCTTTTCATCGATCTCCTGGTTGAAAACCAATGATGGCTCTTCGATGTGGCATGTACCTTCTTCAGAACTGAAAGGATAAACAGAGTGGATATTGAATAACCCCTCAGGTGTTGAGGAAAAACGTTGTTCCACTACCTGTTCTTCTGTTACGTATTCATCAGGAATAAGTCCAATGACATCATTCTGGAATCCAGAAGTGTAATACTCCGAATCCATAGCTAGACCAATTACAGTGTTCTTTTGCAGGGATGTGCTATGGGGAGCCATGTTATGGATTATCACGTGCAATGGATCCTGATGGATGTTAATTATAGGAGTGGGTTTTACCTTTAGGCCGAGTTGCTGCATCTGGTTGGACAAACAGATCAAAGCATTTGCATTCTTCAAATTTTGTCCCTTATTCACTTGAATGGGAAAAAGAAATGGTTTACATCCTTCAGGGATTTTAACCGCATCAGCTACCATGATACTCACGGCATAGGGCATCTGTTGTCCCCATCTCAAGGCTTGCTTCACATCCTGGAATCCCTCTGGGTCTCCCCATAATCTGGACCAGAGGGTATTATTGACCAGATCAATCTGCACGGCAGATCGGTGCAGAAGGTTGTTACCCATATACATCTGATGCCTTGGTTCATTCAACACAATAAAAACGTGTTCTGTAGTCTTACTTCCTATGGAGATAGACAAAAGACATCTTGCAACTACATAATGACTCTGGGATTCTCCATCCAGCTCATGAAGCCATTGGTCCTGTCGAGAGGAACTTTTAATCATTTTACGATTGGTGACCTGTTTTCGGAGTCCTAGGCTTATATAACTGGCTTTGGATTTCAGATCCAACTTGGCATTTTTCACCCGGGCTATATTGTTCACCTGTATGGGAATCAATAAATTGTCATTGACCTTTTCAGTCCGCACCATGGATTGAGTATACTTGGTCAGGTCCGCACCTTCGTGACTTCCCCCTTCAAGGGAAATAGTCAATACATCCTCATCCAAGGTTGCCTTCTCGATTCTGTCCTTCTGGATGGTAATGATATGAGCGGCACCGTTGACAGCTTCCCCGGTCTTACCATTTTTCAGGATCGTGACATCTGGCATTTGACTGTTCCTAAAATGAACTTCAACAGAGTTAGGCCTCTCTTCAACCACGTGTGTTTGTGCATTGCATGAATAATCATAGGCAATGGGTGCCTTTACCTGAGTCCAAACTGCTTCATTGATGAAGTCTATTATAGAACCTTTTCAGAAGGTCAATTCCTATGATCAACCGATCATATCGAAGGTCCACAATCAGTGTGGGGTGTCTGATTGTCTTCTTGCCAATTTTAAATGTCAACCATGATGTACCTTTTACCTGCAAAGCGTCTCCACCTATACTTATCAGAGAGCCATCGAACGATTTCAATCTCGGTCTCTTTGCTGTTAAATCCAGAACCTGTTGGAAATAACTATGTGATAAGATAGTGGCCTGTGATCCTGTATCAATTAAACCCCTTATTAGCCAGATATGCTCATCTTGAAGATAAGAATCCACAAAATATCGGCCTTCAACTTGAAATAAATCACATAGGAAGTTAGGGTGGTTATTCTTTTCCTGTATTCTGAGAGCGTGACCTCTCTGCAGCGTCGCGGCCTCTGGTGAATCCTTGACACTCCTGCTGCAGGGAACAGGACTAATAGCCTCCAACTTTGGGGAAAACTAGACTATGTCACAGTTTATAGACTGTTCACAGCCTGAGACTGATACGATAGGATCACTTGTTGAAGACACAGGATTGCAGGGATCTGCATGATTAGCCTGCAAGATAGATAACATATTAGACATTTCCTCCCTGGCCCCAACTTAAGGGTCAGGAACGCTGCAAGGCAAAATATGATTAGAAATCTATTTAGGTTCTTCCTCAACCACCTTCATAACACTGCGTTGGCCTGGGCTCTGACCCTGCCCTATTTGCTTTATGGGGCTGAGCTGGGACCTGGAGTTGCCCCTAAAAAAGGTTCAGGCTGTTTTCCTTGGGACCCCTGGGACAACTTACTTAAAATGTCATACAGCTGGGCCATTTGTTCAGCCAGTTGATCAAACCTGTTTGGTTTGCGCACATTTTGATTTTGTAGGGCGGCCTAGTTATTGGTAGGTGACCTACTCTTAGGCGAATTTGAGGGTTCTTGCCTATCTTCCCTTTTGTTGTCTGGGCCTGTTATTCCGGCTCCTGTATCCCTGGGAACCCCTATTGTAATAGGGATGGTAGTTAGACCTCTCAGCACCAGAATTATCCCCCTCTGACCCATTGAGGTTTTGGGGTTTTATCTGTTTGGGTCCTACCTGTTGTTGCTGGGCTTGTTGGACAGGTCCTGTAGACTGAGGGTACTTACGTGGCTGCGTTTCAAATTCCAAGCTAGGGTTTACCTTGGCTTCAGCTACATTTTGCACCTCCTCTCACCTGTAGCATGGGACTCACTGATATTATACAGAGTGGTGGCTGCCGTAACCAACCTACCCAAGGGAGCTTCAATATCAAGATCTCTAGCTAGGCTAAGTTTGATTTGGGTTGGCATTGCATCATAGAACAGCTGCTTAAACTCTTTAGATTCCCAATTTGGGGATTTATATGCTAACCCATAGGCATTTTTAAGGACAGATAGGTATTCTGATTGGGCATACATGTGAGTATATATATCTCACGTTTTGCATCAGTAATGGTTCGGTAAGGTCCGAATTCCAGTTTAATTTCATGAAAAACATCTTGCCATTCTTGATTCCTCTATCCCTAAAGGAAATAAAATAGTGACGGTACCTATTATCAAATGCCCATGGCAGGAATCTGATCCTATCAACATCAGAGTACAACTTTAAAGAATCCATAGTGGACTCATACAGTGCCAAGTGGCTATTTAAGAGAACTTGGGCACAGTGGCATTCAGAAACTTAATGATGCTTGAGGAACTCTGATCCTTTTCTGAATACTGAGGATTTTTTTCCCTAGAGACCACTTCAGCATATGTTGGTCGCCTAGGACCCTGATCTTTCTTATGGGCAAACTCATGCCTGCGTGGTAGGGAATAAGACACACGTTTTTCCACATCACTGTCAGAATCGCATGCACTTTGATCACTTCCATAAGACGCATATGGCACAGGGGATTTAACCCTTACATCTCTCTCCAGGGGAATATGTGGAGATACACTTCTAGGGGATTCTGTGTTGCTGGCACCTAGTAAGGCGGTTACAGTTTGGAATGCCCGACTTAATTGGGTCAATGCCTCCTGTGTAATCATGCCATCACTTCCGGGTGGCTTATGGTCTGGGATGGAGTCTGCTTTAAGAGCATGTGATGACATGTCTAGATGTAGGGGCGTAAGATTTGGGGGGTCTGGAAATCCCGCACTATTAGATTGATCTTGATCAATATAAATTACAGTATGGCTTGATTTGCCTGTCTGCTGAATTTTGGAATACCGGAGATGTAACTCCTCTAAGTCTCTTTTTGCCCTTTTGGTATGCATCATGGCTGTGATCAAGGTTGTATTTTAAGTCCTTAATCGTGGCCTCTGTGGCTCTGAGATCTGCTTCTAGCTGGACTACATAGATCTCCATTCCCTTCACAGACTCGCGTCTCTTTTGTGAAAGAGTACTGATCGGCACCAATGCATACCAAACAGATGGCAATGTGCATACAAGGTGTTGGTCCTTTTAGTTTTTATCTTGTAACACATCAGTATATGTCAGGTATCTTTCAACCATGCCACCTAACCGCCATATATCCCCACGTTCTTCCTTGGCTCTTTCCTGCAGCTCATTAATCCATTCATTTTTTATGTTTATCAATTTTACTCCGTGAGTGAATATATTTAACAACGTTATGGATCAGATGCATCGGGCTAGATGGGCTATCTGCTGTAGCATGGCCACTACCCATGTCACAGCCTGTTGCACTCATTTTTCTGATCAATAATCAATACACAGATGTAACACCACACGGGCTAGCCAAAAAGAAATATGGAACCCTTTCACTATTTGCACAATCAATTAAAGAATTAACTCTATCTCGGTGGGACCTCCACTTATGTCGTATATCTTGTATATAATAAGAATCTTCATATAAAAGAGAGGATCAAAATAAATAAATAAATAAATAAAAATAATAAAATATATATATATATATATATATATATATATATATATATACACACACTCACAAATACCGCAGCAGCACAGTCAGACCACGTGCACTGGGTGCAATTCCTCACAGAGGTCGGCTTCTCCTCCACAATACGTACTCTCCAAATAACGAGGCAGCACTTCCAGCTTTCGGTGACAGGGTGAAGACCCCAAAACTTTATTCCCAGCAACGTTTCGGCCTACTCAATGAGGCCTTTGTAAAGCTATACAATAGTGCTTACTACTGGGTCTATATACCCACAAATCAATATACACTCAGTGCAATTAGTGAATCCACATGTGTTCAATACGATCACATGATCTTCAGCAACAACATCACATGACATTCAGTGTCTAATACATATTCGTGTTACATCCATAAAAACTGTAAGACCCATATTATCAGTGTTCATCCTTCAGTGTTATACAGTATAAAATCGGGTTCACATACAAAAAATAGTAACCCTTGACTATAGACAGTGCGACGTCAGGGGTCTTATGTGAAGGGCAAAAGTGCTCAGTACATACAGAGTTAAAATTTCTTCCTAGAGTTGCAGCTGCATCATATCAAAATTAAAATAGTAGGACCTACCACCCATGGACCCGCCGAGTCGGCCAGTGCAGGCGTCCCCCTCTCTGCACCGTGCATGCGCCAGGCCAGACGTACCTCACCCACCTCCCGATGCCGCTACGTAACCACGCACGCTCCCTGAAACGCAATGTCACTCAGTGGAGCTCATCGTCGGCGCAGCAGCGAAGGGAGGAGGGTAAGGCCATGTGACACGGCCGCAGTAGCACCGCATCGGGGGGGTGTGTCAGTGACCATGGTAACCTGGGATAAACATCCCGGTGTGGACAACAGCGGGGGCACCGGGACGGACACATCGTGCATGCAATCCACATATATCTTCCTCTCAGTGTGTAGGGGGGGCGGGGGGAACAAGGGACGGCAACCGTCGGCACCAGGTTAACATGTCAACCATAAGGTGCCTATAGCATCGTCCCTGGCCCTCCCCCACACCGCGAGACTAAACTGGTGCAGCTCCAATGGGATAAACCTTTCCCATCTGCATGCACCTAACCATGGTGCGCCACATACATGCCAACTAGCACCAAGGTTTATGGCCAGTACCAAGCATTCATAGCCACCATCATAACGGTCAACAGTTTATGTAGA
The DNA here is from genome assembly GCF_014858855.1 of Bufo gargarizans. NCBI lineage: Eukaryota > Metazoa > Chordata > Amphibia > Anura > Bufonidae > Bufo > Bufo gargarizans. The sequence goes on from NC_058084.1 coordinate 464,415,001, forward strand.
TTACATCAATCTTAACATTATGCACCATGCGACAGGTCCCAGAAAACACCCGCCGGGGTCCGCCAGATCTTCACACGATAGTCACTGCCACACTAGCGGGCTCTGCGGGTCCATCCATGACATCGTCCACTACAGTAGACAAAGGGTCATTAGGCTTGTCCAAAGAATCTCTGAACAAACAAGAGATATATGAAAATTTTGGAAAATGCAATAAGTTCAAATTAGCATTATTGTACATCCCCCCCCCCACACCAGACAAGACCGTTCAGACCCCCCATGCATGATGAGCTGACCGCACACTCTATCCACACAATTCCCATCTACATTCTGCATTAAGGCCATCAGGCTTCAATGTGCGTAACCTATGGATCCACATTATCTCACGCTGCTTTAATAATCTCTCCCTATTGCCTCCCCTTTTGAGTGGAGGAATATATATATATATGATCCTTCAGGCGGACATAAACGCCTCTAAGTTCTTTTATCGAGTATCTTAATTTGATTTGTGCAAGCAGTGAAACAAAGGGACAATTGTATATGCAAAATATACATGTCATTTATTATAAATCAAAGAATATAAAATCAATACAATTGCAAAAACAAACGATGAAGTTGTAAAATAATACCCAAAATATGCTACATGGTGGTGCTAACCCACCCCTATCTCACCAGCACAGTACAACTTAGTTACTTATGACAACCAGTGTCATACCTTTAACAAACAGAGCAATAATTTATATACCAAGAGAAACTTAGGATCTTGTGTTTAGCAAACAGGCTATAACAATAAAACACGGGATTATATAGGAAAATAAATGTTATCCCTTGACTCTGTTTCCTTATGACCAATCAAAAATATATGATATTAATATGATAAAATATTCAGCTCGGCAATCAGACTACGGAAAATAACTTTCCAAGGATTTAATCCTCTTTTCAAATAATGTCAGATCTTCCATTAACAATATGCATCTTTGCTAAGAGAATAATCAGCATTATGGAGGTGCCTAACACTATATATTCCCACAGTATGGGGACTCTTGGCTATGTACCGAGAGAAATATCTTGATATCACGAGTAGTAAACGCAATATACGTTACCGGGTCAAAGGTAGACAGAGTTCAGATGGGACTAGTTCTCAAGAACTTTCCTAGTAATCCAAAAAAATAATCCAAGTTTCTTCTGGTATCGTTTTCTTTTTGAGTTTTTCTTTCGATCTTGATTGATTCTTTGATGCTCTGCACACGAGTAATTATACCTTGAAATAACATTCAACTCTTCTCAGGAATCTAATTACCAGAAACTTACTTCAGTGTTTCTGTATCTTCTACAGGATACATTCTAAATGACACATACATGGTATTATATATATATATATATATATATATATATATATATATATCCATACATTGTTACACATAAATAACACATTATATGAATTATTGGTTAAAATATGTTGTAAATCTAAATATACCATACAGAAATATATAGAATATAATTATGAATATGTGCATTGAACCTCATACAGCAGGTGTGCCTTAAGGATATGAATTCTTATCTCGTCATGGCTTATCCATGAAACAACCTTGTTCCCTTCAGACATGTCTATCTGAAGGGAAGCGAGTATACTCCCCATAGATAAACCCATATCTTTAGCAATAACTTTTAAAATACAATGTCCATTCATATTCACAATTATTCTTATATAAACTGAACTTGCCATGAACTCATCTTGGCTTCTTCAGCCACATAGCAGAACTTTGGTTCAAGCTGATTTCCTCTTAAAGGCAATGAGCATTCAATTTAGCTATAATATCATTACATAATATTGTATACTTATAAAAAATGCACAATCAATGTGCCTCCTTACTCCACTAATAACTAGGAACCTTTTTAATACTGACCCTTGTGGTACCCCACTGGTGACTGTGACCCCCTGTGGGACCCCACTGGTGACTGTGACCCCCTGTGGGACCCCACTGGTGACTGTGACCTCCAGTACTGACCTCCCTGGTACCCCACTGATGACTGTTGACCCTTTAATACTGACGGTACTCATGATAGTTTCTGCAAAGCTCTGGATGAACGCTATCGGGACCTGGTGATTTGTCTATATTATATATAGATCAAGGTCCGTCCGTGTAGTACATAGACAAGCTGGGTCTGGCAGAACCGGGACTTGCAGCAGCGGTCTCCTTCTATCATATCCATGTACTCTGTATTCACAGCTGCTATATAGTTCTTCTATGGACTCCGCTTACGTGTTGGATATATTGTACAGATTTCGTTGGGCATCGGATGAGTGAACTTTGGAAATACGCATTTAATTCTTAAAGGGGTTTTCTGGGAATTAAAAATTGACGACCTGTCCTCAGAAGTAGCAAATGGACGCCTCACCCATTGTGTGTAATGTGTACCGGTAAGTAGCCATACTTTACAGTAAAGGTCTCTGTGTACAAAAAAGAAAGTCATGTCCTATGGATGTAATGTGTCTGTATCTGTTCATGCTGTACTATGTCACTTCTGTAAGGTCTCTGTTGCCCATTATTAGTATTTATTTCTACCTTTTTATTTTTACAGGAGGAGCAGCGAGAGCCCAGAGAACACGCAACTGATCCTCTAGCCGAGCAAGAGCTTATCAACAGCATTGAAGAGATTTACTTTTCAAATGACTCTCTTGACATTGTGAAATATGAGCTTGAGGTGAGCAACCGCTATATAATAATCTGCTGTAATACTGAAACATGTGGGGGAAAAATTGCTTTAAAATTGCCATCCTCCCATAAACAAGAATATAACTACTATAATACTACCCCTATGTATAAGAATTTAACTACTATAATACTGCTCCTATGTACAAGAATATAACTACTATAATACTGCTCCTATGTACAAGTATATAACTACTATAATACTGCCTCTATGTATAAGAATATAACTACTATAATACTGCCTCCTATGTACAAGAATATAATTACTATAATACTACCTCCTATGTACAAGAATATAACTACTATAATACCGCTCCTATGTATAAGAATATAACTACTATAATACTGCTCCTATGTACAAGAATATAACTACTATAATACTGCCTCCTATGTACAAGAATATAATTACTATAATACTACCTCCTATGTAATAGAATATAACTACTATAATACTACCTCCTATGTACAAGAATATAACTACTATAATACTACCTCCTATGTACAAGAATATAACTACTATAATACTGCTCCTATGTACAAGAATATAACTACTATAATACTACCTCCTATGTACAAGAATATAACTACTATAATACTACCTCCTATGTACAAGAATATAACTACTATAATACTGCTCCTATGTACAAGAATATAACTACTATAAGCCTAGTGTTTACATGGAAGGTTGAGGCCTTCTTTTTGGTTCGCTTTGCTTTTCACAAAGTCTGATGTTTTTGGGCCTAGAGTTTTTACAACAAATCACATTTTAATCGGGACTCTTTTCTCATGTTTTGGGACTATGCCTCTCAGTGGGCATTTTTTCTTTCCCCCCCAACTGCAGGGGAATGGCCGGATCGTTTCCGGTGCTGGAAGTATTTTATGTTTTTGGTCTCTGTTTGTGTAGTAGACCTAGAGGTGTCTCACTTGCCCCCTCGCCACTCCAACCCTGTCTTGGATGGTGATAGGTGAACACCTACCTTTCCTTTAGATGTATATTGCATCTGAGCTGGTTTTTTACCGGCCCACTATGTTGTTGGTTATTTTTCTTAATTTATTTTATTTTACATGTTTTCCCTTTCCCTCCTTCCCTCATCCTGCTCGTATATGCTATACTCTGTTAGACATTTCTATGGGTAATTTGAGCTTTCTCTGCCTAATACGGATTGTATCATGTCATCAATTGTAGTCGCCTCCCTGAATGCGCACGGGCTGAACGAGCCATGCAAACGGTCTCACACCATATCCCTTCTGCTGAAGGACAGGGTCTCGGTGGTCTTCCTCCAGGAGACGCATTTTAGAACGAATAAAATCCCTCGGCTTCCTCCTAAGAGGTTTGCTCAGTGGTTCCATAGTACACATGATTCCGCTAGTAGAGGAGTTAGTATAGCTATACACAAAAACCTCCCCTTTAAACATGCAGATACTTCAGCGGATCCTGAGGGCAGGTACATTTTTGTAAAGGGTGTAATTGGTGACTCGCCGGTTACATTCGCCAATCTCTATGCGCCTAATAGAGGCCAAGTACCATGGCTCGTTCAGACCCTGGCCTCCTTATCAGCTTTCACTGATGGGTTGTTGGTTCTGGGGGGCGACTTCAATGTGGCTCTAGAACCAGCTGTTGACACATCGTTGGGGAGACCGTCTGTGTCCTACAGGCTCTTGAGAAGGCTCAAATCTTCCCTACGGAAATTGAAGGTCCTTGATGTTTGGCGTACTATGAACCCTAATGGCCGTGATTATACCTTTTATTCACATGCTAAGATGTCATTCCATAGGTTAGATTATCTGTTCCTGTCTGGCTCACATATACGCAATGTCTCTGAGGCCCGGATTGGTAGTATCACATTGTCCGACCATGCGCCTGTTATTATCAATTTCTCCCTGTCCGGATCACAGAGAAAAGAGCGCATCTGTCGTCTGAACGACACCCTGATTTTGGATCCTTCCCACGCTCGCAAAATCGGGGCCTCGCTTTCTGAGTTTTTTGTGCTTAATGACACAACGGAGTCACCTCCTTCCCCCTCCACTTTATGGGAGACGCATAAGGTAGTTATAAGGGGGGAACTAATAGCGTTAGGGGCTTATGTGAAAAAGCGAAGGACACTGGCCTTGGATGCTTTACTTGCGAAAATTGCTCGCCTGGAATCCTCTCACAAGGAATCCCAGGCTAAGGCCATTCTGCCGGAACTCACTGAGGCTAGAGTACATTTGAAAAATCTTTTAAATGTCACCTCTGCTAAGCTGATCCTACGCTCCCGATTTAAAGCCTATGCACATGGGGATAGAGGAAACAGACTGATGTCGGCGATTGCTAAGAAGCAGTTCTCTGACTCCTTTGTTTCCTCTATTACGGACCCCAAAGGCAAAGTACATAAATCCACCCCAGATATAGCTAAGGCCTTCTGTACTTTCTATGAGGCGCTCTACAACCTGCCCCCCCCAGAGGGCGCTGCTGCTACTGATATTTCTGAAGCCACAAATAAATTCCTGCAGAATCTAGACCTCCCCTCCATATCCTCTCTAAAGGCATCTCAGCTAACTAGGCCAGTCACCGATTCAGAGATTCATAAGGTTCTCATGTCCATCCCCTCAGGCAAGAGCCCGGGCCCGGATGGGTTTTCTATTGCTTACTTTAAGTCCTTTAAAGATGTTTTAATCCCTCGTTTCAGGGACCTGTGCAACCACCTCCTCACTGGGGGCTCTTTGGCTCCCCACTCCTTGATGGCGCATATTACGATCTTGCATAAGGAGAATAAGGATCCGACATGCTGCAGCAACTACAGGCCGATCTCTTTGCTTAATTGTGATGTGAAGTGGTGGGCGAAGATCTTAGCGACTAGGCTCCAGGATGTGTTACCCGACATCGTTCATGAAGACCAGGTGGGTTTTGTCCATGGCAGACAGGGGTCTGAGAACACCATAAGGCTTCTTCATCTTGTCAACTGGGCCAAACGATCAGCTAAGCCCTTGGTGTTGGTGAGCACGGATGCGGAGAAGGCCTTCGACAGGGTCAGTTGGCACTTTATGTCCGAGGCCCTGTCGAGGTTCGGTTTACCGGACCAATTTATTAAAGCTATCTATACGTTATACTCGGCCCCCTCTGCCATGGTCAAAGTGAATGGTACACTGTCGCCGCCATTTCGCATCACTAATGGGACGAGGCAGGGGTGTCCCTTATCCCCTGCATTGTTCGTGCTGGTGATGGAGACCCTGCTTTGTAAGATTCGGTTGGACCCAGAGATTGAGGGTCTACGCATCGGTTCCTGTACTCACGTTGCTGCAGCATTCGCGGATGACCTTTTAGTCATGACATCGAACCCCAGGGAGGCCTTGCCCAGGTTGCTGAATGTATTTGAGGACTTTGGGTTCGTTTCGAACTTTAAAATTAATTATGGGAAGTCCATGGCTCTCAATATATCATGTCCACAAACGGTGATCACTGCTCTTAAACGTGCAACTCCTTTTTCTTGGGCCTCTAGAGACATTGTGTATTTGGGGACGCATATTTCAGCTAATGTGCAGGATCTCATTTCCCTTAACTTTATGCCGCTTCTGCAGAATGTTCGCTCACATTTACAGAACCTGAAACTCCCGTTTGTTTCCTGGGTTGGCCGTAAAAACTACATCAAGACCTTTATTCTCCCCAAATTTTTATACTTGCTGCAATCCCTCCCCATTTGGCTCCCGAATTCATACTTTACTGAAGTCCGCAGGGTGTTCACACGATTCCTATGGAATGGCAAATCGCCACGCATTGCCTACTCTGTGCTTACTAGGGATAAGAAGTTAGGGGGTTTTGGGATGCCAGATGTCAAGCTTTACTACACTGCTGTACAGCTAGGTAGATGTGTTACTATTATGTCTCGCCAGTCCAATTCCCTATGCTCCCGTCTTGAAAATGCTCTTTTGACTGACCAGGAACTGTTAGCCATGTGGGGTATAAGGCCTGTTTCAGCTAATCATTGTTATACGTCCCCGGTCTGGAAGGGCATGCTGGTGGAGTGGTCTAAAATGATCCAATCCCGTACTTTTAGCTTTCCGAACGCTTGTATGCCGCTTAGACTTCTTCAATGTCACCTACACCCTGCCGTGTCACACCCCTCCGGGATTTGGTCTAGGCTCGCTGACATTGCTCTGCGGGATGTCCTTCTCCCGGACGGTAGCTGGCACTGGGACTCAGTAATGGACCTCCCTGAGGTCAAAGCTGCACCCTTTTTCCACCTAGCGAACTTCCAGAGGGATACCAAACTCTGTGTTGGACTCTTCTCTGGTAGTGGCTCCCCCTCCTGGCTGGAAAAGAAGGTTTTGACTACTAAGCCTCTTGTTCGGCCGTTATCCCAGTTGTATAAAGAATTGCTCTCCTCCCTGCCCCCGGAGCTTCGTTTCATGGCGTCATGGGAACGTGAACTCTCCATAGCCTTCACGGACCCAGAGAGGGCGTTTATTCTGGCTCACTCGCACGGTTTCAGTCGCTGTGTGAGAATCCAGGAGAACTCATTTAAACTTCTCTGCAGGTGGTACAAAACACCTGAATTTTTGCATAAGCTGAACCCGGAGGTTTCCGAAAAATGTTGGAGATGCGGCACAGACACTGGATCTCTGTCGCATGTTTGGTGGTTCTGTCTTAAGATCCGGCCGTTCTGGAGCGCGATTGAGGCTCTAATCAACCAGATATGTGATACTGAGATATCACTAGATGTTAAGCTCATTCTATTATGGTGCCCCAACAAGTCCCTTACACCCACCAAGCATGACCTTCCAACGATGTTGCTCACAGCGGCTAGGTTGATCATACCCTTTTTGTGGAAGAACGATTCCCCGCCGACTGTCCCTATGTGGTCTGAGAAGGTGGACCAGATCTACCGTTTTGAGGAGCTAGCGCATTGGGAGACTAACTCTCGCTCTCGCTTCTTGAAATTGTGGTCTCCATGGAAAATCTACAGAAACTTTACTTGATGGAGCAGATGTGTATCCCTTCCTTGTTTCCCTCCCCTCCCTCCCCTCCTGATGTCCTCTTTCCCCCCTTTTTTTTTCTCTTTTCTTTGATTTCTTTGTATGATTAATGTCAATAACAGCTGGTACTGTTTGCACTTGACATGTATGCTGGATGTATATCTTGTATCCTATTGCCATCATTGTACTGTCATGTGTGGGCTATGGCCTTGATTTTTCTTCAATAAAAAGAAATTTGGTTAAGAATATAACTACTATAATACTGCTCCTATGTACAAGAATATAACTACTATAATACTGCTTCTATGTACAAGAATATAACTACTATAATACTACCTCCTATGTACAAGAATATAACTACTATAATACTGCATCCTATGTACAAGAATATAACTACTATAATACTGCATCCTATGTACAAGAATATAACTACTTTAATACTGCTCCTATGTACAAGAATATAACTACTATAATACTGCTCCTATGTACAAGAATATAACTACTATAATACTGCTCCTATGTACAAGAATATAACTACTATAATACTGCTCCTATGTGCAAGAATATAACTACTATAATACTACCTCCTATGTACAAGAATATAACTACTATAATACTGCTCCTATATACAAGAATATAACTACTATAATACTGCTCCTATATACAAGAATATAACTACTATAATACTACCTCCTATGTACAAGAATATAACTATTATAATACTGCTCCTATGTACAAGACTATAACTACTATAATACAGCTCCTATGTACAAGAATATAACTACTATAATACTGCTCCTATGTACAAGAATATAACTACTATAATAGATGCAGATGCTGATGATCTATTCAGAGAATAGATCATCAGTTTAAAAAAGCTGCAGAACCCCTTTAATAGTAAATGTTGTAATTTTTGTGTGGTCTTTGTGTGCAGTATAGCTCTGATTAATGTGGTTCAGGATTATAACGGTGTTCCTTGCACCCCCCCTTTGTAGAAACTGCCCCCGGTTCTCACACTGCATGAGATTGAGGAATACAGAGAGAAGCTGAAGAGACAGCAGGCTGCAGTAAGTACGGTGTAGCTCTCAGGTGAGGGTTGAGCTATTATTAGGCCGGCTATAATCCTGCCCGGCTTTACACACAGGGGAGAGCAGATAACACAATGTATGCAGCGTTATCAATACAGCTCTGGGAGGAGGGGGCATCAGTAGCCACGCACTCGATAAAGTCCACTTAGACTTTTCAGGTCTTAATGGATATCCTGCAATTTACATCTCAAACAGCTTCACAATCCCTGAGCCCAGGAGACGCTGCAGGGTAAGGAAGCGCTGGGTTACTCTCCAGTAATTCTGTAAACGGAGAGACGGAGAGATATCAATCCTCAAGCTTCAGAAATCCTGAAAGATTTTCTTTCACTTCATAGCCAACGCTTTGGTCTAATTCTTAAAGGGTCAGCAACTTTCTTTTAATATACGAATTATACTTTTTTTTTTTTTTACTTAACATTTTGAAAAAAAATTATGAATAAAGTTTTTATTGGTCAATTATCAGTTTGAATTTTATTTCTATTTTGCATGTAAAATGTCAGGACTATTTAAAAATACTCCTATTCAAATCTATAAGTTCTGATCCGGTGACAGTAACACTGTCTGTTACTCCATAGGATTGGGTAGGTTACAGAGGACAGCCCTTTCATGTTAATGATAACTTTGTAATACTCTTTCTCTCCTGTGGGGGTGCTGTGGGGAAATGGAGCACTTGCTTTCTTAATAGCTTGATCTCCACAACCCTGTAATCAGTTTTATTGTAATTGGTTTATCAGTTTGTCATAAAAAAGGGTTTGTGCAATCCCTTTAATTATAGTATGTTTTATCTTAAAGGGAATGTAATTAGTATGAAAGCCATATCACTATTTTACCAATTTAAATCCATTTTAGATGATTTTATAAATGTATTTATTTTTGGTAGTTGATTATTGAGGTGGCTATCTTGCCCAATATGCCGTCAAAGGGGTATCCAGCTAGTTTTGCTCAGGTCTACATGGTACAAATGGTATAAAAAGTATATAAACATGCTCATGCTCTCCTGACCAATTCCCCCACTGCTGCCGTTGCAAAGGTGCCTGGGTCCGCGCTCCGCAGTCCTATCATGCCAGGTAACCTCTGGGACTGGTGCCTACGCGATCACTGGCTTTTGTGGGTCATTGCTGCAGCCATTGATGGGCTGAGCGTCATTGACAACCATTTCCTGCAGTATCGGGACTGGAGCAGGAAGCGGTACACACCGATGACCGGGTACCATCAGAATGGCAATAACGGCGGTTCGGTGAGGTGAGTATAAGCTTGTTTATTTTTTAGACACCATGTATATCGCACTGCAAACTTTTTTATTTTATTTTGTGGGATACCCCTGTAACATGTTTTTGGGCAGCCTCATTTATCTTAGGGCTCATAGTCTTGAGATAACTGACTCATTGACTATGGCATTGTGGGCATGCTCTGTGCTGAGGTCATTGTGCAGGGATGGGGAGGAGGTATGCTGTGACCATCACGTATTGTGAATGCTACATGTGTTATATATATATATATATATATATATATATATATAGTATATGTATGTATGTGTGTATATATATATATATATATATATATATATATATACACACACATCTGTCAGTGTAATTCTGCCTTTAAAGGGGTTTTCTCATCTGAGATAATGGGGGCATATCGCTGAGACCCTCACCTATCTCCTAAACGCAGTCCCGAAAGTGTTGGAGGGCGCACTGCGCATGCACAGGCAGCCGAGGGCTGGTTTGGCTGTTTCCGTCGGGCCCATGGAAGTGAATGGGATCGGTGGCCGGTCATGCGCCATGCGCTCCCATTCACTTCTATGGGGAGAGCGCATGGTGGTGGCCAGACCAGAGTCCCCCAGCCACCGCTTATCAGACAATAGAAGCATATTCTAGCTAAATGCCCCCCATTCTCTCAGATGGGACAACCCCTTTAAAGATAAAGGGATGACTGATCAGAGGTGATTTCTACCTAACAGGAAGTCTCAGCCTACGTTAATAGGGTTTTCCATGATCTATATACTTATAACCTATCCTCTGTATAGGTCATCAGTGTCTGATCGGTGGGGGTCCGACACCCAGCCCCCCAGTGATCAGCTGTTTGAAAAGATATTGGCGCTCACCAAGCACAGCGCCGTACATCATATAGTGGCCGCGATTGGTATCGCGCTCAGCCCCATTCACTTCTGTAGGGCTGAGCTGCGCTTAGGCCACGTGACCGATGAACGTGTCGTCACTCGACCTAGTGAAAGCTGAGAGAAGACCGCGGTGCTCACAGGAGAGCCCCCGCCATCTCAAACAGCTTATCGGCGGGGGTCCCAGGGGTCCCATACTGATGACCTATCCTGAGGTCAGAGTGAAAACTGCAAGAAGTTGACTTTTTTTCAAATATAGATGGTGATAAAGAGAATTGGTAGAAACAACCAAAATCATTGATGTATACCCTCGAAGAGCTGGCTCATAATTGACACATGTAATTCATGCTGGGGAATGTCACCTTTGTACGCGCACACGGTGCGATGTGAAGAAAGGTCTACGTTCCCCGAGACCCTCACCGATGAGACACATGGGATGGACATGTGCGTAAATCCCTCTTTACATGCAGATAATGTGGACTGCTGCGTCTGACCCCTTTTCCTGAGCCGTTCCTGGTCCATTATGTGTATGACGGGTATGAATTGGTTATGACAGCTCTGGATGTCGGAATGAGATTTCCTCTAATGCGATGTGGCACTTACATGATGTTAACCTTTGAAGGCTCGGGAGAAGGGATCAGAAAGCGGCGGCGTCTCTTTAAGGATGTCATGCATAATGCAAAGCTGCCAATAAATATAATGGTCTCCAGCGCGAGTCTATTCCCTCCGAAAAACCTAAAGGAAAGCTTTCTGCCAGGATAGTTCCCCTCCCCCGTTTATTGGATCACGGAGCGCGCACTGCTTTCCTTCTAAATGATTTATTTTAATTTTTTTCTGCAAAGTACATACGTTGTCTTGTGTTTTCAGAATCTGACGAGACGCGCGAGTAGATTGGAAATCCGCTGCCAGGCTGTTAAATTTTTATTAAACTGAATTGCAGTTGCGCGACCTTCCATTTATACAGGACGTTGGCACCGACCTGACATATATGCTTCTGAAAAATTAGATCAAACATTTTTATTTATTGAGAAATATTTTTAACCAAAAGGTGTGCTTTTGGTGGGTTTTGAACTAATGGTGGTCTGTGGATGACACTATTATGGGGATCTGTGGATGACACTGTTATGGAGGATCTGTGGATGACACTATTATGGGGATCTGTGGATGACACTGTTATGGGAGATCTGTGGATGACACTGTTATGGGGGATCTGTGGGTCACACTGTTATGGGAGATCTGTGGGTGACACTGTTATGGGGGATCTGTGGGTCACACTGTTATGGGAGATCTGTGGGTCACACTGTTATGGGAGATCTGTGGGTGACACTGTTATGGGGGATCTGGGGGTGACACTGTTATGGGGGATCTGGGGGTGACACTGTTATGGGGGATCTGGGGGTGACACTGTTATGGGGGATCTGGGGGTGACACTGTTATGGGGGATCTGGGGGTGACACTGTTATGGGGATCTGTGGATGACACTGTTATGGGGGATCTGTGGATGACACTGTTATGTGGGATCTGTGGGTGACACTGTTATGGGGGATGTGTGGGTGACACTGTTATGGGGGATGTGTGGATGACACTGTTATGGGGGATCTGTGGATGACACTGTTATGGGGGATCTGTGGATGACACTGTTATGGGGGATCTGTGGATGATATTGTTGACGTAGTGACTAACGCTGCCAGGGCCCGTCCTCCCAGCCTGCCTCCTCTCTGCTACCGAGCGCTTGTAAGTACCATAATACAGGCGCTGATTACCCAGAATTTTTATACATTAACAATGCCAGATACGATTATATACAGTGAGCGGGGCCCGTGTAGTAGAATACAGTCACTACACGGGCCCCGCTGTACATTATAAAACCAGATGCCGGCCCCCAGCCCCTCCTTCCTCTCATCTGATACACCTGCCGTGCGGCATCGCATTGATAATTCGGCAAAATGCAGCATTCGCCCCATAAGATGCACTGGTATTTCCCCCCCACTTTTTTGGGGGGGAAAAGTGCGTCTTATAGGGCGAAAAATACGGTACATTTTTGAAGCACTTGCAGGGGTTTTCTGTGGATAGGAAAGGTGTCGTCATTGCGGGTTCTACCTAAAGCGAAGAAGCGAGGGCCCGTTCACATGACATTTCTTTTGTGAAGCTGTTTTCTTCCCCCAAAAAATGCCTCTAAAAAACCTCTCCTTGAAATCAGAGCAGATTGTACGCAGATTATTATTTATTTTTTCAGCGCTTTTTCAAAATCTGCTGTGTGAGTATCCCCTTACGGTCCTCCGTCGACCTTCGACCATGATTTCTAGTCTTAAAGGGGTTGTCTCACTTCAGCAAATGGCATTTATCATGTAGAGACAGTTAATACAAGGCACTTACTAATGTATTGTGATTGTCCATATTGCCTCCTTTGCTGGCCGGATTCATTTTTCCATCACATTATACGCTGCTCGTTTCCAGGGTTACGACCACCCTGTAATCAACCAGCGGTGGCCGAGCTATAGACTATACACTGTAGAAAAAAGCACGACCCTTTGTGCGCTCCCACTGTCCTGGCCACCAGAGAGGCCGGCATTTTTTCCTATAGTGTGCAAGCACGACCACCGCTGCTGGGTTGCAGGGTGGCCGTAACAATGGAAACGAGCAGTGTATAATGTGATGGAAAAATGAATCCAGCCAGCAAAGGAAGCAATATGGACAATCGCAAAACATTAGTAAGTGCCTTGTAACGTTCTCTACATGATAAATGCTGTTTGCTGAAGTGACAAAACTCCTTTAAGGATACACCATTGATATAATTCTGTCAAATTTAGAGAACCCCTTTTCAGAAACCCTTTAAGGGAATTGTAAGTTCATAGCGTCTCCACTTTGGAGGACTTGCCCTGCCCTGCATTACACAGACAACACATTGATTTGAATGGTCGCTCTGTAATGCTTCATCTCTCCTGCGGAGGTGCTGCAGGGAAATTGAACATGTACTGTCAGGTTTCTCACCGTTAGTCCCAGCAGTGGGAAACTTTGTGTCCAGCTTACTATCAAAAGACCCTTCTAAATGGTTTGGATTGTCCAAAGTGGTGAACCTATTTAAACTTTTATGTGCTGAGTTGGAAATTGTTGTCATGATGACACTTTAGCAGTTCTGCATGCTTGATCTGGTGGACCCTTTTAGGGATTTGTGAATTAATAGATGTGTCCTCAGGATTCTCATCTCTTGGCCAGAGTAGAGAGCGGTTACAAAGAACATGTCTCGCTTTGGAGGACCGTCCTGTCCTACTTTGCACAGACAACCCATAGATGTGAATGGCCACTGTGTAATGCTTCTTTCTCCTGCGGAGGTGCTGCAGGGAAACTTCATACATACTGCTAGGTTTCCAATCTGATTGCTGGGTGGAACAGAAGGGGGGAACTTTTGTACTCGTCTTATTATCAAAGTACCGTTTTACAAAGTCTCCTCCTATGTAGGACCCCAAAAAAAGTCTTACTTTGTTTGCGTGTTTTAAGTACATTACTGTGTTGTGTTTTTAATTCATTATTTCTGATCTGTATATTATATTTAACTTCTGTTAGGTTTCCAGGAAAGTAGCAGATCTGATTTTGGAAAAGCAGCCCTCGTATGTTAAGGTACGACCCACCTTCTGTTATTCTTTTCTTTACAAGGATCTTTGTGCTAAATACTATTGCTAGTACTTACTGTAAACTGTACTATACCACACAGCAGAGCCGACAGATCCTCTATACTACACCACACAGCAGAGCCGACAGATCCTCTATACTACACCACACAGCAGAGCCGACAGATCCTCTATACTACACCACACAGGAGAGCTGACAGATCCTCTATACTACACCGCACAGGAGAGGTGACAGATCCTCTATACTACACCGCACAGGAGAGCTGACAGATCCTCTATACTACACCGCACAGCAGAGCCGACAGATCCTCTATACTACACCACACAGGAGAGCTGACAGATCCTCTATACTGCACCACACAGGAGAGCTGACAGATCCTCTATACTACACCACACAGGAGAGCTGACAGATCCTCTATACTACACCGCGCAGGAGAGCTGACAGATCCTCTATACTACATCACACAGGAGATCTGACAGATCCTCTATACTACACCACACAGGAGAGCTGACAGATCCTCTATACTACACCGCACAGGAGAGCTGACAGATCCTCTATACTACACCACACAGGAGAGCTGACAGATCCTCTATACTACACCAGCACAGGAGAGCCGACAGATCCTCTATACTACACCGCACAGGAGAGCTGACAGATCCTCTATACTACACCGCACAGGAGAGCTGACAGATCCTCTATACTACACCGCACAGGAGAGCTGACAGATCCTCTATACTACACCGCACAGGAGAGCTGACAGATCCTCTATACTACACCGCACAGGAGAGCTGACAGATCCTCTATACTACACCGCACAGGAGAGCTGACAGATCCTCTATACTACACCGCACAGGAGAGCTGACAGATCCTCTATACTACACCGCACAGGAGAGCTGACAGATCCTCTATACTACACCGCACAGGAGAGCTGACAGATCCTCTATACTACACCGCACAGGAGAGCTGACAGATCCTCTATACTACACCACACAGGAGAGCTGACAGATCCTCTATACTACACCACACAGGAGAGCTGACAGATCCTCTATACTACACCACACAGGAGAGCTGACAGATCCTCTATACTACACCACACAGGAGAGCTGACAGATCCTCTATACTACACCACACAGGAGAGCTGACAGATCCTCTATACTACACCACACAGGAGAGCTGACAGATCCTCTATACTACACCACACAGGAGAGCTGACAGATCCTCTATACTACACCACACAGGAGAGCCGACAGATCCTCTATACTACACCACACAGGAGAGCTGACAGATCCTCTATACTACACCACACAGGAGAGCCGACAGATCCTCTATACTACACCACACAGGAGAGCTGACAGATCCTCTATACTACACCACACAGGAGAGCCGACAGATCCTCCTATACTACACCACAGGAGAGCTGACAGATCCTCTATACTACACCACACAGGAGAGCTGAGAGATCCTCTATACTACACCACACAGGAGAGCTGACAGATCCTCTATACTACACCACACAGGAGAGCTGACAGATCCTCTATACTACACCACACAGGAGAGCCGACAGATCCTCTATACTACACCACACAGGAGAGCTGACAGATCCTCTATACTACACCACACAGGAGAGCCGACAGATCCTCTATACTACACCACACAGGAGAGCTGACAGATCCTCTATACTACACCACACAGGAGAGCTGACAGATCCTCTATACTACACCACACAGGAGAGCCGACAGATCCTCTATACTACACCACACAGGAGAGCTGACAGATCCTCTATACTACACCACACAGGAGAGCTGACAGATCCTCTATACTACACCACACAGGAGAGCCGACAGATCCTCTATACTACACCACACAGGAGAGCTGACAGATCCTCTGTACTACACCACACAGGAGAGCCGACAGATCCTCTATACTACACCACACAGGAGAGCTGACAGATCCTCTATACTACACCACACAGGAGAGCTGACAGATCCTCTATACTACACCACACAGGAGAGCTGACAGATCCTCTATACTACACCACACAGGAGAGCTGACAGATCCTCTATACTACACCACACAGGAGAGCTGACAGATCCTCTATACTACACCACACAGGAGAGCTGACAGATCCTCTATACTACCACACAAAGGAGAGATGACAGATACTCTATACTACACCACACAGGAGAGCTGACAGATCCTCTATACTACACCACACAGGAGAGCTGACAGATCCTCTATACTACACCACACAGGAGAGCTGACAGATCCTCTATACTACACCACACAGGAGAGCTGACAGATCCTCTATACTACACCACACAGGAGAGCTGACAGATCCTCTATACTACACCACACAGGAGAGCTGACAGATCCTCTATACTACACCACACAGGAGAGCTGACAGATCCTCTATACTACACCACACAGGAGAGCTGACAGATCCTCTATACTACACCACACAGGAGAGCTGACAGATCCTGTATACTACACCACACAGGAGAGCTGACAGATCCTCTATACTACACCACAGGAGAGCTGACAGATCCTCTATACTACACCAGCACAGGAGAGCTGACAGATCCTCTATACTACACCACACAGGAGAGCTGACAGATCCTCTATACTACACCACACAGGAGAGCTGACAGATCCTCTATACTACACCACACAGGAGAGCTGACAGATCCTCTATACTACACCGCACAGGAGAGCCGAAAGATCCTCTATACTACACCACACAGGAGAGCTGACAGATCCTCTATACTACACCACACAGGAGAGCTGACAGATCCTCTATACTACACCACACAGCAGAGCTGACAGATCCTCTATACTACACCACACAGGAGGCCCTACTAAGCATCTGTTCTGCACGGATAGTTGAAGCAGATATACTGCACAGTCAACAGATTTGTGGTTTGTGGGATCACAGGCCAGATGAGAGAACGCCGATGCCGCAAGGAGCTTGGTCGGTGGTGTGGCGGGAGTAGGGGATGGGGAAGGTGTGGTAGTGGCCAGAGCTTCAGATTGGTGGGGCTAGGGTCCACCCCGAGGTGCACTGAAGCACTGATCTGCATAAAAATCAAAACATTGTTTTCTGCAGAATTGTCCATTCGAATTACCCAACAAAGGTATGGTTTTAGTGAGCAGGATTATACATGGTTTAAAAGGGATCCTGCTGACAGATGCTCTTTAAGGGGTATTAGAGATATTACAAACGTGGTCACTGTTGTATGTCTTTCTCACATAAGGAGGGACAATTCCTTTAACCTCCCCCGGCTTATTTTCCCGACCTGTGCTCAGGCGGTAATTAAAAGCTTGGGCAGCAGTTTGACTTTGGAGATAGTTCCAAGCAGCGGCTTCTGTCTGCAGCCTCAGTGGACGGTTCCCAAACCCATTATATTGTATTTAGCCATTAGATATCAGCATATGTCATGTCTTCTATTTATTGACAGATGGATGGATTCATTGACCCTTTCCTGCTCCATGCTCAGTCGGTCGTGGCACTAGGTCAAGAGCTATTCTCACTCCACTTACTGTAGGTGTTATCTATAGCATGCAACTACTGACACCCTACTGCTGGAATCGGAATTAAATTATAATTATTCCATTTAGCCCCTTGGATGCCACGGGCAGTGGCAATTAAGTGGTTTTACTGAAGGAGGAAGCTCATTGGTACCCCTAAAATGCTGATGATTTGCCATTGCGACTGGGGGCCAAACGTGACTGCTAGGTCTGCGTAAGGCAGGACCTAATAGGCTTCTTGTCTCTGACCGTCATAGCACATTACATTACAGACGTGATTAGTAGATTAAATTGTCATGGAAAACAAGGATCCCGCACTGCCGTTCTCCGAACTGTAGACTTTATTGAAATGTACGCATGCAATTAAAAAAGACTGAGTTTTTTTGACGCTTTTCGGGCAGCACTAGCCCTTTATCAAAAGAATAAAATCTCACACAAAGTAACAAGTAAAATACACGTTGGAAAATCAGGTTCCCAATGGTGAATCGACACAGACATGATCGGGTGAATATCATTAGGTCGCCACAGGTTCATGACTCATTATTCAGAAAAAGGGGGAGGAGGGGAAGACGCCTAATATAAAAAAAACAATACTTTATATACATAACATCTTCGAAAATTACGTCTGTCACTGCTCACCCTACAATAAAGTGCATTAATAGAGATGAGCGAATCGACTTGGGATGAAACATCCGAAGTCGATTCGTATAAAACTCTGTAGGACCGCAGCAGGCGAGCGTCCTTCACTCAAAAATGTACAGCGCAGGCGCGGGATTTGCGGCGCACGGAGGAGACCGAGGATGTCAATCACCTTTACAAGGGCGTGCCAAACGGTGAGAGGACGGAGCCTCTATGTGCGGCAGCAACGCCCCGTAGCACCTAGAGGCTCTATTGCATATTATAAAAGTCATTATTTAGCGCGAACAGCGGCCGGGCAGGGAGATATAAGCCATACAGCTATGTTCTGCTGACATTAGCCCGTCGCTCATGTCAGCCAGCTACATAACGATTTTTCTGATGACAGAAACCCTTTAATGACGTGTATTGGATAAGAAGATTTAGCATGTAGAAATGAATTGGACAGAGGGACAAAGGAATTTAGGAGAGGGCCCGATTACCAATCTGAGGTTACCATCTACCCACCTCTAGACTTTTTTCTGGAGGTGGTCACCCAAGAGTTAGGTCACCTCGAGGGACAGATCCCATATCACCTGAATATAGACAAACAGGACTTAGGAGGACTACTATCACTAGAAAAGGATGAACAAATCATCATTAAACCAATAAAGGAGCGAATATAGCCATGTGTGAGAATATTTTATTGGATGATAAATGCTATGAGATCCTACGTGAAAATCCCCTGGACCGGTATGGCAAACACCTAGGAGCTATCGCTAAAGAAGCATACACCACTCATCTTGTTAATAAAGGTGAGATGGACTTTCTGCTTCCATTACATCCCGTCATGGCCTGCTTTTATAGCCGGCCTAAAATACACAAAGGACGTAATCCCCTCAAAGACAGACCCATAGTGTCAGCGATTGGCAGTTTGACGCAGAACATCAGTATCTATGTGGACAAAGTTCTGCGTCCGTTTGTCATTTCTCTTCCATCCTACATACGTGACACCATGGATGTCCTCAACAATCTTGACGATGTGATCCGTGAGGAGGATGTTTGGCTGGCCAGTTTGGACATGGAGGCTTTGTATAGCTCCATCCCATATATCAAAGGATTGGAAACAATCTGATATTTTCTAAACCAAAGAGGGGTACATTGTGCCAGACATAATGAGTTTGTTCTGACTCTACTTGATTTCATCTTACAACACAATGTCTTTCTCTTTAATGGTAAAATCTTCCACCAGCTCAGAGGGGTGGCTCCGACCTTCGCCAACCTCTATCTGGGCTGGTGGGAGAAAGAGATTGTGTTTGGGGATCAATTGGAGGAATGGTCGTCATGTATCCACCTATGGTTGCGATACATTGATGACATTTTGATATTGTGGAAGGGTGATATCTTGCAGTTCCATACTTTTGTGGGACAGCTTTAATATCAATGATATGGGACTGTTTTTCACCTCCACAATTGATCATGACTCAATCACCTTCCTGGATCTAACCATCAATAGAGGAAAAGATGGACACCTCATAACAAGGATCTACAGAAAACCCGCAGCAACCAATAATCTCTTACAGTGGGAGAGTTGGCATCCTTGGACATTACGAAAAGGGGATCCCCAAGGGACAATACCGGAGAGCAAGACGTAATTGCTTGCATACCCTTGATTTCAAAAATGCGTCTGATTTAAGACAAAAATTCAGATCAAGAGGGTATCCAGATACTGTTCTTAAGGATGTCTACCATCATGCCCGGTGCTGTAATAGAAAGGATCTATTGGTCCCCAAATCAAGGGAAAAGAAAGATGACGTCACTAGAATCATTGGCACATTGATACAGGCTATCAAGAATTGAGAGAAATCCTTAACTGATATTGGGGTATCCTTAAAATGGACCCGGATATTGGAGATCTCATAAGGGACTCGCCCTCAATTACATTCCGGAGAGGACAGAATTTAAAGGAGCGGCTGGTCCATAGCTTTCTAAAATCTGCACAAACGCACACGTGGCTCTCCAGGTAATTGCAGATGTAGTGGCTGCATTGCATGTAACTCAAACAAAGTCAGTAAGATGTTCACCAGCACCAGTTTGAGATTAGGACCTTTTATAAACTGCCGGACCACGGGAGTCCTCTATCTTATCACTTGCTACAGTACGTTGAAAAAACGATTCGGGAGTTTAGACGACGTGTCGGTGAACACCTAGGAGACATCCGTAATAAAAAAGATACTCCACTAGCCAGACACATCGTCGACTTGCATGCAGAGTGATCAGTTTTCAAGGGATAGAACGGATTCGTCAGTCACCCAGACGAGGTGACATTGACATGAGGCTTCTGAGAAAAGAACTGGAGTGGATCTTTCGTTTATGTACAGAGAAACCAAGGGGTCCTAATTAACATAACAGCTATACGTGCTAGCCCTATCCCTCACCCCACTTATCGTCCTATCAACCTGGACCAGCTATCCCTGATACTGAGGATCTTCCCTAGATTTTCTGTATAAGTCCACCAGACAATATTCAGATTGCTGCCAGTTCGTGCCCCGATAAGGAAAACTTCTTGGGCGCTGTGGTTGGTGACTCTATTAGCTGCTCTGCAGTCATATGCTATTTATGTGACTGGTAACACTGTCACATAGGAAATAGAATACTCATTTGTATGGTACTAATTGGCTTAGGTTTGTGAGCCTTCTCTATGAGTAAACGCATTAGATGGATTCACCTCTGCTTTCTTTGGGGTGCATCTTACTTTCCACATTTAGTCTCCCCAGACTATGTTCTAATAAGTCGCCTAAGGATCCCCTTGTATATATGTATTGCGAGCAGAAGCATTCATCGGTCTACATAGGGACGGCACTTCGGGATCTGGGACGTCATGTTTTCTGAACAAGCCCCTTTCCCTTTACTGTCCGCTCCCCTGCTCGTCCTCTCGTCTCATCCCTATTTAATGAGCAGGAGCTGGCCGGCGCGCATGGCCATACTAGCGCCGATGCCTCTGCATGACACACGTGCAGCGTTCTCCGCTAGCTCCTAGATTTAGGCAACCAGTCAGTTATTTAGCGCCTGCTTTGCCCACAGCTCCTGATGAGGTGCCCGATACAGGGCGACTAGAAATGCGTCGAGCAGGGCTTGGGTATGATTAGGTAGCCTTTACCAAAGCGGTGGTAGGGGGCTATAAATACGGACCCCTATTGCACATGACACCGGATCTTAGCCAAGTACCTCCACTACACTTGGTTAGGTTTTGGTTGATAACGGTGGCTTAACTGCGCATAGAGATACATAAAGGTTTGTCACGGCTTATGACCACTGATTGGGATTGTACGGTGGGAAGGGTTCGTTGATCACTGTGAATATCCATAAACAGTGTTACTGTTAACGTAATCCGCAGTCCTATGTGAAGGATAGATGAATCTAGATTGACCCCCACTGTGTTTCAATCCCATCTGCCTATCTCTGAACACTAAGAGAGGGATTGTTAGCTACATTTTAATAATTATCCTGAATAAATTTCTGGTATTTTCTCTTTTTAACCTTAATCTTAGTAGGCAGTGACTGCCCTTTTGTCACGGTGGGGAGTGGGGGAAACCCCCCACCGTGCGGTGTCAAAGGGTAAAAGGGATCAGCCTGGCCAAAAGGAGTAATAAGGGAGCAGGTCACCTCCTACAGCGTCCCTAATCCTCTCCCTGACTCCTTACCGTATGAGCGGACCCCGATGGTAGGACGGCTCATACTCAAGATACCTAGAAACCCTAAGCCGCCTTGGTAATCCCTCACCAAGGAGCAGGGAAGAGACGACCTGTTCATCCCAGTAATGGAGGAACAGGAGTCTCTATCTGAGGCCAGACTGCAAGGAGAGGGGAACACATACAGCATATGGAGATGGCAGGTAAGCGAAACCCATAACACACTTACCTGCCACAGACACACTGACTGGAACCCGTGCACAAGTGCTGCTGTCCACACCAACATTAGAGGATACAGCACACGCCACAAACCACACAGGAACCCAGGACGCCATAGCTGCAATAAACATGAGACAGGGGAATGTCTAGTAAACATGCTGGACACCAAACACCACCAGACATGTAACACCAAGCTAGACATACAAACACCCTGAACATAACCCACTCCATACAAATAGGGACAGGAAGGGAAGGAGACATCGGGATAACATTGAACATCTATGACCACAAGGGTGGCCCTCACTGGACAGATGGAACACCCTGGACTGGAGCAGAGCTCCAGCACCAACCACAGCTGAAGTACAACTGACTCCAGCCAGGGAGCCACAGGGGATAAAACCCGAGTGACCACACCCAGTCAGGGAGTTAACCCTTACAGCACCAAACAGAGGGAGGCTACAACTTAAAGGGGAAGTGCGCACACACAAGCATACCAAACACGTTACCACCGGCAACAGCATGCGTGGCAACCATGTCACGCAATCACCCAGAAGGCCGAGACACTGCCACTGCTTGCTCTCACAGCAACACGTTGCCGTGGGCAACAGCAAGTGTGGCAACAGTGTCACAGCGCAAACCAAAGGCTGTGACACCTTTATATAATAGAGATGGAAAAAACACTAACATTATTCGTCTGTGGGAAATGTAGCAATGAATTGCCCGCAATGGGCTTGACCTAAGTAGACGTAGCGATCTCTCCATTTTGTATGCTAAGTGTCAAATCTAAAAAATTTACACTCGCTGCATCATAATTCAATGTAAATTGCAAGTTGTATTCATTATTATTTAGGTATGCTCCAAAAGGAGGGATGCCATCCCATAGAATGAGGAGGTCGTCGATGAATCTCCCATACCAAATTATGGAGGGGGTGTATGATTTCTGACTGACTCAGACTCCAACTACCGCAACATCGTATTGGCTACTTCATCACTATAATGTAGGGAGGAAGAGCCAAGTACAACGCTGCGCAAATTAGAACGTGAAGCAACATTCCAATCAGTAATTTGCTCCTCCGTTGTCGATTCATTACACTGTTATTTATCGATCTTACTCATCAACATAAAATGCCTTTTTACAGTGAGCAAACGTGAAAAACGATTAACAGCTACAATAGTCGCGAATAAATAAAAATGACAGTTTGGAGAAAAGCCTAAGGCCCCTTTCACACGGGCGAGATTTCCGCGCGGATGCGATGCGTGAGTTGAACGCATTGCACCCGCACTGAATCCCGACCCATTCATTTCTATGGGGCTGTTCACATGAGCGGGGATTTTCACGCATCAGTTATGCGTTGCGTGAAAATCGCAGCATGCTCTATTTTGTGCGTTTTTCACGTAACGCAGGCCCTATAGAAATGAATGGGGTTGCGTGAAAATCGCAAGCAAGTGCGGATGCGGTGCGATTTTCACGCACGGTTGCTAGGAGACTATCGGGATGGAGACCCGATCATTATTATTTTCCCTTATAACATGGTTAGAAGGGAAAATAATAGCATTCTGAATACAGAATGCATAGTACAATAGCGCTGGAAGGGTTAAAATAATAATAATAATTTAACTTACCTTAATCCACTTGATCGCGCAGCCGGCATCTCCTTCTGTCTGTCTTCTGTGCTCTGTGGAGGAACAGGACCTGTCGTGACGTCACTCCGGTCATCACATGATCCATCACCATGGTAAAAGATCATGTGATGGACCATGTGATGCCCGGAGTGACGTCACCACAGGTCCTGTTACTGCACACAGCTAAGATGAAGACAGAAGGAGATGCCGGCTTCGCGATCAAGTGGACTAAGGTGAGTTAAATTTATTTTATTTTTTTAACCCCTCCAGCGCTATTTTACTATGCATTCTGTATTCATAATGCTATTATTTTCCCTTATAACCATGTTATAAGGGAAAATAATACAATCTACAGAACACTGATCCCAAGCCCGAACTTCTGTGAAGAAGTTTGGCTTTGGGTACCAAACATGCACGATTTTTCTCACTCGAGTGCAAAACGCATTACAATGTTTTGCACTCGCACTGAAAAATCTCTCGTGTTCCCGCAACGCACCCGCACATTTTCCCGCAACGCCTGTGTGAAAGAGGCCTCAACCTTTGGATAACAAGGACAAGTGATCACTGCTCAAAATGTGGGGAGAGATATTCAATACTTTATTCACTTGTGTTTCCTTGTGGGGTTACGCCTTCTCTCCCCACCGCCGGTCATGTTCTGTTGCTGAACAAAAAAAAAGTTAGACGTTAGAAGAAAAAAATAAAAAAGTTTAAAAGTAAAAAAAAATTAAAATTATTTTAAAATGAAGCTGTACATGTGCTTTTAAAAAAAAAACTTTTTATATGTCATAGCAACATGTCAAAGGTTTTGATCCTGGGGGACCAATCGCTATATCGAGGAGAAAGAAGTGCTGTCTCTCGCTTCTCATAGACCTTCTGTTGAGCCCATCTTCAGCGGTGAGGAGAGGGAGCTCTGTGTGAGCGCTTCTTTTTCCTCCTTTTGTCGATTCGGTGGGGGTCCCAGCAATCAGACCCCCACCGATCAAAATTTTTGACATGTCAATATGATAGTTCAAACATTTTTACATTTTACAACATTTTCCAAGTAAAAGATAACAATAAAGAGGCACATTTATTAAGATCAGCGTTTTTGACGCCGGTCTTAATAAACCCCTAAACTGGCAGTGGATCCGCCGAAGTTATGAAGAGACACCAGCCTCTTCATAACTTAGCGGATCCTCCCTGTCATCGCAATTCATGCGATTCTCATCTTCTTTTGTGCGGTGCCAAATCAATTAGAAGTATAAGTATGTGCGCGCCATACTGCTTCCATAATGAGACCAGACACACCAGTTGGTTTCATTGAAGCATCTTCTCATCCCCCTGAGCCAGAGCAAGAGAGACCCTTTATTCAAGTTACATTGACTAGAATAGCAGACATGACATCACAACAGGGGTGTTCCTTAAGAAGAGACTATTGGCTCCTTAACTTGATAGGAGCGGTTTCAGCAACTTCCACTCTGAGTTCATAGGTAGATTTAAAAACTGCAACCTAATCCCCCCTTTCGCCTCCACTATTGACCTTAAGACAAAAGAATGCACACATGGCTCATACATCTAGTTTGCTGCCATCTAGGGGACAAACATGTGTACTACAGAATTAGTAGTATATAGAGAAATAAAACCCATCTCTCACATCCTCCACTTCTAAATGTAACACAGCTTCTGGGCAGTCTTACATTTAGGACTTTTTCTATGCCTAAAAGAGGCGACAATATGGGACTGACGGCCCGTCACCTTCCCCACCCACAATTTTAGACCTGGGGGGAGCAGGGAAAAGTCGCAGATTGTGCAGCCTGAAATACGCCTAATTTAGGTGCGTTTCAGATTAATAAATGACCCCCAAACTTTTTTCCCTTACACAATGGGGGGATTTTATGATGAGTGGGGTTTTTAACACTAGTCTAGACTAATCTCGAACGCGGTGACATGAGATGCCCCAACGTCAATGATGTGCCAGAATGTAAAAGGTACGTCAGCTACGAGCTGGCATAGGTGTCGAGCATGAGTTGCGCCAGAAAACTGGTTTGAGTAGTGGTAAATATGTTGGGCCGCTTAGGCCGTCCCCCATCCCAAGTGGTTAGCATAATGGCGTAGGGACAAAGGTTGCACATTTTTGCACAAAACGGGCTTGTGCAGAAAATTTTTGTGCCACCATCAAATTAAATACATTAGGGGGTTATGATAAATCTCCCCTATTTGTTTCATTATTATTATTATTATTATTATGTAAAAAATTCAAAAAGTACCCTAGATAAGTACCACTGACCAAACACTAAAAGCCATCTCGCAAAAAACAAGCCCTTACACCATTCAACAGAAAAATGAGAATGTCCTAGATCTTCGAAATGTTTCTCTAAAAAAGGGGTTTGAATTAGAATAATGTAACATAACAAAAAGTATCTAAAAGTATTGCTGTAATCCCACTGACCCACAGAGATGATCTGTGCATACCGCGTATTGACTGCCTTAAAGGGGTTTTCCAGTTTGCATCAACACCCTATGAAATGATCCTCTATGAAAGTAGCTGTAATTATGTGATGTATTCCATTTACTTGTATTGCTCCTGTCTCCCGTTCTGGGCTGTGGTCACATGACCATGTCCATACAGCTCCTTCTTATTCCCTGTGATGTTATGTCCATGGGCGGGGCATTGATGGCGGAATGTCTGTGTAACTAGCTTTGTGGGAGGAGCTATAAACTAGCTGGGCCTTGTTAGGGGCGGTGCTGGAGGTGTGGCAGAGGAAGGAGAAGTGCATCATGGGTTTGGTTGGATACAGCAACAGGAAGTGCTACCTGCAGGCTGGAAACAAACCAGAGGGATTGGTTTACATGGTGAAAATCAATCAGGAGAATCGAATTGAAAAAGAAAAAGCATGGGGAAGATGAAGTGAGCAACGACATGAGTATATCTGTTAAATTCCATAGTAATCCTGGGCGACCCCTTTAAAAGTAACGATTGTGGAATTGCTGGGTTTTTTTTTTTTCCCGTTCCCCCACCCAAAAAAAATTGAATATATTATTCATACTTAAAAGTAGAATTCGTTCCACAGCATATAATTCCCCATACGGTTGCTTTGTCGGAAAAATTAAAAAGTTACGTCTTTCAAAATGTGGAGATGAATAAAATCAAAAAGTAGGCCGTGTCCTGAAGGGGCTCAGGAACATTCAGAAGGTCCTCACGTATTCATTCTTACTTGTGTTTTTCCTTTGTCTCTTTGAAAGCGATTTGATCTCTAGAAGGAAAAAAAAATGAAAAAACACATACAATACGGTTTTGGTGCGGAGTGTCCTGTGGACCCTGGTCAGCAGCTGCTCCACTTTCTATTCCTACATTAGAAGTCTTAGCTAGCTCGTTCCCGGACCCGGCTGCTTGCTGTTCCTGTGATATCAGGGGTCACGCTTGGTGGACTCTCATCCATTCTGACCACCACACATTTTGGCTTTTTATAAACCATCTGTTGACCTCCACCTCCCCTGAACATTGTTATTACCGGGGACCGATGAGCGCCTTGTAGTAGCCGTCTTTTTTTTTTTTTTGTTATTTGTGAAAAATACAAAAAGAGGCCGCTTTTTTGTGTGTAGTTTGATAA
Organism: Bufo gargarizans; assembly: GCF_014858855.1. Taxonomy (NCBI): domain Eukaryota; kingdom Metazoa; phylum Chordata; class Amphibia; order Anura; family Bufonidae; genus Bufo; species Bufo gargarizans. Next base: position 464,442,763 of record NC_058084.1, read on the forward strand.
GGGAAACAGGATCTCTCGTAGTCCGCTCCCCAGCTGCTGCCGAAATTGTCATTGAAGAGTAAGGGGAAAATTTCTGTCCACCATTCTTGATTTGACATGTCTGCTTCCTTCATAAAGAATGCATGCAGCCGCTGAGGTGTGTATAATGAGGTTCTGCAGCCACTGAGGTGTGTATAATGAGGTTCTGCAGCGGCTGAGAGGTGTATAATGAGGTTCTGCAGCAGCTGAGGTGTGTACTAGGAGGTTCTGCAGCGGCTGAGGTGTGTATTATGAGGTTCTGCAGCGGCTGAGGTGTGTGTTATGAGGTTCTGCAGCGACTGAGGTGTGTATTATGAGGTTCTGCAGCGGCTGAGGTGTGTATAATGAGGTTCTGCAGCCGCTGAGGTGTGTACTAGGAGGTTCTGCAGCCGCTGAGGTGTGTACTAGGAGGTTCTGCAGCCGCTGAGGTGTGTATTATGAGGTTCTGCAGCAGCTGAGGTGTGTACTAGGAGGTTCTGCAGCGGCTGAGGTGTGTATTATGAGGTTCTGCAGTAGCTGAGGTGTGTATTATGGAGTTCTGCAGCCACTGAGGTGTGTATTATGGAGTTCTGCAGCCACTGAGGTGTGTATTATGGAGTTCTGAAGCCACTGAGGTGTGTATTATGGAGTTCTGCAGCAGCTGAGGTGTGTTTTAGGAGGTTCTGCAGCAGCTGAGGTGTGTATTATGGAGTTCTGAAGCCACTGAGGTGTGTATTAGGAGGTTCTGCAGCAGCTGAGGTCTATATTATTATGCTGTTGTGTACAATCTGCACAGCTTTTGTTGAGGAACCCCCTTTTTAGGCTCCATTCAGACGTCCGTAAGTGTTTTGCGGACCGCACAATGCCGGCACTAATAGAATATGCCTATTCTTGTCCGTAATTGCGAACAAGAATAGGAAATTTTCTATTTTTTTTTCGGGAACGGAAATGCAGACCCGCATGTGCGGCCCCATAGAAATGAATGGGTCCGCAATTCTGTTCCGCAAAATGCGGAACAGAATTGCGAACGTGTGAATGGGGCCTTATGGTGACTTACATGGTGACATCTTGCCATGGCATTTGTGACCTGAAAAATGCACCATGAAAAGTGCCACAAAAACATCCAGAAAAATGCATGATTTCAGCTTAAAGGGGTTTCCCGAGATTGTTTGTTTGTTTCTTTGTTTGTTTGTTTGTTTGTTTTTATACTAATCCAATCCTCTGGATACGACATCAGTATCTGATCGTGGGGGTCCGACACCTGGGGTCCCGACCGATCATCTGTTTGAGAAGGCATCGGCGCTCACAGCAGAACCACAGTTTTTTTTGCAGCTTTCCTTAGGCCAGTGATGTCACATTCATCGGTCACGTGGCCTAGGAGCAGCTCAACCCATTCAAGTAAATGTGGTTGAGCTGCAATACCAAGCAGAACCACTGTACAATGTACGGCGCTGTGCTTGGTGAGCGGAGAAAACACCACAGCGCTTACAGGAGCAGCGCTGCCTTCTCAAAACTCCCAGGCGTCGGCCCCCCACCGATCAGATACTGATGTCCTATTAGTAAAAATAAATAAAAACTCTTGGAAATTCTTTTATGGATGTTATGCCCATGGGCAGGGCAGTAATAGGGGGTGTCTATCTAACTAGATGGGTGATAGGAGCTATAATCTAGCTTTGCGTTGTTAGGAGTGGTAATGGGTGGTGTCTATGTAACTAGCGGGGTGGGAGGAGCTATAAACTAGCTGAGCGTTGTTTGGAGAGGTAATGGGGGTTGTCTATGTAACTAATCGGGTGGGAGGAGCTATAATCTAGCCGGGCGTTGTTTGGAGTGGTAATGGGTGGTCTATGTAACTAGCGGGGTGGGAGGAGCTATAATCTAGCTGAGTAATGTTTGGAGTGATAATGGGCGGTGTCTATGTAACTAATCGGGTGGGAGGAGCTATAATCTAGCTGAGTAATGTTTGGAGTGGTAATGGGTGGTGTCTATGTAACTAGCGGAGTGGGAGGAGCTATAATCTAGCTGGGCGTTGTTTGAAGTGGTAATGGGTGGTGTCTATGTAACTACCGTAGGTCATGTGATATCACGTTCATCGGCCTAGGTCAGGGATTGGCAACCTTCAGCACACCAGCTGCTGTGAAAGTACAACTCCTAGCATACACACTTGGCTGTTCCTATAACTCCCATAGAAGTGAAAAGAGGATTCTGGGAGTTGTAGTCTCTGAACAGCTGGCGTGCCAGAGGTTGATGATCCTTGGCCTAGGAATAGTTCAGTCCCTGAGATGCGATACCAAGCACAGCCACTATACAATGTATGGCGCTGTGCTTGGTGAGCTGAGAGAAGACTGCAGCGCTACTGCAGGCTCCGTTGCCTTCCCAAACAGCTGATTTGCGGGGGTCCCGGAAGTTGGACACCCACTGATCAGATACTGATGACCTATCCTGAGGATGGGTCATCAGTAGTAGAGTCTCGGAAAACTCTTTTGAGGCTACTTTCACACTCGCATTTTGGCTTTCCGTTTCTGAGATCCGTTCAGGGCTCTCACAAACGGTCCAAAACGGATCAGTTTTGCCCTAATGCATTCTGAATGGAAAAGGATCCGCTCAGAATGCATCAGTTTGCCTTGCAGCGTTTTGGTGTCCATCTGACGAAACTGAGCCAAACGGATCCGTCCTGACACACAATATAAGTCAATGGGGACGGAGGATCTGTTTTCTATGACACAATCTGGCAAAATAGAAAACGGATCCGTCTCCCATTGACTTTCAATGGAGTTCATGACGGATCCGTCTTGGCTATGTTACAGATAATACAAACGGATCCGTTCTGAACGGATGCATGCGGTTGTATTATTGTAACAGATCAGTTTTTTGCAGATCCATCACGGATCCGCCCAAAACGTGAGTGTGAAAGTAGCCTGAGGCCTCATGCACACGACCGTTGTTCAGGTCCGCATCCGAGCCGCAGTTCTTGCGGCTCGGGTACGGACCCATTCACTTCAATGGGGCCGTTGCTCCGTTCCGTGGCCCCACAAAAAAATAAATAACATGTCCTATTCTTGTCCGTTTTGCGGGCAAGATTAGGCATTTCTACAATGGGCCGCCTGTTCTGTTCCGCAGTAGGCGGTAGGCACACGGGCGGCTTCCATGTTTTGCGGACTGCAAAAAACGAAAGGGTCGTGTGCATAAGGCCTAAATCAGCATATCTGTGAAACACTATAGTAGTTCCGAAGAACTCGTTAAAGTAAAGTATCCTGATCTTGGGTGGATAAAAGGGGCTCTTAATTGTTCTCCATGGTCCTCCATTACTTACATAAACACGATCTGCACCGCCGTGCCCTTAAAACAAAGCAAGGAACACCTCCCCTTTAGATGCGGGTTTCCAGCCGCCGGACTGTGTGCTTGGAAGTCACCCATGCACTCACGTAATAATTTTTCCGAGGGGGAAGCAAATTGGAGCAATCTCCAATGTCCAATCTCCAGCGTTCAAACCAATTTGTCAAAACCAATTTGCTTTTGTTTGCTGGGCTCTTTTGTATGGTGCTTCTGTGTGATAAGTCGCTCAGCGGGCGCACGCTCGTCAAGTCCCACTTCAGGTTTTGGAGCCGCGCACTCGGCCATTTCAATTTCCACTCTCATTTTATTAATAATAATTTCTGGATAACTGAGCGGTTATATAGTCCCACGTGGCATGTCGTAGATCAGACTTAAAGGGGGTGTTGATAAAATTGCAAAAAAAATAAGGGAGGTCTGTGTGGTGTGATAAGTATACAGCACTCCCATATAGACTAATGGAGGGGTGGCAGTAAATGATACTGTAGCACCAGAGCAGTGATGTGCCGTCATACGTCTCTGCTCCCATCTCCATTTATCTACTATTCAGTCTGCTCTATCCTTATTACATCCTTTCACTTCCGTCTGTTGGACTTCTCTCGTGCTGTACCCTTTCTGTGGGACTCACTGACTCTGACCATTAGGCTTTCTCCTAAACGTTTCCGTTTTAAAGGGACCCTGTCTCCACCCAAATCAGATTAAATATAAGCATATGTAGGGTAGGTGACTTTAAAGGTAACCATACCTTTTTATTTTTATGCCGATAAGGTTTTCAGTGCACTATGGGAGAGGTGGCTGCACCGTTTGATGGTCCATCGCTCTTCCATAACACCACCCATCGCCTCTTCTCCTTGTTTGATTGACAGTCCCCAAGATTTCAGAGCCGGTAGCAAATCCCAGAGTGTCTATCAGCTACAGTATATCTTCCTTCTTTTCCTCCTCACTTTCCCAGTCTCACAAGTCTACTGCATTGCGGTCACAATGCTCTTACCACCTCTTGCCACCACCAACTCAGAAAGACTTCTCCAATCTGCTCCTTACTCAATCTCAAGTCAGCTAGTGCATGCCCTCATCCTCTCCCACCTAGACTACTGCAACATCCTCCTCTGTGGTCTCCCATCTATCACTCTTATGCCACTCCAATCCATCCTCAGCTCGTTTCTCCTCCCCCCACTGACCGGCAAATTCACTTCACAACCCATCCCCTCCATACATGTCTGAACTGATCTCCTGATACCCACACCTTATCTCCAATACTCACAAGACCTCCTCCTCTTGTCCGCTCCTCACACAATTATCTACAAGATTTCTCTCGTGCGTCCTACATGCTCTGGAACTCTCTAACCCAGCACATCAAACTCCAAAATGGCATCGCCAAAACTACAGATCGCTTTGCAAATATTGAGCCCCCAAGACAGCTCTGTAAATATAAAAAAATATAAAAAATGTTTTTGAAGTATTAAAACACAAGAAAAACTATACAAATGTGGTAATGGTAAAGGTAACAGATAAATTCAGTTTTACCGCACAGGTAACCCTAAATCAATAAAACTGTGGTGCAATTGGCTTTTTTTATTTTTTTTATTTCACTTTTTCCACTATTTTATATATATATTTTTTCCAGTTTCCCATTACATCATATGCGAGATAATATGGCGCCATTAGAACGTATGACTTGTCACGCAAAAAAAACAAGCCCTCACACGGCTAAATAAATGAGAAATAAAAAAGACATATGGCTCTGGGAAGACAGGGAGTAAAAGATGAAAGCACAAAACAGAAAATTGTCCCGTTCCTAAAAGGGGTTATCCCATGATTAATGTGAAAAATGAAAATCAGGCATCATATAGTACATGACAATCTCTTTCTAACAAAGCTAGGACCAGCGCTGCACCTCACATGGATCCAGAGATCTCCACATTCATTGCTCAGCAAGATTTATATCAAGCTGGCAGCTCAGGGGAGTGTCTTTCCTGCTGCAGCTCAGGGGGCGTGTCCATGCTCTGCCTATTACAGCTCAGGTGGCAGTTAAAGGATGGAACTGAGCATGTGCGACCATCTCAATGAGCAGGACAAAGAAATAAAGAAAAAACAAACAGCAGGTGGCGCTATACAGATACATTTTATTGAATAACTCAGTGGCTATGCTAATTTTTTAATTACATGCAATTACAAAAGTATTCAGATCCAGGTGCTGGTTAGAAAACTGTAGAATATTTTTTTGTGCGACAACCCCCGGCTTAAACATGTTTTTAGACTTTCAGGAGGAGGGCAGAAAGTGAAATGTGAAATTTATGGGCTCTGTGTTTTGTATGTTATTTCTTATTAATGGGATCTATTCATTTACATGAAGCATAACTCCGATGAGGGTGGGCCCATTTCTTTAACACATTAAAGGGGTTTTCCAAGACTTTTATACTGATATCCTCTGGGTTAGACCATCAGTATCTGATCGGTGGGGGGTTCGACACCTGGGACCCCCGCCGATAAGCTGTTTCAGAAGTCACCGGTGCTCGCAGTAGCGCCGTGGCCGTATCTCAGCTCACCAGGCACAGCGCCCTGCATTGTATAGTGGTCGTGCTTGGTATCGCAGCTCAGCCCCATTCACTTCTATTAGGCTGAGCTCCTCCTAGGCCACGTGATCGATGAACGTGTCGTCTCTGGCCTGGGAGAAGCTGTAAGAAGGCCACGGCTCTACTGCGAGCGCCGGTGCCTTTTCAAGCAGCTGATCGGTCGAGGTCCCAGGTGTCGGACCTTCACGATCAGAGGATTGGTTCAGTACAACCTGTCAGTAATAAATGAAACCTAATCTCTCATCCTCGGCTCTGTACCTATTAAAAGCACATACTCTACAGGACCAGAAATTGCCTGAAGTTCACAAAGGTGACTTTGTGACTGGCGGACTTGCTGCGCTCGTTGTAATTCCTTGGTGGCAGTAGATTCTGCAGTGTTTCCAGTAAGGGGCCGATAAAGTGTCAGAGCTGTCACGGAAGGATCCTTGAGGAATAAAAAGTGATGATTCATTTATTGAAATCAAAATGTCAAGTACAGCTTCGCATCGGAGCTTCCTCCTCTACTTTTGGAAACAGTTTTGGCAACTTCAGCGGCCGCCCTCCTTGCAGATCTCCAGGATCTTGAGATTCATTTTTCAGCTCTAAGAACAGCTGAATATGTACGCTGCCGCAGAGCCCAAAAACAGTGGGGAAAAAACTGGCAGAATTTTTGGGAATGATGTTGTCTACCCTCTGTCTACGGACATTCGTCACCCTGGAACGCTAGACGTCAACAGAAGCAAAGAAGTAACACGATCTAAGTCCCTCTCGATGCTGGCCCAGGAGCGGAGAACTCCTTGGCTTTGAGTACGGCTCTTCTTCATGCTCAGGACCTTCTCAGGTCGTGTTCAGCCATGGAACCAATGGCAGAAGATCCAGACCTCTGGATTACTGGCCAGTTTGCATTGCCGTGGAATCCAGCTGCGGATCAGCCCCATTCAGTCCATGTGACGGTTCTTTCTTTTTCTTTGTGATGCAGAATTGAATTCTGTATGAAGGAAGCTCGCCGTTGGCATGTTTCCATTTCCACAGAGAACAATCGAAAGTGTATTGATTTTTGCATGGAGTCAATGCAATGCATTCTGTGTCAAAGAATGCCATGTGAACATGCCCTTAGGATACAGCAGGCGCCCCTAGAAGTCTGTAGAGAGGGAGAGGAAGGGGACTGATACATAGACTTAAGCTATAGCAGCCAACAGTAAGGGCTGTTTCACACGAGCGGATGCCGTGCGTGACATCCGCTCCGTGAAAGAGTGCCAAGACCCGATGCAGACTGCAGAGGCACGGAGCATTAACATGACTGATAATGCTCCGTGCCTCTGCAGTCTGCATCGGGTCTTGGCACTCTTTCACGGAGCGGATGTCACGCACGGCATCCGCTCGTGTGAAACAGCCCTAAGTGTTCTATCTCATCCCAAGTGCTTTATTCACATGAATACTGTTCAGTACTTCTCTGGGATTCCTGGCTAACCTCCGGCACTCCAGCTGTGGAAAAACTACAACTCCCAAGATGCACAATTGCTTGGCTGTTCTCGGAACTCCATAGAAATGAATGGAGCATGCTGGGAGTGCCGGAGGTTAGCCGTCACCGCCCTATACCTTGCTCCTGAGTGATTCAGAGAAGTGTGAGAGTAGCCTTAGTTAGGTATAGTTCCATAAGACCCCTTTTAAATGACTGACTCCATGGCTTGGGGAGTCCATCATGCTTGATGCCGCAGAGACCCTTGGTATCGGCCGTGGGAGATGGCGGGCTGTCCGCACACACAGTGATGTTTTTCTGCTAGCCTCTCAACATAAGAAACTTTTTAGAAGGCAAACTTCTTTCTTTGCCCTGAAGCTACGACGAGGACGTCCGTATTTGTCGGCAGCTCTGAATTCTGCTCACACGCGCCGCGTCCTCACCTGCCATCTGCAGAAGACAATATTCCATTCTGATTAGTGGATTTTGAAGAGTAACTAAAGCGCACCAAGAGCACAGATTGACTTTGCCAGCTATTGATCAGCCCCCGGCGCTCCGCTCCAAGACCGGCAATTATCTCAGTAAGTCAGTGACAAGGTGGGGCTGATGCGCTGAGATCACACTGCTTCACAAGCCGTCCTGGTAATTACTCTGCCATCTCTGAACGCTCTGCGTTGTGACTCGCTGGAGAGTCAGACGAGGATATTATCTCAATGCAGTGCCCTCCCCCTGTCCTTACCAATTCCTGCTTTATAAAGGAGCTTACGCTTGGTGGTTGCTGTTAGACATTAATAACTGCTACTTAATTCACAGTGGAAAAGGCGACCTGAAACGCGTGGTACAACTTTATGCATGTTTCAAGTCTTGCAACTTTTTTTCCCCCCCTTTTTAAATCTGCCACTACTTAACCTCCATAGTAATCCAAGCCAAGTGTCAGATGGGATCTGGTCTCCTGATTCCAACCAGTTTTTTCCCCGATTCTGATTGGTGCCTTCATTCCTGAGAAATTGTCAATTTTCTTAAATATGCAAATGAGCTATAAGGTGCATCGAGTGCATTCAAGTTGCACCAAAAGGCCCCCTGCTTATCGTTTCCAGCCTAGCCCCCCGCCAGCTTGTAATATCGTGTGGCCCTGTGTTCTCGTGCTTGCACCTGTGCTTTGGGAATCGGCGCATGCACTGTGCAGCCCTGATAGTTGCTGTACTGCACATGTGCTGATTCCCGAAACTCCAGCACACGCATGAGAACACGGGGCCAGGCAAGATTACTTCACCCCTGCCTGGCCTTGTCACTCAAAGCTGTGGGGGCTAAGCTGGACACAGTTTTAAGCAGGGCTTTTGGTGCAACTGCGATGCCCTCGTTGCACCAAACTTCTCATTTGCCTATTAAAAAAAAATCTACAATTTCTTGGGAATGCAGGCACCGATCAGGGTGGGGAAGGGGCTAGGGGGGTTAAACATTTAAACCACTTGACTTGGATCACTATGGAGGTTATGTGGTGACCGATTCACTTTTAAAAGGGAAGAAAAGTTGCGTTTCAGGTTGCCTTTTCCACTGTGAATTAAGTAGCAGTTATTAATGTCTAACAGCAACCACCAAGCGTAAGGGCCTTTATATAGCAGGAACTGGTAAGGACAGGGGGAGGGCACCGCATTAAGATGTCACAAAGCGGAGCATTCAGAGACGGCAGAGTAATTACCAGGAGGGGATGTAAAGCGGTGTGATCTCATGCAGGCGATATACAGGCCCCGACTGTTTTTGCACCGCATCACAGATGCTGACCCATTCACTTGAATGGGTCTGCAATCTGGAACGTGCGGAACGGAAGCACTTCGGAGAGCTTCCGTGGGGTTTCTCTCCGCTTTTTGCCTTGCGAACAGATCACGGACCCATTCAAGTTGAATGGGTCTGGATCCATGTTGCCCGTGCATTGGGGACCACAAATTGCTTACTGAGATAATTGCTTATCTTGCAGCGGAGCGCCGGGGGCTGATCAATAGCTGGCAACGTCAATCTGTGCTCTGCCTTAATGCAAATGGTGCCCTGGGAGGTTCGCCATGGTTTAGTGGGCAGATTGGGGTGGGTCTATTAAATATACAGCGAGTTAAAATTTTGGGAGATATATTTTTTGACACTAGAACAACAGCGGCTTCACATATTACAATTTTACTCAAAGGATTTAAACCCTTTGCCCGATAGAAGGGTCCTCCGATATTAAGCCGACCACATCATATCCTGCTACTGGGAGCACGTTTCCCTGCAGTGCCCCTACAGGTGAAATGAAGTATTACACTCCCAAAAATTGACATCCAAGAAGCTTTCTGTGAAATACCCACTGTTACCAAGTCCTCCAGATTCTCTTTGTAACCTCTGGCTATTATATAAGGGTCTTGGATGAGGGACCCTCATCTGTGAGCGCGGTCAGCCCCTTTAAGAATACTTCTGAGAATCTCTGGTTTTCACTGGCTACCTTTTATTATTTAATGCCCTTGAGAAACCCTTCTGCTGGGGTCTGCTTCATTTTAGTACATTGTCTGGCAGTTGTCTCTATGCACGTCCCATCACTCATCAGACAAATGCTGCTTTTTAGTGTCTTTACAACTACCAGGTGGGATCTCCGCAGGAGGACGATGGGGACTGTATATAGGTTTATACGCACGGTGACTGTGTTGATAAGGCGGCGGCCCATGTGATAGAAGCGACACTTGATGCTGGGTAATAATAGACGATGCATGATGGTACATATCCTTTATTTTGCAGGAATTGGAGCGCGTTACGTCCTTGCAGACGAGTCTTCAGCTGGCGGCTGTTATTTGCTCTAATGGGAGAAGGTAATGAAACCAGTACAGCGACATAGAGGTTTCTATATACCTGCATGTCATCTAGAAATTAGAAAATGGATTGTATGTCTGGAGTTTTCTAATATCATCCTATCTGATCTGCTGCACATGCTCAGGAAGGGAAGGGTGCGCCTGTGCTGGATTAGCAGGAGGTAGATGTGGTTACAGGCTGGATGCCCACCCATCAAACCCTAACATCAATTTACAAGTTAGGGCCCAATTACGCTGAGTTTTTTTTTAAATTGCGTTCTCGGAGTTAGAATCGGTGACTAAAAACGACTCCGAGCAGCCCCACATTCTCTTCAATGGGAAACTGCATGCCCTGTCTTAGCACGGAATCCGCTCTGAATCTTCCATTGAAATGAATGGGAAGCATAAAAAAGAAACAAAAAAAAAAAAAATTCTCCGGTTCGGCACCAATAACTGCGAGCAGAAAATGCAGTTTTGCCTTGAAGTATAGATCCCCAAAACCGTGTAACAAAAAAAAACAAAGCATCAAAAACAAGCAACTTAATAAACCCACTTTTAAAATCCGTACAGATGTTTGGAGGCAGATTTTCAAAATCCGTCGTGTGAACGTGCGCTTAGGTTATCGTTATGCAATAAAAAGTTACTCTGTTTCAGTTCTGCATTTTGTCATTTAAGATAAAAAGTCATTGTTTGCCTTCTGAAATTGAAACTTATCTAGGACTGCTGACATAGCTGAGGGTTTGTTACAGTGTATCAGCCTAGACAGCCCTCTGTGAGCTAAACACAGTAGCGTCAAAATCTGTCTCATTCTGAATTTTCTTTGGTAGCTCTTACTTATACTGGTCTCAATCTGGATTCCAGTATTGCCCATGTCTTCTCTCTGTCTACCCTCCAACATAGCCTGTGCCTCCTCTCTGTCTACCCTCCAACATAGCCTGTGCCTCCTCTCTGTCTACCCTCCAACATAGCCTGTGCCTCCTCTCTGTCTACCCTCCAACATAGCCTGTGCCTCCTCTCTGTCTACCCTCCAACACAGCCTGTGCCTCCTCTCTCTTTATGCGTTCCAGCATAGCCTGTGCCTCCTCTCTCCTCTTACCTCTGTCTGCCCCCACATTGTTAATGTTCCAGCCTGCGCCTCTCTCACAATTTGTGCCTTTATATTTATGTATGAAACAACATGATTATAAAGAAATGACCCTTCAGCGAGGACGGGTGTCACATACCATAACATTTTCTAACTGACTAGTGCGCCGTGTTTTATTTCTCCCATAGTGCCGGTAAATAGATATCCAGCTGCCCGGCCGTGTTATCCGGCACCTTTCCTGGCGATAGCTGTTACGGTAATTACAGCGTGCCTTCCTCCTGGCGGGAGAAATATGGATTTCCTCTCACATTTGCTCAAGTCTATTGAACTTCAGCAAGAAATCCAATATTTTCTCACAAGTAACTGAGATGAAAAAGGGACCCGCCTGATCGGGATGCCAGAGGTGTCGCTGAAGTTATTATTCAGTTATATAGCTGTAACATATTCCGCAGCGCTGTACAGAGATTGTACTCACGCACATCGGTCCCTGACCTATTCGGGCACATAATCTAAACTCCATACTAACCTTGGTGTGTGAGAGGACATGAGAGATCTCAGGAAACCCACACAATGAAACTCTACTGTTGCCCTTGATCAGATTCAAACTCAGGACCTCAACGCTACAAGACACCAGTGCTAACCACTGAGCCACCATGCCTTCAAGCATAGCCTATGCAATTGTCTGTGTATGCCTTCGGCTAAAAGAATGCTTTGTGCCTCCTCTCTGTGTCTACCCTCCAGGATATCCTGTGCCTCCTCTTTCTTTCTGTCCTCCAGCATAACCTGTGTCTACCCTCCAGGATAGCCTTTGTCACCTCCTCTCTATGTCTACCCTACAGCATAACCTGTGCCTCTCTCTGTGTCTACCATCCACGATAGTCTATGCCACCTCTCTGTCTACCCGCCAGCATAGCCGCTGCCTCCTCTCTGTGTCTACCCTTCAGCATAGACTGTGCCTCCTCTCTGTGTCTGCCCCCCAGCATAGACTATGCCTCCTCTCTGTGTCTACCCTTCAGCATAGCCTGTGCCCCCTATCTGTGTCTAGTCTACCATACAGTATAGCCTGTGCCTCCGCTCTGTGTCTGCCCTCCAGCATAGCCTGTGCCTCCTCTCTGTGTCTACCATCCAGGATAGTCTATGCCTCCTTTCTGTGTCTAACCTCCAACATAGCCTGTGTCCCCTCTGTCTACCTGCCAGCATAGCCTATGCCTCCTCTCTGTGTCTACTATACAGTATAGCCTGTGCCTCCGCTCTGTGTCTACCCTCCAGATTAGCCTGTGCCTCCTCTCTGTGTCCTGTGCCTCCTCTCTGTGTCCTGTGCCTCCTCTTTGTGTCTACTCTTCAGCATAGCCACCATGCTGTCCTGATCTTTAGTTAAAGGTGGATTCTCAGACCGGAAAGAAATTGGTTAAAGCTGAAAATGTCATATCATATCTAAAGAGCCAAGTCATACCTGATACATCCCCCACCGATCCAGCGCCACCGATCCAGTCTTTGTTTACTTTATTGCAGCAGTGTTTTACCTGTCTACCCTTGTGACCTCTGCAGTCTCGCGGTTTACCACTGAGGCCAGTAAGTGTCTGCAGAGATCAAGAGAGTAGACGGCATGTCATCGTTACAACAACCGACTGACCACCAGGGCGGCGGTGCTGGATTGGTGGGGGATTTATCAGGTAAGCAGTGGTTCTTCTGGCATTTCTCTCCCCTCCTTCCCCCTTATTGATTTTTTTAAACACATTTCCCCTATAACCGGATCTACCATTGCGGACACAATTACAATGGGAACCAGCTCTGACAAGTGTCAACGGTCACGCTGAAGGCTATGCCAGTCTCGTAAGACCCAGCAGTGTGGGCATGTGACCTGTCAGCCGCCAGTCATGTGATCACCAGGCGCAATAGTGGGAGCGCTGCCGCCTTTATTACATCCTCGGCAGTACTAGGAGTGCTGTGTATAGAGCGATCAAGAAGGCAGAAACGGGTAAAGACTGTTTCTGCCTCCTCTTGTGAGGGCCTTACTGATGCCTGATCTTCTGTACAGCTCATCAATAGGGGTCCGACCCCCTAGGACCCCCACAGATCACAAGAACTGGGGTGTCCCACAGTTCTCAGAGTGCGCCCTGCAACTCCATTCATCTCTGTGGGACTGATACATTCGGAGCACAGTACTCGGGTTCCATGAATATAAGTTGTTATGGTGGGACACCCCCTTGAAGGGGTTAAACCGAATTGACTGGTTTTGCTCTGGACATTCAGTCCTTGGGTGGTGTGCGACCTAAACTAGTTTCTCATGGACGTATCTTCTTTCTTTTTCCTTCTCAGGCACTTAAATACCGCGAAAGAAGGCTTTACGGAGGCCAGCCTGGGAGTATTGGCAAACCAGAGGAAACGGCAGCTATTGATTGGCCTGCTGAAGTCTCTGAGGACCATTAAGACACTGGTGAGGACAGCGGCGTGCGCTCTGATTATTTCTCTATTTATTGGCAGCCAATTCATCATTTCTCTCTTTCGTTTTTTTTATTTTTTTCTCCAGCAAAGAACGGACGTCCGCCTCAGCGAAATGCTGGAGGTAGGTGCCTATCTATCTGCATTCTTACGGGTGAGATGAATTAGTTCTGTCTGATGGCGCTGTGTTGATGTAATACAAATCATCTTCCTGAGCTCCGGCGGCAGCCTTAAAGGACACAAAGGTGTCTGCATCGTAGAAGCCAGAAGAGACCAATCACTGGCCTCTAGAGTAACTTACATTGTGGAGTACGCACTTACTTGAAGTATTGATGACCTTTCCTCGGGATCGGACATCAGTATCAGATTGGTGGTCATTTGACTTCTTGCACCCCTGCCCGATCAGCTGGTGGAAGGGGCTGCGGCCTCTTCATAGTATATCAAGCACAGCGCCGTACATTGTATAGTGGCTGTACTTGGTATTGCAGCCCAGTCTCATTCAGTTGAAGGGGGCTGAGCTGCAGAAAGATCATGTGACCGATGGACGTGACGTCACAGGCCTGGGCAGAGTATGCAGTGCTCATCCAAGAGCTGCAACCCCCATTCTAAAAGCTGATTGATCAGACATTGATGACCTCTCCTTGGTATAGGTCAGGGATGGCCAACCTGACGCTCTCCAGCGGTTGCAAAACTACAACTTCCAGCATGCCCAGTTTACAGCAGGGCATGGTGGGAGTTGTAGTTTTACAACAGCTGGAGAGCCGCAGGTTGGCCATGCCTGGTATAGGTCATTAATAGTTAGGTTTTAGACAACCCCTTTAAAATTTAGTTCAAGGGCCACAATGGAACATAAAGGGGTTGACTGGATTTTGAAAATAAAAAAATAACACGGGCTATTGTATAAAAAAAAACAAAAAAACACACTCACCTTTTCAGTCCCCCACCGATCCAGTACAGATCCTCCAGCTGGCAGCCCAGGGGGTGTGTCCCTTCTCAGGGGGCGTGTCTTTTCCGCTGCATTGATCTTCCTGTAACTGTCACAGCTTCTAACAGTAGACATGACTAGCGGCAGATGAAGTATAGAGATGAGCATGCTTGTCTGCGAGGTGGACAGAGAAACAAGGAATAGAACAAACAGCAGGTGGCGCTATACAGATACATTTTGAGTGATAGAATAAGTCACTGGCTTTACTACATTTTTAATTACATGCAGTTAAAAAACTATTCAGATCCAGTTGCTGGTTGGAGACAGGTTGAATATTTTTTCCCGGGAGAGCCTTTTAAGGTAATTTTAATTTCAGATCGGCCTGTAATGATACATTTAATAAATATAGCCATTTAAAAGACGCTCTGTAATTCCACTGGTGGCTGAGTTATACGGCTCAGTTTTGTTAGATTTTACGGTTTTATTTGTGTAAGCCTAGAAAGTTTCCCGATCTACAGGATGCGCTGACAATTGGCTCTGTAATCGTTTTGCCATCCTGGACCGACCCTGTTCCATGTGATTACTGCGTTATATGCCTTCTATTGAGTCATCACCGGCCTCTGATATACGGACAGCTTCACCTGGCTGCGGAGTTCTCCTATATAAATCACTACATTGCCAGACCTGGAAGTTATGACATTACCGCTCACCTGATGAGAGCGGAGATTTATGTCCACGCTCGGCTTCATATGGTCCTGCAGCCACGTTTCATTTGCTCCTCTGGCAGGCGCCATCTATTTTTGAGATGCCATTATGATTACTTTTCTTCCAGCTTCCATCAGTCACATCTCATCGTAGCCGACTGAGTCCAGATTAGATTCAGTTTCCTGCCCTCATTACTATATATGAGAAAAGCATCCGTCCGAGAAAGCATCCGTCCATTGTCGCCGTACAGCAGTCAGCTGGGAGTTGTAGTCTCAGAACAGTATGAAAGCTGCAGACCATTTCTGAAAGTAAAGCTTACAATTTGCTTGAGGAACAGATGTACAGTTTTCCAATATACTTTCTTTATCAGTTCATCACGGTTTTTAGGATCTCTGCTTGCTGTCATACAATAGAAACCTTCATTCCGTACATCGGTCCTGATCATGTGATGGACAAACAGGTTCACATCTCTTTACATTTAAGGTTAGTTAGACCACCACCAAACTAACAGTTAAGGCGTATCCCAAGGATAGCCCCTGGATAACCCCTTTAAGGTCATTATCATATACAGCTTTAAAGGGGTGTTCGCATCACGTTGTGATCTGTAGGGAGGCCGACCGGCCCTGAGGATAAAGGGGACGCCGCGCTGTGCTGAGGTCCTGTGCCGGGAGCCGTTGCTGTGCAGGGGAAGGACTGTGCCAGGAACCTGAGCAGTTGTGAATCCAAGGACAGTTCGTAGAAAAGTGACGGATTACCAACCACAAAGTTGGAGAAACTTCTAATGTGGCCTATGTTCTCTGTTTGAAGGAAGAAGACTACCCCGGAGCCATCCAACTGTGCTTGGAGTGTCAGGAGGCGGCAAGTACCTTTAAACACTACAGCTGTATAAGGTACGCGTTATAGGGGGGGGCTCCGACTGTATATTGTATTCTATCTATTAGTGATGAGTGAAGCAAGCTTCGGATCCTAAATCCGAAGTAGCTTTGCTCAAAACTTCGGATTAGTGCTGTACAGAGACCCATCTCCATATGGCCCTCGATGAGGCGAAGACAGTCATTCGCAAAGTCGAGTTCAGACTTAGATCCGAACTCTGCTTCGGTTCTGACCGCTCCCTCGGAACCGAAAGCCGAGTTCAGATCCAAGTTTTAAAGTGGTTTTCTACTTTACAAAATCAGATACCGAAGTTATTTACCGAAGTCTTGCACCGTGCAGCATTAATCCGAAGTTTAGACTTCAGACCTAGGATCCGAAGCGCGCTTTGCTCATCGCCACTGTCTATCTCAGGCATGGCCAACCTGTGGCTCTCCAGCTGTTGTAAAACTACAACTCCCACCATGCCCTGCTGTAGGCTGATGGCTATAGGCAGTCTGGGCATGCTGGGAGTTGTAGTTTTGCAACAGCTGGAGAGCCTCAGGTTGGCCATCCCTGGTCTATCTAATCTTATCATCTGTTAAGGTAGGTTCAAATTTGTGTTAAACGGGTCCGGCGGCAGGCACCAGACCTGGTCTAGCCGGATACTGCCGTTCACTGCTGGACCCCATTTACTACAACCGTTCCGGATCCAATTACAGTCAAAGAGTTTCGGCAGTGAATGGCAGTATCCGGGAAAAACAAGGATATATCCGGCACGCAAATAAAAACTAATTCCTTTATTGACTCAGAACATAGTAGAAAAATATTAAAACCACTTTTGAGTCAATTAAGTAATTAGTTTTTACTTGAGTGCTCGATCTATCTACGTTTTTCCTGCATTGTTCCGTTTTGCCAGCCCAGATCGCATGCAACCTACCTGTATGGAGGTGAGCTGATCCAAATGTATTTTTCATTGTTGATGGCAGTATCCGTCTAGGCCAGATCTGGTGATCTCCGACAGGCTGAGAGGCCTTGGTTGGGGTACTGTTTCTCCTTATGAAGGACACGAGGAGTATTGTAAGACAATCAGTGCTCCTCTGGACTTCTGGGAAAAATATGACAATTAGCTCATCTTACATCTGCTGGCATCAGATCACCATGTATTCCACTATTATTACAAATTTGTATATAAAGACATAATCACAGCGGCATAAATGTACAGCGCTGGCTACTAAGTAATGGCTCCACGTGTGCCTGGCACCAGTGGGTTAAAGGTAAATTCTCTGTGGCCTGACTTCTAAAAACAATAGTGCAATCAATGTGTTAACAAATCAATACGCTTCTCCCATAATGATATTAAGTCTGCACTGCCCGTGCATGTGACGGATTTCCCTTATATTTCGCAGCTCGTATGTGCAGTCATGTTCTATGTGATTGTATTGATTTTTCCGGCAATCCATGCGGTCAGGTTATACGGTAATCCTGAAATCGATGCCGTGAGGCTGAAACATATAACGATGGAGATCCAATCATTAAAGTGTCTTTTTAATGCTTGGCGAATTTCCCATCATTGTCACGGTCTCAGTATTACATCGTTAAGATTATTATTTTATACGCTGGGAATGGAGATGAGAATAAGGTTTCTCTAAAGCAGAGATGCAGATAGTCACATGGAACCTCTTCCAAGACATATCGATAGACGATGCCGTAAATGTCTGGTAGGTGGAGGTCCTACTTCTAGGACTTAGACTTATCTGGAAAATGGCTGCAGAGAGGAAAAGACAGGATGGTCACTCAGAAGTTTGCCTGTCTCCATTGTAGTTTAAGGTGTAGGTATAAAGGATATTCCCACATTCATAGTATATTGCTAGGATATGCCATCAGTGTCATATAGGTGCGGATCCCACCTCTGGGACCTACTCTTACCTAGAGAATGGGCTGCACTCACTGTGTACATACATTACATTACTTGTGCTGTACTGATCCTGAGTTACATCCTGTATTATACCCTAGAGCTGCACTCACTATTCTGCTGGTGCAGTCACTGTGTACATATATTACATTACTTATCCTGTACAGATCCTGAGTTACATCCTGTATTATACTCCAGAGCTGCACTCACTATTCTGCTGGTGCAGTCACTGTGTACATACATTACTTATCCTGTACTGATCCTGAGTTACATCCTGTATTATACTCCAGAGCTGCACTCGCTATTCTGCTGGTACAGTCACTGTGTACATCACATTACATTACTTATCCTGTACTGATCCTGAGTTACATCCTGTATTATACCCCAGAGCTGCACTCACTATTCTGCTGGTGGAGTCACTGTGTACATACATTACATTACGTATCCTGTACTGATCCTGAGTTACATCCTGTATTATACCCCAGAGCTGCACTCACTATTCTGCTGGTGGAGTCACTGTGTACATACATTACTTATCCTGTACTGATCCTGAGTTACATCCTGTATTATACTCCAGAGCTGCACTCACTATTCTGCTGGTGGAGTCACTGTGTACATACATTACATTACTTATCCTGTACTGATCCTGAGTTACATCCTGTATTATACTCCAGAGCTGCACTCACTATTCTGCTGGTGCAGTCACTGTGTACATACATTACATTACTTATCCTGTACTGATCCTGAGTTACATCCTGTATTATACTGCAGAGCTGCACTCACTATTCTGCTGGTGGAGTCACTGTGTACATACATTACATTACTTATCCTGTACTGATCCTGAGTTACATCCTGTATTATACTCCAGAGCTGCACTCACTATTCTGCTGGTGCAGTCACTGTGTACATACATTACATTACTTATCCTGTGCTGATCCTGAGTTACATCCTGTATTATACTCCAGAGCTGCACTCACTATTCTGCTGGTGCAGTCACTGTGTGCATACATTACATTACTTATCCTGTGCTGATCCTGAGTTACATCCTGTATTATACTCCAGAGCTGCACTCACTATTCTGCTGGTGCAGTCACTGTGTACATACATTACTTATCCTGTACTGATCCTGAGTTACATCATGTATTATACTCCAGAGCTGCACTCACTATTCTGCTGGTGCAGTCACTGTGTACATACATTACATTACTTATCCTGTACTGATCCTGAGTTACATCCTGTATTATACTCCAGAGCTGCACTCACTATTCTGCTGGTGCAGTCACTGTGTACATACATTACTTATCCTGTACTGATCCTGAGTTACATCCTGTATTATACTCCAGAGCTGCACTCACTATTCTGCTGGTGCAGTCACTGTGTACATACATTACATTACTTATCCTGTACTGATCCTGAGTTACATCCTGTATTATACTCCAGAGCTGCACTCACTATTCTGCTGGTGCAGTCACTGTGTATATACATTACATTACTTATCCTGTACTGATCCTGAGTTACATCCTGTATTATACTCCAGAGCTGCACTCACTATTCTGCTGGTGCAGTCACTGTGTGCATACATTACATTACTTATCCTGTACTGATCCTGAGTTACATCCTGTATTATGCTCCAGAGCTGCACTCACTATTCTGCTGGTGCAGTCAATGTGTATATACATTACATTACTTATCCTGTACTGATCCTGAGTTATATCCTGTATTATACTCCAGAGCTGCACTCACTATTCTGCTGGTGCAGTCACTGTGTGCATACATTACATTACTTATCCTGTACTGATCCTGAGTTACATCCTGTATTATACTCCAGAGCTGCACTCACTATTCTGCTGGTGCAGTCACTGTGTGCATACATTACATTACTTATCCTGAGTTACATCCTGTATTATACTCCAGAGCTGCACTCACTATTCTGCTGGTGCAGTCACTGTGTACATACATTACATTACTTATCCTGTACTGATCCTGAGTTACATCCTGTATTATGCTCCAGAGCTGCACTCACTATTCTGCTGGTGCAGTCACAGTGTACATACATTACTTATCCTGTACTGATCCTGAGTTACATCCTGTATTATACTCCAGAGCTGCACTCACTATTCTGCTGGTGGAGTCACTGTGTACATACATTACTTATCCTGTACTGATCCTGAGTTACATCCTGTATTATACTCCAGAGCTGCACTCACTATTCTGCTGGTGCAGTCACTGTGTACATACATTACTTATCCTGTACTGATCCTGAGTTACATCATGTATTATACTCCAGAGCTGAACTCACTATTCTGCTGGTGCAGTCACTGTGTACATACATTACATTACTTATCCTGTACTGATCCTGAGTTACATCCTGTATTATACTCCAGAGCTGCACTCACTATTCTGCTGGTGCAGTCACTGTGTACATACATTACTTATCCTGTACTGATCCTGAGTTACATCCTGTATTATACTCCAGAGCTGCACTCACTATTCTGCTGGTGGAGTCACTGTGTACATACATTACTTATCCTGTACTGATCCTGAGTTACATCCTGTATTATACTCCAGAGCTGCACTCACTATTCTGCTGGTGCAGTCACTGTGTACATACATTACATTACTTATCCTGTACTGATCCTGAGTTACATCCTGTATTATGCTCCAGAGCTGCACTCACTATTCTGCTGGTGCAGTCACAGTGTACATACATTACTTATCCTGTACTGATCCTGAGTTACATCATGTATTATACTCCAGAGCTGCACTCACTATTCTGCTGGTGCAGTCACTGTGTACATACATTACTTATCCTGTACTGATCCTGAGTTACATCCTGTATTATACTCCAGAGCTGCACTCACTATTCTGCTGGTGGAGTCACTGTGTACATACATTACTTATCCTGTACTGATCCTGAGTTACATCCTGCATTATACTCCAGAGCTGCACTCACTATTCTGCTGGTGCAGTCACTGTGTACATACATTACTTATCCTGTACTGTTCATGAGTTACAACTAAGCCAGTTCTATTTTACAGAAGTTTGATAAATGACCCCCTTAGTCCCTAATCCCAATTGCGCTATTTCTACAATTGGACACTTATTCTAATTAATTCTCTTCTCACTGTAAAATTACAATTAGAATTTGGTTTCTTCTGTCATCCTTACTTCTTGACAAATTGCACGTCTGGCCGTCTGCCATTAATACAGCATCTCCTTGTAGTTGTGATACATTAGGACACCTGCGTCTTATGCAGATTCCTATACTTTGTCGCGTGAAGCCATTGTGCAGAGCTTCTCGCACCTTCATCACTTGCCCGTGCTGTAATTTTATTTGCCAGATATGCCTTTTTTACCGAGAAGTAAAAAAGTTCATGTTTTTAATACTGTCCAATGTCCATGTGTTCACAGCCCTGGAACATATAGCGAAATTTGAGGCACACAGATTTAAAGTGTTGCAATCAAACTTTTTTATTTTTAAGTTTTGCAGTAGTTTCATCCAATAGCCCAATATTAATCCTTGGTACAAACAGTGTATTTTGACCAGACGTTTCGGTCATTTCAGACCTTCATCAGTGGTAAATTTTTTTTATCTGTAACAATATATAGTACAAAATGAGTTGGGATAAAAAAGAAGGAAATTTTTGTTATATACATGTATGTAATAATCCAATTCGTTGCTGGATACATAGTTAAATTGACACATAATAGAACACCCACAGACGTCATGGGGGGGGGGGGTTAGATCATGCAGAGTTGATGAGAAGGTACACAGAGGTGTTTCTGTACAGAATATGGTCAGATAGATGTTGTCAGAGAAACCCATGTAGTGTATGTCAATAGGGTAGCCCTGGAACAAGCATGATATAAATTAGTTGGTTTATGCTGTGTAAGATGCTTTTTAAAAAAAAAAAGAAGTAATCAAAGTAATTAGTATTTACGGTATGTAATATATAAATCCCGTGCATATATAAAGAGTTATGTGAATTTTTTATTGTACAGCCTTCACTAGAGAGAGTTTCATGAATAATAGCATAGTAAACATTTGCTCTAGACTGTGGAATGACCGGTGGCAGTGTTTACACTAGACTGTGGACTGACCGGTGGCAGTGTTTACACTAGACTGTGGACTGACCGGTGGCAGTGTTTACACTAGACTGTGGACTGACCGGTGGCAGTGTTTACACTAGACTGTGGACTGACCGGTGGCAGTGTTTACACTAGACTGTGGACTGACCGGTGGCAGTGTTTACACTAGACTGTGGACTGACCGGTGGCAGTGTTTACACTAGACTGTGGACTGACCGGTGGCAGTGTTTACACTAGACTGTGGACTGACCGGTGGCAGTGTTTACACTAGACTGTGGACTGACTGGTGGCAGTGTTTACACTAGACTGTGGACTGACCGGTGGCAGTGTTTACACTAGACTGTGGACTGACCGGTGGCAGTGTTTACACTAGACTGTGGACTGACCGGTGGCAGTGTTTACACTAGACTGTGGACTGACTGGTGGCAGTGTTTACACTAGACTGTGGACTGACCGGTGGCCGTGTTTACACTAGACTGTGGACTGACCAGTGGCAGTGTTTACACTAGACTGTGGACTGACCGGTGGCAGTGTTTACACTAGACTGTGGACTGACCGGTGGCAGTGTTTACACTAGACTGTGGACTGACCGGTGGCCGCGTTTACACTAGACTGTGGACTGACCGGTGGCCGTGTTTACACTAGACTGTGGACTGACCGGTGGCCGCGTTTACACTAGACTGTGGACTGACCGGTGGCCGCGTTTACACTAGACTGTGGACTGACCGGTGGCCGTGTTTACACTAGACTGTGGACTGACCGGTGGCCGTGTTTACACTAGACTGTGGACTGACCGGTGGCCGCGTTTACACTAGACTGTGGACTGACCGGTGGCAGCGTTTACACTAGACTGTGGACTGACCGGTGGCAGTGTTTACACTAGACTGTGGACTGACTGGTGGCAGCGTTTACACTAGACTGTGGACTGACCGGTGGCAGCGTTTACACTAGACTGTGGACTGACCGGTGGCAGCGTTTACACTAGACTGTGGACTGACCGGTGGCAGCGTTTACACTAGACTGTGGACTGACCGGTGGCAGCGTTTACACTAGACTGTGGACTGACCGGTGGCAGCGTTTACACTAGACTGTGGACTGACCGGTGGCCGTGTTTACACTAGACTGTGGACTGACCGGTGGCAGTGTTTACACTAGACTGTGGACTGACCGGTGGCAGCGTTTACACTAGACTGTGGACTGACCCGTGGCAGTGTTTACACTAGATTCAGCACTCCAGATGGTGTTCTCAGGCCCTCGATTAGAGACATAAACGTCTTTCGTCAGAATACCCCTTTAACACCTGCATGTCTGTATAAGGCCTTCCATCATAGTCCATGAGATTAGAAAAACATGGCTACCTTCTTCCATAAACAGCGCCACCCCTGACCGCAGTTTGGGTGTGGTATTGCAGATCAGCCCAAGTCACTTCATTAGAGCTTAAAGGGGTTATCCCACTTTGCATGCCTACCTGCTGCCTGCGCGCCGTTCACTTCCTGGATTCTGACTGGGGGCGGGTTTCATCTTGATTGACGTCTTCTCCCGGCCGGGCCGCGCGCTGGACTGAACGCGCACGCCGCCGCGCATGCGCCATTGTGACTTATTCCTGGCCAGTATAGTACAGAGTCGGCGTGCGCGTTCGCGGCTCTGTACTATTCTGGCCAGGAAGAAGTCACCATTGCGCATGCGCGGCGACGTGCGCGTTCAGGACAGCAAGCGGCCCGGCCGGGAGAAAAGGAGTCTTCTGCGCAAGCGCGGCCACCGGGATTCTGGAGAAGAGCGGTGGCCGTAACCAGGGGAGACGGAATGACAACAATGAGGTAAGTGGGGATGAATTTTCTCGTAAACGGTGGGAATGGGTTAATCAAATATATTTACAAAAATGATCACTGTCAAATCATTAACAGATTTAACAGTGATCATTATGATGGGATAACGCCTCTAACTACAATACTGGTCACAACCTATGAAAAGGCGTGGCTATGCTTTTGAAAGACCTCCGCCATGTTTGTACACAGCACTTATAATAATAATAATAATAATAGGAATTATAATCTTGATATAGCGCCAACATACTCCGCAGCGCTGTATATTTCAGGGGCTTATTTACAAATAGTCATAAATAGTAGAGCAACAGACAAGTCACTAATTTCAGCGAGAGGAATGAGGGCCCTGCTCACAAGAGCTTGCGATCTATGAGGAGATAGGGGTGGCACAAATGCTCTTCCCTAGAGTCGGCTTTTCTGGGTGTTGCGTTTTAATGGATGCCTCTCTGTTAAATCTCCCGTATTATTATGTGCATTGTTCGACGCTCTCCCTCCGCCACAGTCTAATTGATTCCTTTCATGTTCGCACTAATACTTTTCCCAATTACGTTGCGAGCGCACCGTATGCATGATGTGCCTCAGACGTGACCCGCGTGTAGTAATGTATGTAAGAGAACACGCATGCCCCCTGTTCTATATTCAGACTCTTTAGTCAAGAGACGTAATTGCTGTAAATGGCTTTTTCCAGATGTAGCAGAGCTGAGCTTGATATTTGACGGTTTCTTTTATTGACCCTTTAGTTACCAGTCCACTGATTCCTCTCTATTTGGTCTTCGATCAGTTCACATGGCCAGATTTTGGCTGATTGGCGCCTTTGACACAGGTCGGTCGGGGGTTGGACAACGGGGGCATATCCTAGCGATATTACCCCATTGTCTCAGAAGGGACAACCCCTTTAAGGGTCCTTTTTACAAGGGCAGATAATTGCCTGTAGAGGGAGGGGGCGCCGATCTGTGATATATCCAATTGATCAGCGGTCGTTAGCAGGATATTTTACGTGATCGTGTGGCTGCTCGTTTCCATTGTCAGCGCTGCATCCCCTGTGTTTTCTGGACAAGGATGGGCCATTTATTTACAAGTGAAAAAACGGTGGCATGCACAGGGACAGTTTCCGTGTTTTATGGTCCCAACAACACATATGGTCGTGCGCATAAGGCTTTAAAGGGATATTTGGGGATTTTTTAACTGATGTCCTATCCCATGCCGATCAGCTGTTTGATAGCACTGGCTCTTGTAGCAGCATCGCGCCCTTCTTGCAGCTTAGCCTAGGTCATGTGATGTCACAATCATCAGTCACGTGGCCTAGGTGCGGCTCAGCCCCATTAAAGTGAATGGGGTTGAGCGCGATACCAAGCACGGCCACTATACAATGTATGACACTGATCGGCAGCGGGCCTGGGTGTCTGACCCCCCCCCCCCACCAATCAGATAAGGATGACCAATCCAGAGGATAGGTAATCATTTAAGAAATCCTGGGAAACCCCTTTAACCCTTTCGCTGCCAGTACCGTACATGTACGGCACTGGAGTGATAGGCAAACATGGTGCCCGCTCGCACGTGCGGCGGCCATCATGGCCTGCGGGTATCCTCTTTTTCAAATAGCAGAGACCCGCGGCTAATTACCGTGACCGGCCATAATGCCGATCGCGGAACTTAAAGCCTTTAGATGCCGTGATCAAGTGCTCGCGCTTCCGGGCTTGTTACCAGCATCCTCTGCAGCCGGTGAGGATGCCAGTGATTGATTTCAATACACTCGGCCTCGCTGAAGAAATTAGCAATTGTCAGTAATAAATGGATTTTAAAAATCCTTGATTGTTCAGAATAAAAAAAAAAGAATTTTGCACGCTCAAATGCGAGCTTCAAAATCATTACAAAAAAGTTTAAAAAAAACTTAACAAATATAAAAAATATAAAAGTTTAAATCACCCCCTTTTCTATATAATAAAAAAATACATAAATAACAAAAAATATAAACATAATGGGTATCACTGTGACCGAAAACACCCGTACTATTAAAATAGAAAAAAAAAATTTGAACACAGTGAATGGCATAGTGGAAAAAAGGGTCAAAATGGCCAATTTGCCATTTTTTCATTGCTTCTCTTACCCCAAAAAAATAATAAAATAAAATGTGATCAAAAAGCCACACACACTCCAAAATGCTATTAATAAAAACTACAGATTGTGATGTAAAAACTTTTTTTTTTTCAAAGTTTACATTTATTTTTACACTATTTATATATAATATGGGGTATCTTTGTAATTGTACTGACCCAGAGAATCAAGGGCAAGGGTCAGTTTTGCTGCAAACGGAATGCCGTGGGAACAAAATGTGTTAAATGATGGAGGAATTGATTTTTTTATTTTTTTTTTTCCAATTCCACCCCATTTGGATTTTTTTTTTTACCGGTTCCCACTACATTGTATGTCATAATAAATGGTGGCATTAGAAAGTACAACTTGTCCCGCAAAAAATAAGCCCTTATATGGAAATATAAAAAAGTTATGGTTCAAGGTAGATAGGGAAGAAAAATGAAAACACAAAAAACGAAAAAACCTCCCGTGTTAAAGTTAAAGATACGATCAGCCGACAATCGGTGATCGCAGGGAATTTTCCCACAGGGTGACGAATTCTACAAAAGATCCTCACGCTGTGTGAGCGGCCTTAGCAGGTGGGATGTCCAGTCAGTTGATGTAAGGTTCAGAGTCACTGACCAACAACCATATTTTCCACCATGAATAATGAGATTAGATTAGGATTGATCATTTTCCCGGCCATATACACGTCTTTATCCAGCTGGTTTTTATTCTAAAATGTTTTTTTCTTTATTTTGCAGTGAACTGAATTCAAAGCTGCAGGACACTTTAGAACAGATCGAGGTAAGTAGTAACCTATACGCCACTGAAGAGTGTAAAGGAAATTTAAAATCTCTATCGTGCCTGGCATCTAGCTGAAAAGGACATTTAGAACAGGAACCAATGAGCACTGTCAGGAGTGTTGACTGATTGGCTGGCAGGCAGGGCTGTCCTCACAGTGCTCCACCCAGTCATCCTTTCCAGCTGGATTCATAGGGATTCTTCTCACTTATGATTCATATCTAAGAAAAAAAGCTGCCAGTCCCTGCAGCGCCACTACAGGTGGAATGCAGTACTGCACCGTTCCAATTGAACTAGTTGATTTAGTTTTGTATACAGGGCAAGGAATATGTTTTGCCAGCGCAGTATGTACTTGCCCATTGCTTGGATATGGCATCACTTACCAATGTGTGAGGGGGTGATCTCCTCTCATAACTCTGCATTGTGCCATACCGATGTCAGTACTTTTTGAATAATTTGACAACTGGGTGTTACCATTCTCTTTGACAAAGGGACATGTTCATAGAGTCTGGTACTGTCAGTGCTGGAAGGGTACGGTCACATTGTTTTTATGTGAATTCAAAGATTTGAGACTAAATAGGCTTAACAGGCTAAGTGATAAAAAATTACTAAGTGTGATTAAATATAAGGTAAAACAGACAATTCACCTATAGAATAAATAATAATCACATGTCCTGCACAATACAATATTTTGGGGGTCATAGCACATGGTCGACACCCTATGTTTATACAAGACAGAGATGGACCTACATCATCCCACCTCAGTGGAGTTCCAATCAACTGTCGTTGTGCACAAGATTCATACCTTTCAGCCCCTCCTCCAAAGGATGTCTCTGAGACAATCACTCAGGAATGTGGCCTTCTCTGCACAAGGGGGGTTATATATGTCTAACTATCCCTAACTCACTATATATATTCCTATAACCGTATACAGGAGGCTCCCTCTAGTGGTGACTGCGGGCAGCAAAAAGTGATCTTTCCGATCTGCAGCTATGCAGAGGATTTGGAGCTCTGTGTCAGTAAACAGAGCGGAGAACGCTTCATTCACAGAACAGTTGTCATTTTACTTCTTGCATTGTGTTTTGTCCAGTACACCCCCACCCCCCTACCCATCCTCATCATTTGCATTGTAATTCCATCCAGCCCTTCATATAAGTAACACATGTCAGTTCGGTAAGGCCCCCGTGCCCGGCCGGCGCGCTGTGGCGGTCGGCTGGGAACGCTGCCGCTCCTTTTATCTGCAGATTACCGATGATTACTGCACACATAATACAAACACACTTTGATCACAGTGATTTCCCGGGAGGGGGGGGGGGGGGGCGGCAGAGGAACGTATTGACTTTATTAGGATGATGAATAATGTATGAGGACGTTCCTGCGCATTCACCAGGCGCTCATCTAATATCCGTCATGTATTAACTGCTGCCGTCCAGGAGCGCCGCATTTACGCGGATCCCCATCGGTTTTGCTTTTCATTAATCTCTTCAGTTTTGTGTATTTTCTGTGTTTTCCATTAGTATAGTGACCTAGCAGTGCTGTGTGTGATAGAATTGTATTATGGTCATGGTGGGGGTTGTAGTGTTGTGTGTGTGTGTATAGAGTATAGTAGAATTGTGTTATGGTCATGGTGGGGGTTGTAGTGTTGTGTGTGTGTATAGAGTATAGTAGAATTGTGTTATGGTCATGGTGGGGGTTGTAGTGTTGTGTGTGTGTGTGTATAGAGTATAGTAGAATTGTGTTAGTCGTGTTGGTTGTAGTGTTCTATGTATAGAGTGTGATAGAATTGTACTATGGTCATATTGGGGGTTGTAGTGCTCTGTGAACAGAGTATGGTAGCATTGCCTTATGGTCTTGTTGGGGTTTGTAATCCTCTGTGTATAGAGTATGGTAGAATTGTAGTATGTTCATGTTGGGGGTTGTAGTGTTGTATGTGTAGAGTATGATTGAATTTAATTATGGTAATGTTGGGGTGTTGTAGTGCTGTTTGTGTCGAGTATAATAGAATTGAATTTGGTGGGGGTTGTAGTCCTCTGGGTATAGAGTATGGTAGAGTTGTATCATGCTCATGTTGGGGGTTATAGTGTTGTCTGTACATATACAGTGGATATAAAAAGTCTACACACCCCTATTAAAATGTCAGGTTTCTGTGCTATAAAAAAATGAGACAAAGATTAATCATTTCAGAACTTTTTCCACCTTTAATGTGACCTATAAACTGTACAACTCAACTGAAAAACAAACTGAAATCTTTTAGGTGGAGGGAAGAAAACTAAAAAAAATACTAAAATAATGTGGTTGCATAGGTGTGCACACCCTCTTATAACTGGGGATGTAGCGGTGTTCAGAATTAAGCGATCACATTCACAATCCTGTTACATAGCAGTCGGCATACACCGGCCATCATGTAAAGTGCCTCTGATTAACCCCAGATAAAGTTCGGCTGCTCTAGTTGGTCTTTCCTGAAATTTTCTTAGTCGCATCTCACAGCAAAAGCCATGATCCACAGAGAGCTTCCAAAGCTTCAGAGGGATCTCATTGTTAGAAGGTATCAGTCAGGAGAAGGGGACAAAAGAATTTCCAAGGCATTAGATATACAATGGAACACAGTGAGGACAGTCATCATCAAGTCATTGTTTTTCAATTGAGTTGTACAGTTTATAGGAAAAAGTTCTGAAATGATTTATCTTTGTCTAATTTTTTTACATCACAGAAACCTGACATTTTAACAGGGGTGTGTAGACTTTTTATATCCACTGTAGAGTATCCTATAAAAAAGAGTATACAGTATTATAGAAAAGACCACCGGACAGCAGAAGCAACCCATTAAACCAGGTGTCATCTTAAAGGGCATCTGTCAGCAGTTTTGTACCCATCACACTGTCTGACCTGTTACATGTGCGCTTGGCAGCTGAAGGCATCTGTGCTGGTCTCATGGTCATATGTGCCCGCATTGCTGAGAAAGATGATGTTTTAGTATATGCAGATGAGTCTTTAGGAGCAATGGGGGCGTTGCTGTTACACCTAGAGGCTCTGCTCTTTCTTCAACTGCTGCACCTTCTCCACTTCGATCGATAGGGCCAGACAATGAAAACGTGATCGCACCTGGGTCTGTTAAATCATAGTGCAGAGGGCGCGCCAGTTGCAGAGAGAGCAGAGCCTCTAGGTGTAATGGCCACGCCCCCGTTGCTCCTAGAGGCTCATTTGCATATACTAAAACATAATTTTTCTCAGCAATGCGGGCACATATGAGCATGGGACCAGCACACATTTCTTCAGCTGCCAAGCGCACACACACCTGATCAGCCAAGATCAGCAGACTCAACCCTACCAGGCAATTTGCTTGGATTGATACTCCTGACAGGTGCTCTTTAAAGGGGTTTTCCAGGATCTCAAACAATTGTGGGGATAGGATATTGTATTGATAGAATATGCCATACATGTTTCAGTAGGGGTAGGTCCCACTTCTGGGACCCTCTCCTATTTCAAGGGGCGTCCTCTCCTTCCACGGCAGGCTCCATTCTTGAGATCATAGCCGGGACCCGCACCGGTCTGACCTTAATGGCCTATCCTGTCGACATGCTATAAATGCCACGATCGGTCTATCCCTTCATAGCCCCCCATGGCTGTGTTCACACCGTTATACACCACGATCACGTTCTCTACCGGCACACCCCAATAATTGAGATTCATTCCTATTGCCGCCCTCATGACCTTCTCAATTTGGAGTACTTGGCAGCATATCCCCCATGATGATAAAATCCGCATATCAATATCGGCAGCCACGCTCTGAAGGTAAGTCCCATCGTGCAGCCACCCTGCCTCCCACTACATATTCTTATCTACTCCCACTCCATTACCCAGGGATTACCGTGAATATCAGCCTCCCTGTCTTGATGGCGGAGGCCGCGCATCACTTTAACGCCCTGTACTGTATAATACAGATAATGACATTTTCAGCAAGGAGAAAATGAAAATCCATGTCCGGAAGCGACTCCCGGGGGCGTTGGTGGAAGCATTCGGATGTGTCGCTCTCGGGGCCGGCTGCCTGGATTGGAGATTACTTGCATTTTCTCCTTCTTGCTGCTTATTTGATATCCGGCGTCTCAGACTCTTGACTTTGTGAAAAGAAAGGTTCCTGCTATGATACTTATAGAAAATTAAAGGGGTGACGACATGATTGATGATCAGAGATCATACAGTACATGACAATACCTTTCTAACAAAGCCAGAACCAGCCCTGGACCTCACATGGATCCAGAGAGCTCCACATTCATTGCTTCAATTGCTCTGCTAGATGGATTCAAGCTGGCTGCTCAGGGGCATGTCCTTTCCGCTGCAGCTCTCCATAGTACAGCTCAGTGGGCACGTCCTTTCTTCTGCAGCTCTCTCTATTACAGCTCAGGGAGTGTGTCCTATCTACTTCAGCTCTCTCTCTATCACAGCTCAGTGGATGTGTCCTTTCTGCTGCAGCTCTCTCCATATCACAGCTCAGTGGATGTGTCCTTTCTGCTGCAGCTCTCACCATATCACAGCTCAGTGGATGTTTCCTTTCTGCTGCAGCTCTCACCATATCACAGCTCAGTGGATGTTTCCTTTCTGCTGCAGCTCTCTCCATATCACAGCTCAGTGGATGTTTCCTATCTACTTCAGCTCTCTCTCTATCACAGCTCAGTGGATGTGTCCTTTCTGCTGCATCTCTCTCCATATCACAGCTCAGAGGGTGTGTCCTTTCTGCTGCAGCTCTTTTCCTGTAACCATCACAGGTGGCACTACACAGATGCATTTTTTTTTAATAACTCGGTGGCTGTACTACATTTTTTAATTACATGCAATTACAAAAGTGTGATCTAGGTACTGGTTTGAAAAAAAAAAAGATTATTTTTTTTTTTCCGTGGGACAACCCCTTTAACCACTTCAGCCCCGCTAGGTGAAACCCCCTTCATGACCAGAGGACTTTTTACACTTCGGCACTACACTCCTTTCACCGTTTATCGCTCGGTCATGCAACTTACCACCGAAATGAATTTTACCTCCTTTTCTTCTCACTAATAGAGCTTTCATTTGGTGGTATTTTATTGCTGCTGACATTTTTACTTTTTTTGTTATTAATCAAAATGTAACGATTTTTTTGCAAAAAAATGACATTTTTCACTTTCAGCTGTAAAATTTTGCAAAAAAAACGACATCCATATATAAATTTTTCGCCAAATTTATTGTTCTACATGTCTTTGATAAAAAAAAAATGTTTGGGCAAAAAAAAAATGGTTTGGGTAAAAGTTATAGCGTTTACAAACTATGGTACAAAAATTTGAATTTCCGCTTTTTGAAACAGCTCTGATTTTCTGAGCACCTGTCATGATTCCTGAGGTTCTACAATGCCCAAACAGTAGAAAAACCCCACAAATGACCCCATTTCGGAAAGTAGACACCCTAAGGTATTCGCTGATGGGCATAGTGAGTTCATAGAACTTTTTATTTTTTGTCACAAGTTAGCGGAAAATTATGATGATTTTATTTTTTTTATTTTTTCTTACAAAGTCTCATATTCCACTAACTTGCGACAAAAAATAAAAAATTCTAGGAACTCACCATGCCCCTCACAGAATACCTTGGGGTGTCTTCTTTCCAAAATGGGGTCACTTGTGGGGTAGTTATACTGCCCTGGCAATTTAGGGGCCCAAATGTGTGAGAAGAACTTTGCAATCAAAATGTGTAAAAAATGACCGGTGAAATCCAAAAGGTGCACTTTGGAATATGTGCCCCTTTGCCCACCTTGGCATCAAAAAAGTGTCACACATCTGGTATCGCCGTACTCAGGAGAAGTTGGGGAATGTGTTTTGGGGTGTCATTTTACATATACCCATGCTGGGTGAGAGAAATATCTTGGCAAAAGACAACTTTTCCCATTTTTTTATACAAAGTTGGCATTTGACCAAGATATTTTTCTCACCCAGCATGGGTATATGTAAAATGACACCCCAAAACACATTCCCCAACTTCTCCTGAGTACAGCGATACCACATGTGTGACACTTTTTTGCAGCCTAGATGCGCAAAGGGGCCCAAATTCCTTTTAGGAGGGCATTTTTAGACATTTGGATCCCAGACTTCTTCTCACACTTTCGGGCCCCTAAAAAGCCAGGGCAGTATAAATACCCCACATGTGACCCCACTTTGGAAAGAAGACACCCCAAGGTATTCAATGAGGGGCCTGGCGAGTTCCTAGAAATTATTTTTTTTTTGCATAAGTTAGCGGATATTGATTTTTTTTGTTTTTTTCTCACAAAGTCTCACTTTCCGCTAACTTAGGACAAAAATTTCAATCTTTCATGGACTCAATATGCCCCTCACGGAATACCTTGGGGTGTCTTCTTTCCGAAATGGGGTCACATGTGGGGTATTTATACTGCCCTGGCTTTTTAGGGGCCCTAAAGCGTGAGAAGAAGTCTGGAATATAAATGTCTAAAAATGTTTACGCATTTGGATTCCGTGAGGGGTATGGCGAGTTCATGGGAGATTTTATTTTTTGACACAAGTTAGTAGAATATGAGACTTTGTAAGAAAAAACAAAAACAAAAACAAACAAAAATTTCCGCTAACTTGTGCCAAAAAAAATGTCTGAATGGAGCCTTACCAGGGGGGGGGGGTGATCAATGACAAGGGGGGTGATCAATGACAGGGGGGTGATCACCCATATAGACTCCCTGATCACCCCCCTGTCATTGATCACCCCCCCCTGTAAGGCTCCATTCAGACATCCGCATGATTTTTTACGGATCCATGGATACATGGATCGGATCCACAAAACGCATGTGGACGTCTGAATGGAGCCTTACAGGGGGGTTATCAATGACAGGGGGTGATCAGGGTAATCAGGGTGATCACCCCCCTGTCACTGATCACCCCCCCTGTAAGGCTCCATTCAGACATCCGCATGATTTTTTACGGATCCATGGATACATGGATCGGATCCACAAAACGCATGCGGACGTCTGAATGGAGCCTTACAGGGGGGTTATCAATGACAGGGGGTGATCAGGGTAATCAGGGTGATCACCCCCCTGTCACTGATCACCCCCCCTGTAAGGCTCCATTCAGACATCCGCATGATTTTTTACGGATCCATGGATACATGGATCGGATCCACAAAACACATGCGAACGTCTGAATGGAGCCTTACAGGGGGGTTATCAATGACAGGGGGGTGATCAGGGAGTGTATATGGGTGATCACCCGCCTGTCATTGATCACCCCCTGTAAGGCTCCATTCAGACGTCCGCATGTGTTTTGCGGATCCGATCCATGTATCCATGGATCCGTAAAAATCATGCGGACGTCTGAATGGAGCCTTACAGGGGAGTGATCAATGACAGGGGGGTGATCAATGACAGGGGGTGATCAGGGAGTGTATATGGGTGATCACCCGCCTGTCATTGATCACCCCCCTGTAAGGCTCCATTCAGACGTCCGTATGCTTTTTGCGGATCCGATCCATGTATCCGTGGATCCGTAAAAATCATACGGACGTCTGAACGGAGCCTGACAGGGGGGGTGATCAATGACAGGGCGGTGATCAATGACAGGGGGGTGATCAGGGAGTTTATATGGGGTGATCATGGGTGATCAGGGGTTTATAAGGGGTTAATAAGTGACGGGGGGGGGGGGGTTGTGTGGGGTTTGGTGCGACTGTACTGACCTACCTGAGTCCTCTGGTGGTCGATCCTAACAAAAGGGACCACCCGCGGACCAGGTAGGAGGTATATTCGACGCTGTTATGAAAACAGCGTCTAATATACCTGTTAGGGGTTAAAAAATTCGGATCTCCAGCCTGCCAGCGAGCGATCGCCGCTGGCAGGCTGGAGATCCACTCGCTTACCTTCCGTTCCTGTGAGCGCGCGCGCCTGTGTGCGCGCGTTCACAGGAAATCCCGGCCCTCGCGAGATGACGCGTATATGCGTGACTCTGCGCAGGGCTGCCACCTCCGGACCGCACATCTGCGTTAGGCGGTCCGGAGGGGTTGTCCTGGTTCAGAGCTGAACCCGGACATACCCATCATTTCAACCCGGCAGCCCTCCTGCCTTAAGAATCCATGAAATGCTCCGATGCCATGAAATGCTCCGATGCTCTCTTTTGCCCTGCGCTAAATCGCGCTGGGCAAGGGCTCTTTTGTTTAAAATCATACACTGCCGGGCGGAAGCTTCACCACTGATGTCACCGGCTCTGATGGACTGGGCTTCAGCGCTGCCCTAGCCATTTTACAGGCAAGGGCAGCGCTAATGCCCGCCCATCAGTGCTGGTGACGTCACCGGGGCTTACTGGCAGCCCCATGGAGAGCCCGGTACGTCACCGGATCTCCAAAAAATGCCTATGAACTGCTCCGATGCTCAAGTCAGGGGGGTTTCCTGGGAGAAAATGGAGGTACGTCCGGGTTCAGCTCTGAACTTTAAGCAGTGTAGACCAAATGGAGAAATATTCTGAGCTGAACCAAGAGAACCCAATTAGATTATGTGTGCACTTTCCTATCCAGTTTACCCACTTAAAGGGGTTGTCTAAGAGCAAGTCCCTTATTAGAGAATATAGATGTCTGGTTGTTCTTACCAGTAACACATTACATGGTTGATCTTTCCCTTAGGCCTCATGCACACGACTGTTGTCTGTTTTGCGGTCTGCAAATTGCGGATCCGCAAAACATGGATGGCATCTGTGTGCGTTCCGCCATTTGCGGAACGGCACGGACAGCCATTGATATAACTGTCTATTCTTGCCCGCAAAACGGACAAGAATAGGACAGGTTAGATTTTTTTTTTGCGTACCACAGAACGTAGCAACGGATGCGGACAGCACACGGAGTGCTGTCCGCATCTTTTGCGACCCCATTGAAGTGAATAGGTCCGCATCCAAGCCGCAAAAACTGTGGCTAGGATGCGGACCCAAACAACGGTCGTGTGCATGAGGCCTTAAATTGATATTCCTATCTTAGCCTAATACCAAACAGGGCTACGTCCTTAAGTTATGGATACCTTCAGGAGCCATTTTTTTTTATTTTTGATTTACATGTATTTTAGGCTAAAAATTCTAAAAGGTTTTATTAAAAAATGCTGCAGCGTTTGGCATCTGCGGATTTGATGTTGCACAGTACAGAGCAGCTGCAGAAAGCCATCCTGTGATAAATTCTTTCATTTGGGCATAAATCAGCTTAGAAAATTGTTCAGGAGAGAGGCGGTGGAGACCGAGCTGTCAGACAAGCTCTCTGACTGATTTAGCACAGAATGACTTTCTGCAGCTGCTATATAGTGTGAAACATAGAAGCTATGGAAGCCAAATTGAAGCAAAATTTTTTATTTATTAAAATTTTTTTTTTTTAGCCCAAAATACTTGTAACTGAATAATATAAAAATTCCTCACCGTATTATAGGCTGCTTTGGATGGAGGAGTTGCATTGTGTCCTTGCCTATACATAAGTTTGTATGGGAATGGGCCTGTAGTTTGTGTTTGTAACCGTAACATATATAAAAGTATGTAATGTTTTTTTGTTTTTTGTTTTCTATAGGAACAACTAGATGTGGCACTCTGTAAGATCTGCAAGAACTTTGATGTCACTCACTATACAAAAGTGCAGCAGGCGTATAGACTTCTGGGGAAAACGCAGGTAAGGGGGTGACCCGCTAAGACAGGCGTTCAGCTGAGGGGGGCACTGGCAGAGGTCTGTGTAATCTTCGTTGTACCCCTCTGAGTCCTGTTCACATGTGAAATGAAACAAGCAATAAATGCACGCTGCCGCCCGTGGCTTCTGTACAGTCATTTTATTAACAGCAACACAAAAGGGCTCTCGCCCACTTCACTGGCAAAGCCCGTGGGCACAAATGACTGGCGTTATTTTCTGTCTAGAGGGGCTTCAGTGTTTCTGCCCCAGCGATTTGCTAACGTCAGCTGAACATAACTATATTAGTGCCATCTCACTGCCTGCCGCCGTTATTGAGAAAAACAAACTATTATAATATGCTTATTAGCCTCTAGGAGCAAAGTGGGGGGGGCATTGCCCCTGCTCCTAGAAGCTCCGTTCTCCCACCTATGGCCATGCACTGCTACACTAGATCAGTGTTTCCCAACCAGTGTGCCTCCAGCTGTTGCAAAACTACAACTCCCAGCATGCCCGCACAACCAAAGGCTGTCTGGGCATGCTGCGAGTTGTAGTTTTGCAACAACTGGAGGCACACTGGTTGGGAAACACCGCACTAGATTGACAGGGCCAGGCAGCGTTGGTCTCCTACCTCCGACACTGTCTGCAGTGTAAATCTCGTGCCTGCGCCATCCCGTTCAGTATACGGCGCGGGCGCAGTGAGTGAAGGGCGCTTGCTGGTTGCCAGCTTCCTCACTGCGCCTGCGCCGAATGCTGAACGGCGCAAGATCTCACCAGTGCGCAGGGCCCGCATGAGGAGGTGAACGCTGCCTGGCCCTGTAAATCTAGTGTAGCAGGGCATGGCCAGAGGTGGGAGAATGGAGCCTCTAGGAGCGAGGGCAATGCCCCCCCCCTGCTCCCAAAGGCTCATTAGCATATTATAAAATAAAAAAAAATCTCAATAACGGCGGCACGCAGCGAGATGGCACTAATGTGCTAATGTCAGCTGAACATAACTATATCGCTAATGTCAGCCAGATTAATACACATTTTTCAGGTGACAGAAACCCTTTAATGATGTGGCACCAAGAGATAGGTATAGGGAGGTAATGTGGCCACAGAGAAAGCTTTGTATACTGTTCAACAGTAATCCCACAAGAGATTCTGTCTGTTTGTCTATATTCCAAAAAAAAAAAAAGATCTCTTCAGATTTCATGGTGAAAAAAATAAGAGATAAACCTCGATGCACGGAGAAGCTGGAGAACTCGTGAAACACCATAAACAGAAAATCCAGCAATCCAAGCAGTCCGATAAAATCCTCAATTATTTATTCCACAGACATCAACATGGTTACAGTCTCGGGTCAATTGAAATTGTAGCCATATTATAGAATGTGTCTGCAGATAAGAACCATTTGGCCCATCTAGTCTGCCCAATATACTGAATACTATGGATAGCCCCTGGCCCTATCTTATATGAAGGATGGCCTTATGCCTATCCCATGCATGCTTAATCTCCTCCACTGTATTTGCAGCTACCACTTCTGCAGGAAGGCTATTCCATGCAATAGAAACATAGAAAAATCCAATCTGATTGGCTGGCAGGAAGCTGCTGGCTACAGCAAGTTTGTATGTGACCTGAGAGAAAGCAGTTTTGGCCTCAGAGAACTGGCAGAGGAGCCATCTTGAGAAGATTCTCATTGATATATAAAGAATTGCACATTTTATTGGAGTGCTGGATTTTATGTCTATCTATCTACACTGCTCACAAAAAGTTAGGGATATTTGGCTTTTGGGTGAAATTTATGGAAAAAACTGTCATATGGATAACTGTCATATTTTCATTAAAAAAATCCAATTTCAGCACATGTTACTGCATTATGCATAAAGCAGTTTTCCTTAAGTGTTCCCCTTAGTTACAGCTGTTTTGAATCCTACATTATGAGAATCTTCTTAAGATGGCTCCTCTGCCAGTTCTCTGAGGCCAAAACTGCTTTCCCTCAGGTCACATACACACTTGCTGTAGCCAGCAGCTTCCTGCCAGCCAATCAGATTGGATTACTGAGAAACACGCCTCCTCACTCTGAAGCCTAATGCAGGCATGCAGTGTGAAGGACCGCCCCTCTGTCTTCCTAGCCGGAGACAGATGAGCCATAGCAACAGTCTTTTAAGGGAGCAGTGGAAAGGGACAGAGGACATTAATGAAAGCTGTTATTATAAGGTAATTACAGATCTTTTGGCAATCATTGACAGACTAAATCAGGTGTACATGCCTAACTCTAATAAACTAGCAAATAAAAAAAATATGACAGTTATCCTTTAAGTAGAAGCAGCAATGGTGATTTCCTCATCTCAAACAATTTATTGAAACAAAAGCTGACTCCAGAGGTGGATATGCTCTACCCCCACAAAAATGTCAGTGTCTTAAAAACTTGTCCTGTGGCCTTGAGCATCAATTACAGCTTGACAACGACGTCTACTTATTGTCTCCTGAGGCACGGCATCCCACTGTTCTTGAAGAGCGGCCCTCGGGTCATTGAGGTTCTGGGGTACAGAGTTACGAGCCTCTTCACGGTGACCCAGCTGATCCCTGTGACACCCTAAGCTCAGTGGCCACGTCCATGTGAAAACATCCTGCTTGAAGCCTCGCAATGGCGAGGTACTGTTGATCAATTGTTAGGTGTCGTCTTGGTCTCATGATGTCAAAATGTGAACAGCATGATGAGGAGGACTGTTTAAATACCAATTCGAATTGAACCAGGGTGATTTATGGATCCAACACCTGTTTGTGAATTTTGCCGTTAAGCTCCTTGTTGGAGAACAGCAAGCTGTGCAAAAAGTGCTGAAACATTGAACAGTTGGACATGTGCATTCAGAAGTTCAGAGAAGGTCACATTAACCTTCTAACAGTCACGTTAAAATTGAAAAAACCCTCCCAAAAAGTCACTTTTTTTTATTGTAGATTTTTTGTGTGTGTCTGCAGTAAATCTTGTTGGCACACAACTCAGGGGACACTATTGCATTTTTAACCCCTTAGTGACATCCTTAATTTTAGCCTTAAGGACCAATAAGATTGTCCCCCTTTTTGTTCTAGCAGTCATAACTTTTTAATTTTTTCTTCAATTTTTTATTTTATTTAGCGGGATTAGTTGTAGGGTTTTTAGGAACCATTTTGGGTTATATAGTGTATTAAATACACAGCAATATGTTCAGTACAAGGGAAGATAACACTGATAGAAATCGGGATGCTGTGAATGCAGCTGAAGGTGAAAGTAAAAACAGATTTTACCCGTGATTATTCCCGACTCGATTTCTA
Source organism: Bufo gargarizans (assembly GCF_014858855.1). Taxonomy (NCBI): domain Eukaryota; kingdom Metazoa; phylum Chordata; class Amphibia; order Anura; family Bufonidae; genus Bufo; species Bufo gargarizans. Next base: position 464,482,553 of record NC_058084.1, read on the forward strand.
ACAGTGATTTCTCCTCTGTTGCCTGGGCTAATGCTGCAATTTTGGTCTTGTATGAAACCTGGAATGTTTCTAGCTGCTACCATTCAGGAGATAGCAGCATCTAAAGCAGCCCCCCCCCCCCCCCTTCACTTTCTCCCCGAGCCCAGCTCCGGCAGAACAGTTTTCCCACTGCCCAAGCTGGACTCGGGGAAAACAGTTAGGTGGTTAAGTTCACCCACAAACCAAATATCCCTAACTTTTTGTGAGTGGTGTATCTACCTACCTACCTACCTACCTATCTATCTATCTACCTACCTACCTACCTACCTACCTATCTACCTACCTATCTACCTACCTATCTACCTACCTACCTATCTACCTACCTACCTATCTACCTATCTACCTACCTACCTATCTACCTACCTACCTATCTACCTACCTATCTACCTACCTATCTATCTATCTATCTATCTATCTATCTATCTATCCAGAAAGCAAAAGATAAGGAAGCACTCCAAGTACAGTAAATGGGTGTAGGATCCATTTATTCCCCAAAAAGTCCTACACCCATTCACCGTACTTGAAGTGCTGCCTCACCTTTTGTTTTTTGGATTTACCAGTGGGCCATTGCCTGTGTTCCCAGATGGATTGCGCCCGACCATCACAAACTGACTATGGTGCTGTTTCTGTTCCATTATTCTATTGGTAATATGACATGTGCTAAAGCAAACAAGCACTACATGCGTCAGCAGGCCGCTTTACACTAAGTATGCAGACATCGAATATATATTCTACTTCACTACTGCTGTACTTACATAGAAATTTGAGGATCTTTGTGAATTAGCTTTCCTTCTAAAAAGAAAAGAAAGCCGACCCACTGATGCCAGAGGATTATAGCAAAGCCAGTACCTTGCCTGTAGACATCTGTTTCTCGGTGACCGCCTTTCATCTGTGTGGAGCATAGAACTGGCTTAAAGAGGTATTCCAGTTTTAATGATTACATTTATTTCTTTACAGAATAGGATGTTGAACAATTTTCTAATACACATCTATTTATTTAATCATGTCTGTCTGTGTCTGTGTAGAAACACATCTGTGTGTGTGTTGTTTGTTTGTTACACTAAACTTTATTAACAACATGACAACATCACCTAGAGACAGGCAGCCATTTTACAAATCACCTGGAGACAAGCAGCCATTTTACTAATCACCTAGAGACAGGCAGCCATTTTACAAATCACCTAGAGACAGGCAGCCATTTTACAAATCACCTAGAGACAGGCAGCCATTTTACTAATCACCTAGAGACAGGCAGCCATTTTACTAATCACCTAGAGACAGGCAGCCATTTTACAAATCACCTAGAGACAGGCAGCCATTTTACAAATCACCTAGAGACAGGCAGCCATTTTACAAATCACCTAAAGACAGGCAGCCATTTTACAAGTCGCCTAGAGACAGGCAGCCATTTTTACAAGTCACCTAGAGACAGGCGGCCATTTGACAAGTCACCTAGAGACAGGCGGCCATTTGACAAGTCACCTAGAGACAGGCGGCCATTTGACAAGTCACCTAGAGACAGGCGGCCATTTGACAAGTCACCTAGAGACAGGCGGCCATTTGACAAGTCACCTAGAGACAGGCGGCCATGTAGATAAACACAGTGCAAATCATGATTAAACCACAAATCCTATTTACACATCACATGGATGTGTCCTGCCTGCTGTCCCAGCACATGTACGGTATGTCAGGTAACACTGCTGCTTACTGACTGTCAGGGGTTATATGTTGTGAAGGGAGTGTTGCCATATTTCAGTTGGGATATGGATGCATTACATAGGTTTGATACATGGACTATACCATTCTATTGCATATAGGGGTCAACAGCCTGATATATGAAATGCATGGAAGCAGAATTTTTAATACGTGTATTAGAAAATTGTATGATTTCGTATTATATAAACTATATAAATATAAAATAAAAACCGGAATACCTAACTTTGCAAGGATCCAGGGGGCACTATTTCTACTTCTTTTATTTATGGAAAGAGGTCTAATTTTCATGTCTTTTTCCCAGAGGAGCATAGCATGGCCTCTTACACCCTTCAGGTGCTCTCCATAAAGAGAGAGAATTCCCCCCTAGGTTCTTTGCACACATCAAATTGTCTGAGCCCATCTGCCATTGACAAGGCGACCTATTCTGATGGGAACCTACATATCACTCTCCTGTCTCATCGGCCTAGGCCTACAAAATAAACTCTGTGCACTCGGGAAGAATCTGCTCACTCAGAAAGCATGCAAGAAAATGTATTATGAAGTGTCCTTTAGGGTTGAAATACATGATGGCCAGTGCTTCAGAACACGGACCACATCCTCCAATGTTCTTCAGAAAAGAGGAGATACCTGGGTATACTTAGGGCATTAACGGAGTCCAGTTTGTTAGGGAACCACTTAGGCTGTGAGTGCTTTAATGCTTCTATTAAGGGGAAAGTGTGTAACAAACTTGAAAGGAAGAAATAATTAAAATTCATCTTAAGGAGAAATCTTCTCTAGATGGTGGATGGCGGAGTAATTCTGGAGAATAATCACCCAACGCTTAAAAGCAGCCATTAACGTTTTGTTATGAAGATGTCAAAGAGCCGGATTGATTTTCATTTTAGCAAAATGCATTAAGTTGTACTGCTGATCGATGTAAGTGAACTCATCACATCACTATCCTGCATACTGGAGTCATGGCAATGTACGTGTTTTATTCCTCCTAGAAATATGTGGATGATTCGGGGAAATAGCTGACAGATCCTCTATACTACACCGCACAGCAGAGCTGACAGATCCTCTATACTACACCGCACAGCAGAGCTGACAGATCCTCTATACTACACCACACAGGAGAGCCGACAGATCCTCTATACTACACCACACAGGAGAGCTGACAGATCCTCTATACTACACCACACAGCAGAGCTGACAGATCCTCTATACTACACCACACAGGAGCTGACAGATCCTCTATACTACACCACACAGGAGAGCTGACAGATCCTTTATACTACACCGCACAGGAGAGCCGACAGATCCTCTATACTACACCACACAGGAGAGCCGACAGATCCTCTATACTACACCACACAGGAGAGCCGACAGAACCTCTATACTACACCACATAGGAGAGCTGACAGATCCTCTATACTACACCACACAGGAGAGCTGACAGATCCTCTATACTACACCACACAGGAGAGCCGACAGATCCTCTATACTACACCACACAGGAGAGCCGACAGATCCTCTATACTACACCACACAGCAGAGCTGACAGATCCTCTATACTACATCACACAGGAGAGCTGACAGATCCTCTATACTACACCACACAGGAGAGCCAACAGATCCTCTATACTACACCACACAGGAGAGCCGACAGATCCTCTATACTACACCACACAGGAGAGCTGACAGATCCTCTATACTACACCACACAGGAGATTTGACAGATCCTCCATACTACACCACACAGGAGAGCTGACAGATCCTATGCACCACACAGGAGAGCTGACAGATCCTCTATACTACACCACACAGGAGAGCTGACAGATCCTCTATACTACACCACACAGGAGAGCTGACAGATCCTCTATACTACACCACACAGGAGATTTGACAGATCCTCCATACTACACCACACAGGAGAGCTGACAGATCCTATGCACCACACAGGAGAGCTGACAGATCCTCTATACTACACCACACAGGAGAGCCGACAGATCCTCTATGCTACACCACACAGGAGAGCTGACAGATCCTCTATACTACACCACACAGGAGAGCTGACAGATCCTATGCACCACACAGGAGAGCTGACAGATCCTCTATACTACACCACACAGGAGAGCCGACAGATCCTCTATGCTACACCACACAGGAGAGCTGACAGATCCTCTATACTACACCACACAGGAAGCTGACAGATCCTCATACTACACCACACAGAACTACACCCACAGAGAGGACCAGATCTTCTATACTACACCACACAGCAGAGCTGACAGATCCTCTATACTACACCACACAGGAGAGCTGACGGATCCTCTATACTAGACCGCACAGGAGAGCCGACAGATCCTCTATACTACATCACACAGGAGAGCGGACGGATCCTCTATACTACACCACACAGGAGAGCTGACAGATCCTCTATACTACACCACACAGGAGAGCTGACAGATCCTCTATACTACACCACACAGGAGAGCTGACAGATCCTCTGTAACACACCGCACAGAAGAGCCGCCAGATCCTCTATACTACACCGCACAGAAGAGCAGACGGATCCTCTTTAACCCATAGGATGTACGGCGCTGGAAATTTGGATAGAAATCCCAGTGCCGTACAGCTACGGCGCTACGGGCGGGTGCAGGAGCTGCGCCTGCCTGGTGAGCTGCAGGGGTCCGGCAGTCACTGCTAGTCGGATCCCTGCTGTATGTGCCGGCATCGGTGAAAACACTGATGCCAGCGCATTAACCCTTGCACTGCCGCAGTCAGCACTGACCGCGGCACGTGCGTCATCCTGCAGGATGCGGGGTGTCCATCGGGTCCCCGCGCTGTTGTGATGGGGACCCGATGGTAGGGAAGGCAGCCTGATGCTTTCTTAGGCATCTTGGCTGCCTTCCGTGAGAGCCTGTGAAATCCAACCCCTTGGATCTCAAAGGCAGGAAGCTGTAAGCGTATTACACAGTGTAATACACTTATAGCCAATGCATTACAATACATAAGTATTGTAATGCATTGTAAAGGGGATCAAACCCCCAAAAGTTGAAGTCCCAGAGTGGGACAAAAAAAAAAAAAAAAAAAAAAAAAAGCGTCCTTTTCCCAAAATAAAGTTAAAAAATAGGGAAAAAAAGAAAAGTAGACATATTAGGGATCGCTGCGTCCGTATCGACCGGCTCTATAAAAATATCACATGATCCACCCCGTCAGGTGAACGCCGTAAAAAAAAAAAAACTGTGTCAAAAAAACAATTTTCTGGTCACCTTGCCTCACAAAAAGTGTAATACCAAGTGATCAAAAAGTCTTATGTAGCCCAAAATCATACCAAACAGTCCTCTAATTCTGCAAAAAATGAGACCCTACCTAAGACAATCACACCAAAAATAAAAAATAGGGCTCTCATAAAATGGCAACACAAAAAAAAAGATTTTATTCTGTTCAAAAATGATTTCACTGTGTAAAAACATAACAAAACGATAGACATATTAAGAATTGCTGCGTCCGTAACACCTTCTCTTTACAAATATCACATTATATGTCCCCTCAGATGAATGCTGTAAAAAAAAAAAAAAAAAACTATGCCAAAACAGCATTTTTGTTTCATCTTGCCTCACAAAAACTTTAATACCAAGCGATCAAAAAGTCTTATGTACCCCAAAATTGCACCAGTCCACCTCATCCCGCAAAAAATTATCCCCAGATAAGGCAATCACTTAAAAATAAAACCAATGGCCACCCATAAACCTATCCATCAAAATCTGCGCTGCAAAAGCCATATGGCGCTTCTTCCTTTCTGAGTCCTGCCATCTGCCCCCACAGCAGTTTACCACCACATATCGGGTGTTTCCGTATTCAGGAGAAAATGGGTAAAAAATCATGGGGTGCTTTTTCTCCCGTTACCCCTTGTGAAAATGACAAATTTGGGGCTAAAGCAACATTTTATTGGAAGAAACAAAACTTTTCATTTTTACAGCCAAGTGTTTCCAAATTCCGTAAAACGCTTAGGGGGTCAAAGTGCTCAGTACCCCCTCAATATATTCTTTAAGGGGTGTAGTTTCCAAAATGGGGTCACTTTTTGAGGGTTTCTACTGTAGGGGTACACCAGGGTCTCTTCAAATACAAAATGATGCCTAAAAACCATTCCAGCGAAATCTGCCTCCAAAATCCATATGGCGCTCCTTTCCTTCTGACCACCGCCACATGCCCATAGAGCAGTTTATCGCCACATATGGGGTATTTCTGTAAACTGCAGAATCAGAGTAATGTATATTGAGGTTTCTTTAGCTGTTAACCCTTGCTGTGTTGCAAGAAAAAAATCTACCAAAAAAGTGAAATTTTGTAATTTCACCTCTATTTTCCTTTAATCCTTGTGGAACACCTCAAGGGTTAACAACGTTTGTAACATCAGTTTTGAATAGTTTTGAGGGGTGTAGTTTCTAAGATGGGGTCATTTATAGGTGGTTTCCATTAGGTAAGCCCCTTAAAATCACTTTATAACTGAATTTGTGCTTAAAAAAATGGTTTGGAAAATTTTGTTGAAAATTTGAAAAATAGCTTCTAAACTTCTAAACCTTCTAATGTCCTAAAAAATAAAATTACATTTACAAAATGATGCCAACATAAAGCAGACATATGGGGAATGTTGACTGATAACCATTTTATGAGGAATTACTATCTGTCTTAAAAGTAGAGAAGTTAAAATGTAAAAGATTGTGAATGTTTCCAAATTTTTTGTACATTTTGGATTATTTTATAAATAAAGGTGAAATATATTGACTCAAATTTATGACTGTCATGAAGTACCATGTGTCACAAGAAAACAATCTCAGAAAGGCTTGAATAAGTAAAAGTGTTCCAAAGTTATTACCACATAAAGTGACACATTGGCCTAGGATTTAAGGTGAAAAGTGGCCCGGTACTGAAAGGGTTAAAAATGTACCTTCTATTTATTTTCTTTAATGTTCGCTGCTTCAGCTTTCTTTTTTTTTACAATAAATCTGCAGATGATATGTGGATAAAAGATTTATGTGAACAAGCCCTTCTAAAATCCCAGTGAGACCTTCACCGGAGACACTTCCTCTTATTTATATCCATTTATTCCCCTGTTTCGGACTGACCTTCTCCCTGACAGTCCTTTTTGTAAGAGAATTTTTTCATTCTTCTAAAGTATGGGGGATAAAATTTATGCACAAAATAAATAAAGAAGATAAAGACATCAAGTATCTAGATTGGAAATCACGAGAAGTCTGAGGCTCTTAATCTTGTGCCTCGTGTCGTGTCGCAGTTTACAAGTTCTGTAGAAAGTGAAAAAAGTTAGGTTTATTAGAATCGCCTCCTAAACGAAGTGACGGGATGGTGCATGGTCCGTCACTGGACATACTATACCTGTGCAGATGCAAAGCAGATTTTTTGACATTAATGCCTCATTCACACGTCAGTGATTTCCATCAGTGAGGCCTCTTGCACACGAACGTGTGCACCCGTGTTCGTGCTGCGGCCCGCAAATTGCGGGCAGCAATGCACGAACACCAACCGTCAGGTAGCCGCAGCGGATCGCGGACCCATTCACTTTAATGGGTCCACTTTAATGTTCTATCTTTTTGCGCAACGGAAGTACGGGACGAAACCCCACGGAAGCACTCTGTAGTGATTCCGTAGGGTTCCGTTCCGTGCTTCCGTTCCGCACCTTTCCGCATCTCCGTATTTACGGACCCATTCAAGTGAATGGGTCTGCATCCATGATGCGGAATGCCCATGGAGCGGCGCCCGTGTATTGCGGATCTGCAATTGCGGTCCGCAATAGGGCCACGGAGCGCACACGTTCGTGTGAAAAAGGCCTGATTTTGAGCCAAAACCAGGTGCGGCTCCAAACACAAAACAGGTGCAGATCTTTTCCTTCTACCTGATCTCTGTGGAGGCTCCAATCGTGGTTTTGGCTGACGTGTAAATGTCATGCAGTTTTTTGTTTTGTTTTTTATTTGTCAGCTTAGCCATATAGACTGGGAACTGGTCAGCAGAGTCATCTCATTATTATTCGAAGACTGTTCTATTGTACTGCTTAAGGGTGAGGGAGTGGCTGTAGTCTGTCACTTACTGGAGACTGTAATAATACATGTAATTTCTCTGTCAATTGAATCTCCTTCATCCTACCATAAAGCACGCCCATTGTGCTGCATTGTCCATATATAATGTAAAGGAAGGAAGTGCGTGTTTCCAATATGGTCACTCCCGGGAAGGAATTAATGAGGTTATCCGATAAACAAGTGATAAATGTCGGATCACTGGGAGTCCTACATCTTGGATTTCAGTGACCCAGAGAATGGAGGTTTCCATGAGTGCCTTGCCTGAATGGAGCGGTACTGGGCATGTTGATCCGTCACTCCATTCTCTTCTGTGGGACTGATGGAGCACTGTCTACTTCAGTCCAATAGAAATGAGTGGAGTGGTTGTTTAATATGCGCACTACTGCTCTATTGAGACAGGACGGTCAGAGAGCTCCCATCCTCTAGATCCCATCGAGGACAACCCTGCGGAAGCTGGAGGCACAACGGCAGGTGACTGTTTGTTTAGGCCACTGGCATAAGTTGAGTATAGAAATTGGCTGTCTTGCTCTCCACAAGAGCATGGACATCTGACATGGTTACTTCTAGGGCTAAACCTTAGGGAGCCTCAGTAGTCCAAATATATGTGCACCTTTCCTGACTTGTAGTTGCTTTGGTCACTAATTTTGATGTCTGGTCTTCACCTTTTAGACGGCAATGGACCAGCTGCACATGCACTTCACGCAGGCAATCCACAACACAGTGTTCCAAGTTGTTCTGGGATATGTGGAGCTTTGTGCAGGAAACTCGGATACAAAATTTCAGAAACTGCCTTACAAGGACCTATGTATGGTAAGTCTGTATGTATCTTATATGCAATACTGTTGTATTTGTGATGAATTGAGAGGGTACTAGTGCATGAGTGGAAGCTCACAGAAAGCCCTTCTAAGGATTAGTGAAAGGAGCCGGAGTTCCCTGTCATTCAAGAAGACCCACTGCATATAGGATCTGAGATCTGCATTATAAGCCGTTCCATAATATATAGTATGATTATGTTAAACCAAATTCCTCCCTCTGTGAAAACTATCAATGCTAGCAGCCATTCAGATTCCACATTGTTGCCCCGAGTTCCTATCAGCCAACCACAGACACACTGCCGGGCTCTTTCCCCCACTGCCGGGCTCTTTCCCCCACTGCCGGGCTCTTTCCCCCACTGCCGGGCTCTTTCCCCCACTGCCGGGCTCTTTCCCCCACTGCCGGGCTCTTTCCCCCACCTGAAGGCCATGGGCTCTTTTTCTCTTATCTGTAGCCGTGGGCTCTTTCCTATCCGTAGCCGCGGGCTCTTTCCTATCCGTAGCCGCGGGCTCTTTCCTATCCGTAGCCGCGGGCTCTTTCCTATCCGTAGCCGCGGGCTCTTTCCTATCCGTAGCCGCGGGCTCTTTCCTATCCGTAGCCGCGGGCTCTTTCCTATCCGTAGCCGCGGGGTCTTTCTCTCTTATCTGTAGCCGTGGGCTCTTTCCTATCCGTAGCCGCGGGCTCTTTCTCTCTTAGGCCTCATGCACACGACTGTTGTTGTGGTCCGCATCCGAGCTGCATTTTTTGCGGCTCAGGTGTGGACCCATTCACTTCAATAGGGCTGCAACGGTGGCCCCTCAAAAAAAATATAGCATGTCCTTTTCTTGTCCGTTTTGCGGACAAGAATAGGCTTTTTTACAATGGGCCGCCCGTTCAGTTTCCGTAAATTGCGGAAGGCACACGGACGCCTTCTGTTTTTTTGCGGACCGCAAAAAACGGAACGGTCGTGTGCATGAGGCTTTATCCGTAGCCACGGGCTTTCTCTCTTATCCGTAGCCGCGGGCTCTTTCTCTCTTATCCGTAGCCGCGGGCTCTTTCTCTCTTATCCGTAGCCGCGGGCTCTTTCTCTCTTATCCGTAGCCGCGGGCTCTTTCTCTCTTATCCGTAGCCGCGGGCTCTTTCTCTCTTATCCGTAGCAGCGGGCTCTTTCTCTCTTATCCGTAGCAGCGGGCTCTTTCTCTCTTATCCGTAGCCGCGGGCTCTTTCTCTCTTATCCGTAGCCGCGGGCTCTTTCTCTCTTATCCGTAGCCGCGGGCTCTTTCTCTCTTATCCGTAGCCGCGGGCTTTTTCTCTCTTATCCGTAGCCGCGGGCTCTTTCTCTCTTATCCGTAGCCGCGGGCTCTTTCTCTCTCATCCGTAGCTGCGGGCTCTTATCCGTAGCCGCGGGCTCTTTCTCTCTTATCCGTAGCCGCGGGCTTTTTCTCTCTTATCCGTAGCCGCGGGCTCTTTCTCTCTTATCCGTAGCCGCGGGCTCTTTCTCTCTTATCCGTAGCCGCGGGCTCTTTCTCTCTTATCCGTAGCCGCGGGCTCTTTCTCTCTTATCCGTAGCCGCGGGCTCTTTCTCTCTTATCCGTAGCCGCGGGCTCTTTCTCTCTTATCCGTAGCCGCGGGCTCTTTCTCTCTTATCCGTAGCAGCGGGCTCTTTCTCTCTTATCCGTAGCAGCGGGCTCTTTCTCTCTTATCCGTAGCCGCGGGCTCTTTCTCTCTTATCCGTAGCAGCGGGCTCTTTCTCTCTATCCGTAGCCGCGGGCTCTTTCTCTCTTATCCGTAGCCGCGGGCTCTTTCTCTCTTATCCGTAGCCGCGGGCTCTTTCTCTCTTATCCGTAGCCGCGGGCTCTTTCTCTCTTATCCGTAGCCGCGGGCTTTTTCTCTCTTATCCGTAGCAGCGGGCTCTTTCTCTCTTATCCGTAGCCGCGGGCTCTTTCTCTCTTATCCGTAGCTGCGGGCTCTTATCCGTAGCCGCGGGCTCTTTCTCTCTTATCCGTAGCCGCGGGCTTTTTCTCTCTTATCCGTAGCCGCGGGCTCTTTCTCTCTTATCCGTAGCCGCGGGCTCTTTCTCTCTTATCCGTAGCCGCGGGCTCTTTCTCTCTTATCCGTAGCCGCGGGCTCTTTCTCTCTTATCCGTAGCCGCGGGCTCTTTCTCTCTTATCCGTAGCCGCGGGCTCTTTCTCTCTTATCCGTAGCCGCGGGCTCTTTCTCTCTTATCCATAGCCGCGGGCTCTTTCTCTCTTATCCGTAGCCGCGGGCTCTCTTTCACGCTCTTGTCAGTTTTTCTCTCCCTCTCTTCTTCCCACGCTCTTTCTTTCTCCCACACTGTATTTTCTTTGCACACTCTCATTCATACGGATATACAGGCGCTGTGTCTCTCCCTCGTTCTCTCTCTCCATTATATGTGACTCAAATCCTTCAGGGATAAGAAAGTGTTTAGAATGTAATGGCATATCTGAGAACTCCGCCTGCGTCTTACACCGACAGTCCATTCCTTGGAGGTGTAGTTCCAACCTATCCCCCGATGTTGGGAGTGCGAGGGAGACTTTTTTTTTTCTTCTGTTTGTTCCTCTCTGAAATGGAAGAATAACCCCGGCACATGCCTGTCACAGGGACGTCTCGGTCTTATTACTTTTCAGTAAAGCTGCTCATCCAGTGTATTTCGGGGAAGCTGCATTATACGGCCACTCCATTATTTCATTGAAGTCATTTGTCTTTGCGGTCCTGCTCACTTGTGCGACCCGGGGCACCTTGCCGGATTCATTAGTTAAATGGGTGCACGCTGTGAAATACTTTTGGTCATTTTATTGGTGGGATGGGATGGTAGACGTGTGGAAGTTCTTGCCCATGAGCTACACATTCATCATTAAAGCTTTCTTCTGTCTCATGTGTCGTACGGTTTAAAGGCACTGAATACATTTTACATATTTTTTTTTTACTTTGTCACTTCTGTACATGACTTCTTTATCTCACTAGTGTCACATGGCACTCTGTTACAGTATAGCAGCGAGGTTTGTAGATGGCCTGTGCCACACCAGAAACCTGCCCATCAACCGTTTGAATAGATGCAGTAGTGCTGAATATGTCCATGGAGCACTCATCGCTGCTGCCCTTTAATACAGTCTTCAGCTCTGCAACTTCACTACCCTGCGCGATACTCTGTACTACACCCTACATCTCTGCTCCTCAGTAGACTCATCAACGCTGCCCCAATACATTAATCAGTGCTGCCCCTCCAACGCACTCATCAGTGCTGTCCCATTCCACTGCACTCATCAGTCCTGCCCCCCTCCAATGCACTCATCAGTCCTGCCCCCCTCCAATGCACTCACCAGTGCTGTCCCATTCCACTGCACTCATTAGTCCTGCCCCCCTCCAACGCACTCATTAGTTCTGCCCCCCTCCAATGCACTCATTAGTCCTGCCCCCCTCCAATGCACTCATTAGTCCTGCCCCCTCCAATGCACTCATTAGTTCTGCCCCCCTCCAATGCACTCATTAGTCCTGCCCCCCTCCAATGCACTCATTAGTCCTGCCCCCCTCCAATGCACTCATTAGTCCTGCCCCCCTCCAATGCACTCATTAGTCCTGCCCCCTCCAATGCACTCATTAGTTCTGCCCCCCTCCAATGCACTCATTAGTCCTGCCCCCCTCCAATGCACTCATTAGTCCTGCCCCCCTCCAATGCACTCATTAGTCCTGCCCCCCTCCAATGCACTCATTAGTCCTGCCCCCTCCAATGCACTCATTAGTTCTGCCCCCCTCCAATGCACTCATTAGTCCTGCCCCCCTCCAATGCACTCATTAGTCCTGCCCCCTCCAATGCACTCATTAGTCCTGCCCCCTCCAATGCACTCATTAGTCCTGCCCCCCTCCATTGCACTCATCAGTGATCCCTTTCCAGTGCATTCATCAGTCGTGCCCCCCCCCAATGCACTTATCAGTTCTGCCCCCCTGCGATGCACTCATAAGTGCTGCCCCTCTATAACACACTGGCCAATACTGCCCCCTTCCAATGCACTTGTCAGAACCGCAGGAAGTATGGAAAGTGCTTGCTCTTGATGGGTCAGTTAAACTATGGGGCAAAGCTAAGAGATTAGGAAAAAAAATGCATCTCCCCCCCCCCCCCCCCCCCAAAAACAGCACCTCTCCTCTCCATGGTTTATGTCAAGTATTGCAGCTCTAGTCAAGTGAGGCAGAACATATTTTCCTAATTTCATAGTAGCCGTTTAATAGATGCTTATATAATGTGATATAAAATTTGACCGAATGTCCTTGAGATGGCGAATTTCATACGCATTCATGTACTCCGTAGGCTTGCACGTTTTAATTGCCCTTTATTGATGTTTTTAGGTCTCTATATTGCTTTTAGTGCTATTGTTTGCCTCACTCCAATCCATATCCTGAAGAGCCTGACAATGTATATTGCATTATTTGCTGGGGGGTGGGGGATTAATAAAACATTTTCATGGTATATATCATTTAAATGTTAATTTTGTTTTATTATTACTAGTCCAGAAATAGACATGAAAAATTTGAATTCATCCCAGAGGGCAAGATGACGAATAAACACACTGATCCTATCTCAGGTTATGGTTATTAGAGCTTTGATCCCTCGGTCATGAACTGAAAAAGTCAAAGCAACTCCTGTAGCCTTGTTGGTGACAACTACTGTCTTGGCAAGGCTAGCTTCAGCTGTTTCATTTTATGAGCAGGAACTAGAATAGATAATTTTTACAGGAGATCTGTCTGATCTACTATGTGGGGGCAGCACAGGATAGAGGGGGAGACGCTGAGCTCAGGGATATATAGTATTGTACTATTTGATTTCGTTTTTTCATGTTAAAAGGTATTTAAATGTTTTTAAGGTGAGCTGTAGGTGGGATCAGCAGGACTCACTGGCTTTCTCTGAGTGGGCGGGGAAAGCAAGACTCACAGGCTTTCTCTAAGTGGGCGGGGAAAGCAAGATTCACTGGCTTTTTCTGAGTGGGCGGGATCAGCAGGACTCACAGGCTTTCTCTGAGTGGGCGGGGAAAGCAAGACTCACAGGCTTTCTCTGAGTGGGCGGGGAAAGCAAGACTCACAGGCTTTCTCTAAGTGGGCGGGGAAAGCAAGATTCACTGGCTTTCTCTGAGTGGGCGGGATCAGCAGGACTCACAGGCTTTCTGAGTGGGCGGGGAAAGCAAGACTCGCAGGCTTTCTCTGAGTGGGCGGGGAAAGCAAGACTCACTGGCTTTCTCTGAGTGGGCAGGATCAGCAAGACTCGCAGGCTTTCTCTGAGTGGGCAGGATCAGCAAGACTCGCAGGCTTTCTCTGAGTGGGCAGGATCAGCAAGACTCGCAGGCTTTCTCTGAGTGGGCGGGGAAAGGAAGACTCGCAGGCTTTCTCTGAGTGGGCAGGATCAGCAAGACTCGCAGGCTTTCTCTGAGTGGGCGGGGAAAGGAAGACTCACTGGCTTTCTCTGAGTGGGCGGGATCAGCAGGACTCACAGGCTTTCTGAGTGGGCGGGGAAAGCAAGACTCACAGGCTTTCTCTGAGTGGGCGGGGAAAGCAAGACTCACTCGATATTAGTCCTGCCCCTACAGGTGGGTCTAGAAACAGCAGAAGCCTAGCGCTGACTGAAGCCTGGCTCCCGCTGTAATGGCCAGGATCAGAGAAGACTCCAATCCTGGCCGTTTAACCCTCTACATACCACAGTCAATAGCATCCACTACATCTAGGCAGTTAGACAAAAGGAAGAGTATTCCTCTGCCCCATCAGCCCCCAGCGAACACAATCGCAGGGCAGCCAAGGCCTAATAAATGAATCTTTCACTCAGCCAGTATCGGAGCCAATGCAGATATGAAGTTGGGAGTGATGCATTATGGGTAGCTTGCTGAGGACAGGATAGAGCGGAGATCTGACTAGTCAGGTTGTATAAGGCCATGGTCTTTGGTTGTTTGACAGAAGCCTCCTTGTAGATATTAAAGGCACGCTATAAATTGGGATTGTCAGGGGCAAGTCTGATGGCCCAGGGCAGTGCGTTCCTCAGAATGGGTGCAGCACAGGAGAAGTCCTGCAAATAGAAGAATGTTCTGCAACTTCCTAATGTACTTTTCTTTTAAATTTCCTTATCATTTTAAAATCTCAGGTTGCAGTCAGTGAATAGCAGCTTTCTTTACATTCACAGTGTATCAGTCCCAGTCCTGGGTAAGCTGCATAGTAGTGGCGGTTGTCCTGTGGGATGATGGAGCACCGCAGCGGTGAATGATGCTTCTTTCTTTGTCTATTGCAGCACATAACGTCAGACAGCTACATTCCATGCTTAACCGACCTCTGCAAAGCACTCTGGGAAGTTATGCTGAGTTACTTTCGCACAATGGAGTGGCATGAAAAATTTGATCAGGAGGAACCCCAAGCCACATCTGGTAAGGAACCGATGGGAACTGTTGGGAATAAAGATCCTGGTTAAAGAAATTGTCCTCTTAGGACCGACCCCATTCCTAAGCAGCTCAGTTGATGAAGATCTATCTATCTATCTGTCTATCCATCTATCAGAAATACAAAGTCCAAAGGGTGTGAGCAGCACAGCATAAATTGTAAAGGGGTGCCAGCTGCTGTAGAAGCTATTCAACCTTCAAAAAATACAGAAAGAAAAAATTCCTCAGCACTTCCCAGGCGTATATCAAATAAAGTGTATTTCGATCACCAAATGGCAACGTTTCGATCCTCTCACTGGAACCTTTCTCAAGCAGTGACAATATATATACAGTTGCAAGAAAAAGTATGTGAACCCTTTGGAATGATATGGATTTCTGCACAAATTGGTCATAAAATGTGATCTGATCTTCATCTAAGTCACAGCAATAGACAATCAGTCTGCTTAACTAATAACACACAAAGAATTACATGTTACCATGTTTTTATTGTACACACCATGTAAACATTCACAGTGCAGGTGGAAAAAGTATGTGAACCCCTAGACTAATGACATCTCCAAGAGCTAATTGGTGTGAGGTGTCAGCCAACTGGAGTCCAATCAATGAGATGACATTGGAGGTGTTGGTTACAGCTGCCCTGCCCTATAAAAGACACACACCAGTTCTGGGTTTGCTTTTCACAAGAAGCATTGCCTGATGTGAATGATGCCTCTCACAAAAGAGCTCTCAGAAGACCTACGATTAAGAATTGTTGACTTGCATAACGCTGGAAAGGGTTATAAAAGTATCTCCAAAAGCCTTGCTGTTCATCAGTCCACGGTAAGACAAACTGTCTATAAATGGAGAAAGTACAGCACTGCTGCTACTCTCCCTAGGAGTGGCCGTCCTGTAAAGATGACTGCAAGAGTACAGCGCAGACTGCTCAATGAGGTGAAGAAGAATCCTAGAGTGTCAGCTAAAGACTTACAAAAGTCTCTGGCATATGCTAACATCCCTGTTAGCGAATCTACGATACGTAAAACACTAAACAAGAATGGATTTCATGGGAGGATACCACAGAGGAAGCAACTGCTGTCCAAAAAAATATTGCTGCACGTTTACAGATTACACAAGAGCACCTGGAGGTTCCACAGCAGTACTGGCAAAATATTCTGTGGACAGATGAAACCAAAGTTGAGTTGTTTGGAAGAAACACACAACACTATGTGTGGAGAAAAAGAGGCACAGCACACCAACCTCAAAACCTCATCCCAACTGTGAAGTATGGTGGTGGGAGCATCATGGTTTGGGGCTGCTTTGCTGCGTCAGGGCCTGGACGGATTGCTATCATCGAAGGAAAAATTAATTCTCAAGTTTATCAAGACATTTTGCAGGAGAACTTAAGGCCATCTGTCCACCAGCTGAAGCTCAACAGAAGAGGGTGTTGCAACAGGACAACGACCCAAAGCATAGAAGTAAATCAACAACAGAATTGCTCAGAGTCCTGACCTCAACCCGATTGAGATGCTGTGGCATGACCTCAAGAAAGCGATTCACACCAGACATCCCAAGAATATTGCTGAACTGAAACAGTTCTGTAAAGAGGAATGGTCAAGAATTACTCCTGACTGTTGTGCACGTCTGATCTGCAACTACAGGAAACGTTTGGTGGAAGTTATTGCTGCCAAATGAGGTTCAACCAGTTATTAAATCCAAGGGTTCACATACTTTTTCCACCTGCACTGTGAATGTTTACCGTATTTTTCGCCGTATAAGACGCATCGGCGTATAAGACGCACCTAGGTTTTTGGGGAGGAAAATAAGAAAAAAAATATTTTTAACCAAAAGGTGTGCTGTGTGTTTGGTGGGTTTGGAACTAATGGTGGTCTGTGGATGGCACTATTACTGGGGATCTGTTGATGACTGACACTGTTATGGGGGGATCTGTGGATGACGGACACTGTTATGGGGGGATCTGTGGATGACGGACACTGTTATGGGGGGATCTGTGGATGACGGACACTGTTACGGGGGGATCTGTGGATGACGGACACTGTTATGGGGGGATCTGTGGCTGGCACTGTTACAGGGGGATCTGTGGCTGGCACTGTTACAGGGGGGATCTGTGGATGGCACTGTTATACATGTGTCATCCACAGACCCTCCCAGCCCATAACTGTGCCATCCACAGATCCCCGCCGCTCCAGTATACTAATATAATATGTCTTATTCAATTAATAGTTATTAAATATGCCCCTTTATTCCTAATAGTACCTTAAATCCTAACAGCTTCAGTACAATGCCGGCAGGCCGGGCGGCCGGCGCGGCGCGTCACTCACTGACGTCACTTGCCGCCTGCTTCATTCATAAAGTAGGCGGCGCAGGCACGTGACATCAGGGAGTTACACTGCCGCCAGCCCGACCTGCATTGTACTGAAGCGGTTAGGATTTAAGGTACTATTAGGCATAAAGGGGCATATTTAATAACCATTAATTGAATATGACATATATTAGTATACCGGAGCGGGGCTATAGTACAGTGACTGCACCGCCCCGCCGCTATTGCCGGCCCCAGCTCCTCCTCCCAGTCCCTCCCCGAGCTTGCGATGTAAAACTGACAGCATTCGCCGTATAAGACGCATTTCCCCCCCATTTTGGGGGGAGAAAAAGTGCGTCTTATACGGCGAAAAATACGGTACATGGTGTGTTCAATAAAAACATGGTAACATTTAATTCTTTGTGTGTTATTAGGTTAAGCAGACTGTGATTGTTGTACAGAAAAACAAGTGATATAATAATGTGCATGATTCTATATCCTCAAACATCATGATCATCGTGATACAAAAAGTAAGATCTATATAAATGTGTACAAAATTCATATAATGTCTCAAGTAGAGGGAACCTTCCAGGGGGGTTGATGAGATCCTTGTGTATCTTGGGTATCAGATATAACATTGATGTTGTTGGATGTGTAACTAACAAAAATTCTCTTACTTTTATATCAATCAATCCTCCCTGTAGACCCAGGTCTAGTAGAGTTTTAATCAGTTTTTCAATCTTCCATCTAGGACCTTGAGTCAGTTTCTGGTAAACATTTGTATCATGTAATTGCCTTATTGCTTCCCCTATGTATTTATTGGTGTCCATGACTGCACCACCCTTATCCGCCGGTTTGATGGTGAGGTCGCGGTCATGGACCAATTCATTGAGTGCCAAGCGCTCCTGACGTGTCGTATCAGGACGTTGACGAGATCTATTATCGTTCATCTTTGGAGCATTAACATCTTTTAATACAGTTTCTGGAAATAATCCAGTAGGAGGAGAAAAATCGCTTTTGGAAAATAAATCAAAATCAGACACTTGTAATTAGGTCCTTGTTGTAGATGACTCCATATATCACCGATATATAATATTATTATACTATTTAACCATATAAACCACCATTTCTTCTCAATACTATTTTGCCATTATTCCCCCAGGTGTCTGATAATCTGGTTCTATATATTGTTCCTTTATATGCTGACCCATATCGTGCTTAACATATATTTACATTGTGTTATTTAATTTGCGATTAATTACACGTCATAATGTTGCTTGTCATGTGATCGGATTCTGTAATCACGTGTGCGCTCCATGTGATTGATGGATGTGGAGGCGGCCATGTGAGCGTTCCACCGATGCGCTTCATGTGAATGTAGGAAGTGAAAGCACGGCGAGAATTACCTGCTGCACCGTGATCCGGGCTGGCCAAGTGTCCCTCACATCTTTTTTTTTTAACCATCTGTTTTTTCACATGATTATAAAATGATGGGTAATTATGATATAATTACGTATATGATATACACATTTATATAGATCTTTTTGTATCACGATGATCATGATGATTGAGGATATAGAATCATGCACATTATTATATCACATGTTTTTCTGTACAACAATCATGTTTATACATATTTTCTACACTTAATTATGTTAATTATTGAGTTATATTACGCACCCTATTTATATGCACTGAGCACCAATGTATATTGTCACTGCTTGAGAAAGGTTCCAGGGAGAGGATCGAAACGTTGCTGTTTGGTGATTGAAATACACTTAATTTGATATACGCCTGGGAAGTGCTGAGGAATTCTTTCTTTCTCTCTCTCTCTCTTTCTCTTTCTTTCTTTCTTTCTCTCTTTCTTTCTCTCTTTCTTTCTCTCTCTCTTTCTTTCTCTCTCTTTCTTTCTCTTTCTTTCTTTCTCTCTTTCTTTCTTTCTCTATCTATCTCGATATAGAAGAAAAAAAACAGCACTCCAGATTAGTGAAAAAATTGGATGGTTTATTCACCCATCTACCCTCCATGTCAAAATCCCACCGCACTAGGGATGGGCATCAGGGTATCACTCTGTATTACTTTCACGCAGTCTTCTCTTTATGGTAGATTTGGATATTGATACGCCTATATCCTGGAGAGTGTTGTTCACTTGGTCGGCTGTTGTGAAGGGGTTTCTCTTCACCACGATAATTATTCTGCCATCATCCACCACTGTTGTCATCCGTGGGCGTCCAGGTCTTTTTGCATTGTTGAGGTCACCAGAGCTTTCTTTCTCAGGATGAACCAAACTGTAGATTTTGCCGCTCCTTTGACCGCATGTTTACTTCTCAGCAAAATCTTCAAAATGCAGGCACCACACCTTAAATAAACTCCAGGCCTTTTATGTGCTTAATCCTTTGAGCCAATTGTCCAATTACTTTTGGTCCCTCTCTAAAAACAGGGTGCCACGTGTAAAGGAGCTGAAACAACTAAACCGTTCATCCAATTTTAATGTGGATACCCTCAAATGAAAGCTAAAAGTCTGTACTTTATGTCTATTATATAACTATAACTTGAATATGTTTTAGTGAACAGGTAAAAAATAATAGTCAGTGTCCAAATATATATGGACCTAACTCCATCTATCTATCTCACTATGTATCTATCTCGCTATCTATCTATTACCGTATTTTTCGCCCCATAAGACGCAGTAACGTCACTCACTAATGTCGCGCGCCTGCTCCGCCCACTTTATGAATGAAGCAGGCGGAGCAGCCGCGCGATGCCGTCCGCTCTAACTGCTATTGAAGCTTGTTCGTAAGTGCTGTGGGGATACAGGGGAACATGGGAGAGCGCAGCGTTAGTTCAACTTAATAACAGGATAAGGATTCACGTTTATAAATAATTCGGTGAGCAGAGGGTCGGTGTATTTTGGGGTACACTGTTATGAGGGGGATCTGTGGATGACATATAGGAGTGTCATCCACAGATCCCCCCCCATAACAGTTCTATCTACAGATCCCCCACCCCATAACAATGCCATCGACAGATCCCCCCCCACCCCATAACAATGCCATCCACAGATCTCCCACCCCATAGCAGTACCATCCACAGATCCCCCATAACAGCGCCATCCACAGATCCCCCACATGACAGTGCGTCATCCACAGATCCCCCATGATAGTGTCATGCACAGACCACCATTAATTCAAAACCCACCAAAAGCACACCTTTTGGTTAAAAATATTTGTTTTCTTATTTTCCTCCTCAAAAACCTAGGTGCGTCTTATAGGGCGAAAAATACAGATATTTCTACCAATCCTATTCTTAATACAAGCAGATGTATAGATAGAAGTACTCAGAAGCCATGGATGTGACATATTTTTAGAGGGGTGCCGCCGTGACTTCTTTATTCTCTGGATGTGTCCCGTCCCCCCATACAGATATTCAGCGACTTGTATGAGAAGCAGATAAAACCTGTATTTATTTTATAGAGATTGATTTTCAGCTGGCGGTGGACACTAAATATAATTACAGCTCTCCTCCGGCTGCGGATTACTCTTTTATGGCATCGGCATAGAAGAGTCTGCAGGTTTCTAGCAGTTTTATAGGAAAGCGCTTCATAGTGATATAAAAAAGTATTTGCTCCCCGTCCATATTTCTCACACAAAGGAAATTTCTCATTGACACGTCTTTTTGTCCTTCCATAGACGCCGCTTATCTCCTTCAGCAGAAGCCGTCTGCCACAGGTCACTCTTATAGGAAATGGCCTATGTGCCAACCTGTAGTGTTCTCTTAGTCTTAAAGAGGTTCTTCAGCAGCTGCTGCAGAACCTCATAGTGAACACCTCAGAATTTATAGAGGGCACTTGCAAATTCAGGACTGCTACAAGTCCGTGCATTACACGGGTAGCACAGTAAATGGCCATCATGTAATGCTCAACTTCCCCTGTGGTGGCGCTGCAGTGACATTTAAAGGAACAGGATCCTAGTTATAGGGTTATGCCCTATTGGTAGGATATGTCACCAATGTTCTCGGACCCTCTCCTAACTTCAGTAGGGGCCCCCCAAAGTTAAGGAGAGCGCACTACGAATAGACATGTGCTCTCCATTCACTTCTAAGGGAGTTCCGAAAATAGCTGAGCGAGCTTGCTCAACTATTTTTGAAAGTCCTATAGAAGTAAATGAAACGTGCACTGCGCATGCATGTCCTCCTCTCCATTCACCTCTATGGGACTTCTGGAAATAGCCGAGCCGGCACTCTGCTATTTTTTGGAACTCCTATAGCAGTGAATGGAGGGTGGCCGCATTTGCACAGTGTGCTGTCCTTCAAATGGGACCCGCACCTACCGGACATTCCTTGGTTGAACTTGATGGACGTATGTCGTTTTTCAACCGTATTAACTATGTAACATTGGTGGCAAAGCCTAGCGAATGGGAATAACCCTTTAAATGTACAGTATGGAACACATGTCCCTGTCAGCAGTCTTATTGTGTCTTTCCGGTGTCCTTGGATTCGACCATAAGGCACTCTTTAGTCCCACTTATATTGAAGCTGACCATAGATTTTGTCAGTGGCGGCCAGCGCCAGCCCATGTGCAGTTTTTCCTGACCCGCTGCAGCTCGCCAAAAAGGCTTCGCATGCGCAGTACAAGAAGTTAGAGGAAGGCCGTGGGCATCCAGAGGAAGAGCAAAGGAATTCTGTAGGTCAGTGTTTGTATACTACTGTAAGATGTTACCAGGCAGAGCGCACCCTGTGGACGTATTATAGGAAATGTGGTCTGCAGAGCAGTGTCCTGACCACTCGCCCTGTGCTCGCCCGCCAACAGATTTGCGTGGAGAAGCAGTGGAAGCTCACAAAACCAGGTAGAGGTAAAAAGAGTGAAAATATATCAGATAGGCACCTAAAAATGTATGCAGACACCACAGCTTATGGAGACATATTTTTCATGCAATGCCCCAAGGGAAAAAAATATGCAAATGAGTTGCCAAATCAGGGACATTCATCTGGAGACCGCACTGAGCTGAATCTAAGGCATCTCATCCAGCCAACCATTACCCTTCCAACCGTCCTATTAAAAAGATATAGATAGATATCTAACAGTATGAATTTGGGGCACTGGGACGCGGAGCATGCACTGGGACTTCAACCGATGACTGCGCCGCATTTTCACCTTTGTGTCTGGTGTTTGCAGAGCAGCTTCTGTGTGACCATATTTCTTACTGATCTGTTGTTTTGGCCCGGTCACCAGATGGCAACACATGTGGGCATTGTAAAGCATCTCAGGAGACCCGCTCTCGGAGCAGATTCTCATTAATGGCTTCCTGTTAAGGGCACTCGAGGACGTGGCTAAGCCGCTCTGAAGGACCTGTAAGTTCTGATACATCCTCATTGACTTGCAGATGACACCTCAGAGTTTATTCACCGTGCGATGGAGACAAGAGGTCACATGCTCCGCTCTCCCCACATTTCCATTTTGTTTTCAGGGAATGTTAATTAGGATGGGTCTGAAGAGATGATGGCAAAGTTGTAAATTAATCATTCAGCTGAAACTTTATTGCTGGAGCTACTTTAGAAGGAAGTTTGGCAGTACTCCCGAACCGACATCATTTTAAAAGTGGAAAGGATTATAACCATCATGTCAAATTAATGAAGATTAATCAACTGTGAACTGCTCCGATTTTGAAAATGGGCTGACCTGATTTTAATGGATAGTTTAACTTAGACTGTGGACTGACTGGTGGCAGTGTTTACACTAGACTGTGGACTGACTGGTGGCAGTGTTTACACTTGACTGTAGACTGACCGGTGGCAGTGTTTACACTAGACTGTGGACTGACTGGTGGCAGTGTTTACACTAGACTGTGGACTGACTGGTGGCAGTGTTTACACTAGCCTGTGGACTGACTGGTGGCAGTGTTTACACTAGCCTGTGGACTGACCGATGGCAGTGTTTACACTAGACTGTGGACTGACTGGTGGCAGTGTTTACACTAGACTGTGGACTGACCGATGGCAGTGTTTACACTAGACTGTGGACTGACCGGTGGCAGTGTTTACACTAGACTGTGGACTGACCGATGGCAGTGTTTACACTAGACTGTGGACTGACCGGTGGCAGTGTTTACACTAGACTGTGGACTGACCGGTGGCAGTGTTTACACTATACTGTGGACTGACTGGTGGCAGTGTTTACACTAGACTGTGGACTGACTGGTGGCAGTGTTTACACGAGACTGTGGACTGACTGGTGGCAGTGTTTACACAAGACTGTGGACTGACTGGTGGCAGTGTTTACACGAGACTGTGGACTGACTGGTGGCAGTGTTTACACGAGACTGTGGACTGACTGGTGGCAGTGTTTACACGAGACTGTGGACTGACTGGTGGCAGTGTTTACACGAGACTGTGGACTGACTGGTGGCAGTGTTTGCACTAGACTGTGGACTGACTGATGGCAGCGTGTACACTACACCAGTGAACTTTTTAGAGACCGAGTGCCCAAACTGCAACCCAAAACCTACTTATTTATCGCAAAGTGCCACTGAATACTAAAGTCTAATAGTATATCTTCCATGTGCCTTATCATTTAGCTATAATAGTCTGCCTACATTCAGCGCGCTGCCTCTGCTGTTCATAGTGCGCCCTGTGCTGATGAATAGCAGGAAAAGGCATATTGGTACACCATAGATTTTTCCAGGGTTCGGGTGGCCACAGAGAGGGCTCTGAGTGCCGCCTCTGGCACCCGTGCCATAGGTTGGCCACCACTGCACTGGACTAGGATCTGACCAGTAGCAGAGTTTGCAGTAGACTGTTGACTGATTGAAGCATTTGCAGAAGACAATGTTCTCCTTGTTTGGTGAGGGAGCGGAGGAGCATACCGCATAGTGTTACATGTAAAATGTGATAATAATACCATATAGCTGAATACATCAGTTATAAGATGAAAATATAAAACGCATGTTGCATACATTTTATTCTGCCGCGGTCAATTGTATATGAAGTTTTTTTCATGGAGTAAAGTAAAATGCCGAAATACTCTGTATTGTGACCTGTTAATATTTTCTTTTTTTTTCAGATAGTAACAGTGTGCCCGCTACAGAAGAGAACAATTTTGATCGAAATTACATCAAAAAGAAACTGGAGCACGGACTGACACGCATATGGCAGGTAATTTCCCTTTCAGAACTTCTGGGAACAGACCTGCTAAGATGAGCACCAATCCCAAAAATAAGGAAGAAAAATCAGTAATTCACAGATTTCCTGGAATCGTCAGCAATCGGCTGTGATCGGTGAAGAAACCTGGCAAGTGTTTGATTTTCAGACAGTGCCACCACAGGGGGGACATGAAGTATTACATGTTGCCCATTGGAATCATTAGGTTTTCCATGTAATGCATGGACTTGCTGGGTCCTCCAGAGCAAGAGACACTCTTTGTAGCCGTTTTCTGCTCTGCCTAATTGATCAATTTGGAAATTTTGGGTAATACCTTTATTTGCTTTCTTGTTTTCTTAGTCCCGCACTGGTTGAGTTTTCTGAGAGGCGCACATATCATAGCAGGGATTTCATGGGATTTATACATTTACACTTGAGGTCCTTGAAGTAATTTTATATGAAGAAAATGTGCTCATTGTGCAATGAAAAGTTCTCTAACGTCCTCTTTTACTTTGTGTTTCAATTCCTTACTGTTAGCAAGATATTTGCTTGCTGCCAGTGAATGGATTATTATATCGGGTGACTGAAAGCCTGTCATGGTCATTCACAAGTCACTTGCGTACATGGCGCAATGTTCTAAATGAAAACTCTCTCGCAATCTTGGCTGGTTTTGATGTAAACATCATTGCTTCCCTTTACTGCATGCAAGCAGAGATATTGAAATATATGTATACTATCAATATACAAGGCGGGTAAACAATTTAATGGATCCGTACACCTTTCTACTGCACCTCCGCTGCAGCAATGAAACTTTGGAAATGGTCTTAATTTAAAATCTCTGTTGCAGACTTATGTGTCTCCATGGTTACAGACTACAAACAAACCCTGTGTAGTCTGATTCAGCTTTTTTGTCTAACTCCCATCCACCAGTCCTATACTTTTTGTTTTTGTTACCAAATATAGGTTAACAAGAGGTAGGAACAATTCGAAGGTCTGTGGCATCAGACTACACCGACTATGTTTGTAGTCTGTAACCATGGAGACACATAGACCTGCATAGGAGCTGTAGGCAGAAAACTGTACAAGCTTTTTAATCCAGACCAGTTGCAGAGTAATTTCATTTTATGTTATGCATTGAAGCAATTAATATTGCAACTAATGATAGGGAATATGGTCCACAGGATAGAAGATGTGTCTGATCACTGGAAGTCTGTCCGCTGGGACCCTCAGCAATCACAAGAGCTGAGGTCCCGATGGGACTGAAGCCGCAGTGCACATGCATGACCACGACTCCATTCCTTTGGTTGGGAGTGATGGAGATAGCGCTTCATACTGATGACTTGGAGTGTGAGTTTGTGTGAAGTGTTACACAAAATTAAAGGGGTCCTCTCACTTCAGCAAATGGCATTTATCATGTAGAGAAAGTTAATACAAGGCACTTACTAATGTATTGTGATTGTCCATATTGCCTCCTTTGCTGGCTGGATTCATTTTTCCAACACATTATTCACTGCTCATTTCCATGGTTACGACCACCCTGCAATCCATCAGCGGTGGCCGTGCTTGCACAATATAGGGAAAAAAAACACACCGGACTCTTTGGTGGCCAGGACCATGGGAGCGCACATAGGCTGGCGCTTTTTCCTATAGTGTGCAAGCACGGCCACTACTGATGGATTGCAGGGTGGTCGTAACCATGGAAACGTGAAGCGTATCATGTGATGGAAAAATGAACCCAGCCAGCAAAGGAGGCAATATGGACAATCACAATACATTAGTAAGTGCCTTGTATTAATTTCCGCTACATATTAAATGCTATTTGTTGAAATTAGACAACCCCTTTAAGTTTTCTGTTTTGTCGGGTTACCCTTTAACTGTTCTGCGCTTATTGAAATCTCCACAGAGCTTCGGTCTATCCTCGTAATTTAGGAATCTAAGCCTCAGATAATCCTTAGAAGGGAAAAAAACCTCGAGCTCCTGCTCCGTTTTTTCTTTTCTCTTCTGCAGCATTGTCTGATATTTTGTGTCACAGAGACGATGTCTGAACAACAGGAAGAGACAGACTGTCAAAATCAATGTTCTTTTCTTCAGAAAGGGAAGGCAAACATATTGTGCGGAATAACGTCCACTCTGCTACATCGCATTAAATAAGTGTCTCGCTTTGGTTTTCCAGGACGTTCAGCTTAAAGTCAAGACGTATCTCCTTGGAACAGATATGTCCAACTTCAAATATGATGACTTCATTGTTGTTTTGGATATAGTCAGCAGGTAGGTGGCAACGCGATTAGGGCTCTGTTTGTGGTGCAGATGCTTATAGGGACAATAAATATGTAATTGTGTTGTGCAACATTGTACAGGTGAAACTCGAAAAATTAGAATATCGTGCAAAGTTCATTTATTTCAGTAATGCAACTTAAAAAGTGAAACTAACATATGAGACTCATTACATGCAAAGCGAGATATTTCAAGCCTTTATTTGTTATAATTTGGATGATTATGGCTTACAGCTTATGAAACCCCAAAGTCACAATTTTGAGGTACCCTTTGCTCAGGGGGTATGGATTAATTAGCTGACTAGAGTGAGACACTTTGAGCCTAGAAGATTGAACCTTTTAAAAAAAATTCTAATTTTAAGCTGCATTAATGCAACTCCTTTTAATTTGCATTACTGAAATAAATGGACTTTTGCACGATGTTCTCATTTTTCGACTTTCACCTGTAGTATTTAAAGGCTATGTACACTCTTGGGGGCAATTTTCTTATTATTGCATTGTACTAATTTTGAGCTAAATATTTTTTTTAAAATTGGTCTTTATTAAAAATATGGAGCCCTTTTTTCTGTACAGAGCTGAGATCCTCTAGTAGCACCCTTTGGATTTTCTGTCTTTTCCGTCAGACCAGGACTCCTTATCTCTGATCCCTGACCTTATAAACACTCATTGTATCTCAGTTTGTATCTTACTGATAAGGCCTCATGCACACGACAGTATTTTTTCACTGTCCGCAAAACGGGGTTCCGTTGGTCCGTGATCCGTGACCGTTTTTTCGTCCGTGGGTCTTCCTTGATTTTTGGAGGATCCACGGACATGAAAAAAAAGTCGTTTTGGTGTCCGCCTGGCCGTGCGGAGCCAAACGGATCCGTCCTGAATTACAATGCAAGTCAATGGGGACGGATCCATTTGACGTTGACACAATATGGTGCAATTGCAAACGGATCCGTCCCCCATTGACTTTCGATGTAAAGTCTGGAGTCCCTTTTATACCATCGGATCGGAGTTTTCTCAGATCCGATGGATGGTATATTTTAACTTGAAGCGTCCCCATCACCATGGGAACGCCTCTGTTAGAATATACTGTCGGATATGACTTACATCGTGAAAACTCATATCCGACAGTATATTCTAACACAGAGGCGTTCCCATGGTGATGGGGACGCTTCTAGTTAGAATATACTACAAACTGTGTACATTACTGCCCCCTGCTGCCTGGCAGCACCCAATCTCTTACAGGGGGCCGTTATCAGCACAATTAACCCCTCAGGTGCTGCACCTGAAGGGGTTAATTGTGCGTATCATAGCCCCCTGTAAGAGATCAGGGCTGCCAGGCAGCAGGGGACAGACCCCCCCCCCCCCCTCCCCAGTTTGAATATCATTGGTGGCCAGTGCGGCACCCCTCCCTCCCTCTATTGTAATAAGAACATTGGTGGCCAGTGTGCGGCCTCCCCCGGCCCCCCCTCCCTCCCTCTATTGTAATAAGAACATTGGTGGCCAGTGTGCACCCCCCCCCCCTCCCTCTATTGCATTAATAACATTGGTGGCCAGTGTGCGGCCTCCCCTCTCTCCCCCCCGATCATTGGTGGCAGCAGAGTTCCGATCGGTAACCATGGCAACTAGGACGCTACTGCAGTCCTGGTTGCCATGGTTACTTAGCAATAGTAGAAGCTTCATACTTACCTGCTGGCTGCTGCGATGTCTGTGTCCGGCCGGGAGCTCCTCCTACTGGTAAGTGAAAGGTCTGTGCGGCGCATTGCTAAATGAACTGTCACTTACCAGTAGGAGGAGCTCCCGGCCGGACACAGACATCGCAGCAGCAAGCAGGTAAGTATGATGCTTCTACTATTGCTAAGTAACCATGGCAACCAGGACTGCAGTAGCGTCCTGGTTGCCATGGTTACCGATCGGAGCCCCAGCGATTAAACTGGGACTCCGATCGGAACTCCGCTGCCACCAATGATCGGGGGGGGGAGAGGGGAGGCCGCACACTGTGCCACCAATGTTATTAATGCAATAGAGGGAGGGAGGGGGAGGCCGCACACTGTGCCACCAGGAGGGAGGGGGGTCTGCCCCCTGCTGCCTGGCAGCCCCGGATCTCTTACAGGGGGCTATGATACGCACAATTAACCCCTTCAGGTGCAGCAGGGGGCAGACATGTACACAGTTTGTTGTATATTCTAGCTAGAAGCGTCCCCATCACTATGGGAACGCCTCTGTGTTAGAATATACTATCGGATCTGAAAAAGCTTTTACGCAGACGGATCTTCGGATCCGTCTGTATGAAAGTAACCTACGGCCACGGATCACGGACACGGATGCCAATCTTGTGTGCATCCGTGTTCTTTCACGGACCCATTGACTTGAATGGACAGGTCATATTTTTTTGACGGACAGGATACACGGATCACGGTCTCGGCTGCAAAACGGTGCATTTTCCGATTTTTCCACAGACTCATTGAAAGTCAATGGGTCCGCGAAAAAAAAACGGAAAACGGCACAACGGCCACGGATGCACACAACGGTCGTGTGCATGAGGCCTAAGAATGTGGCTTAAATAAGACTACTTTCACATCTGCCTTTTTAATTCAGGTCTTGAGATCCGGCAGAGGACCTCAAAACCTGAATAAAGGCTTCTTTCACACTAGCGTTTTTGCTGGATCCGGCAGGGTTCAGCAAAAACACTTCCGTTACTGATAATACAAACATCTGCATCTGTCATGAACTCCATTGAAAGCCAATGTGGGTCAGATTGTGTCAGAGAAAACGGATCTGTCCCCATTGACTTACATTGTGGGTCATGACGGAACCGTCTTGCTCCGCATCCCAGGACGGAAAGCAAAACAGTTTGCTCTCCGGTATGAGACTGGAACGCATTTTTGCAGCATTCCGTTCTGTTCAGTTACGTTTGGTCCCCATTGACAATGTGTTAAAGGGAATATCAATTATTAATATTTTGGATTAATATCAATAATATTAATAAATAGGAGCATCCAGCTATTGCAGACTCCACCTATTTCCTCTATCTACCTGTTTCTCTACTTTTTTCCTGAACTACGTGCGCTGTATTGCGGCAGCGACAAAAGACTCTATATACTTGTATTTTAATAATAAAATATATTTATTAAAACAAGTATACAGTTCACCATCAATTATTTACTAATATATATATATATATATATATATATATATATATATACAGTATATATATATTTTTTTTTATATCAATGGCTATATAAATATATATACATAGAGACTCACACTACGACATACAATAACAACACTATAATAACCTAACTACTCTAGACAAAATACACAATCCCCACTATAATTCCACCCCCAAATCTCTAGCTAAGCAATGCAGAGGTTAAATCAGGGCAGGGATAATGCAAGGGTCAGTGGGATATGGCAAGGCAGGGGTATCAGGGGGTAATATGGCAGTGGAAGGGTGGCAGGGGAAATATGGGTTCCAGGGGTACTTAGCCAGCCAGTGCTCGTATTCTGTTTCTGAAGGGGCTCATGTCCACTCTTCTAGGTGTGAAGTCCTTCTTCTGCTCGTGGTGATGAGCTCTCCATCTCTAGTCCTAAATGCTGGACTATTTATCTATCATTAGTAGGGGAAGGTGTTTGGCCATGGGGCAGAGGTGTGCATATCCCATGCTATAAAAAACAGGTTTAGCATGTCACCAACAGCTTGTTTGGGGTCTGCACAGAAGCGGACGACTGTAGATACTGATCAGCTGTTATAAACCTTAACTGCAGCCTGTGGAAACATGGGCCTGTATCAACCAGTGGGATGAAGAGTTGATGGGGAATTGAATCTAGGGAATATTTAATACACTTCCCTCTACAAGTTGCATTTTGGGGCCGGACACAAAACCCGCTGCAAGCTGCGTTTTTTTTGTCCATTTTGCAAAACTAAACAAACCCGATCAGGCGTGAAAATCAATTTAAGGCTACTTTCACACTAGCGTTTTTGCTGGATCCAGGGTTTAGCAAAAACGCTTCCGTTACTGATGATACAACGCATGCATCCGTTATGAAAGGATCCGGTTGTATTATCTTGAACATGGCCAAGACGGATCCGTCATGAACTCCATTGAAAGTCAATCGAGGACAGATCTGTTTTCTGTTGTGTCTATTTGCTCTGGATCCCATGACGGAAAGAAAACCGCAGCTCTCCAGTATGAGGACGCATTTTGGAGCATTCCGCTGTGTTCAGTTACGTTTTCTCGGACACACTAGAAAATGGATCCGTCCCCTATTGACTTTCAATGGAGTTCATCCCCGGTATATTACTTCCCATTCATAGGACTGCTTTACGGGTTTGGACGGCCACAAAGGACATGCATGCCTTTAATAATGTTATTGCAGGTCTTCCTCTGTGAGATAATCCCATGTTCCCATCCCTGGCATCTTTTCAAGGCTCCAAATGTCGGAAATCACATAATGTATTCTATTTTAGGGATGTATATCAAGATAATATGGTCCATCACCTCCTGCCTTGTACTGTGTTTTACCAATGCCCTTAAAGGGAACCTGTTTCCGGGATTTGGGGTATAGAGCTGAGGATATGGGTTGGTAGATGGCCGCTAGCACATCCGCAATATCCAGTCCCCATAGCTCTGTGTGCTTTTATTGTGTCAAAAAAACGATTTGATAATATGCAAATTAACCTGAGATGAGTCCTGTCCCTGACTCATCTCAGGGACGGGGCTCATCTCGGGGACGGGGCTCATCTCGGGGACGGGGCTCATCTCGGGGACGGGGCTCATCTCGGGGACGGGGCTCATCTCGGGGACGGGGCTCATCTCGGGGACGGGGCTCATCTCGGGGACGGGGCTCATCTCGGGGACGGGGCTCATCTCGGGGACGGGGCTCATCTCGGGGACGGGGCTCATCTCGGGGACGGGGCTCTCCTCGGGGACGGGGCTCTCCTCGGGGACGGGGCTCTCCTCGGGGACGGGGCTCTTCTCGGGGACGGGGCTCTTCTCAGGGACGTTCCCCAAACTACATTAGACCCCCAGGGAGCAAAATATTAACCCCTAGTATACTCTAGGCCACCAGGTATTAACACCCTATTTTACACTAGACCACCAGGAAATATAATAGTAACCCCCTAATATATTCTAGATCACTAGGTATTAAAACCTTATATTACACTAGACCACCAGGGAACAAAATATTAACCACTAATATAACCTAGACCACCAGATATTAACTTCCTATTTTACACTAGAGCAATATGGAAATGGAATGAAATGTTAACCTCCTAACATTCCTTAGACAACCAGGTATTAACACCCTGTTTTACACTAGACCACCAGGGAATACAATCTTAACACCCTAATATACCCTAGACCACCAGGTACTAAAACCCTAATATACCCTAGACCACCAGGTACTAAAACCCTAATATACCCTAGACCCCCAGCTATTAAAACCCTAATATACCCTAGACCACCAGGTTTTAGCCCCCTATTTTACACTAGACCACCATAGAACAAAATTTACCCTCGACCACTAGGGAATAAAATATCAGTCACCCTTCTGGCACTAACAACCAGATTTTAACACCTTCTCTACCCTAGACCACCAGGGTATATAATTACCACCTCCTCTTTGACTTTAGACCACCAAGGTTCGAGACCGTTCCCTAGGCCAGCAGGCCTAATGGCATTAACTACTTCATTATCTTAGACCATGAAGTACGTTTTTACTAGTATGAAAATGTATCGTATTAATTATACATTCTTGCCAACAATATGGACTAAAGCAAATCTCGTTAACACATGTTCTGCACGGCAAATGATTGCTGACATGTTGTCCTCGTGTCCCCCATCCAGGCTTATGCAGGTCGGGGAGGAGTTCTGTGGCAGCAAATCTGAGGTCCTGCAAGAATCCATTAGGAAGCAGAGTGTGAACTATTTTAAGAATTATCACAGGTAAGTGACACATTCCCGATACTTTATATACACCTACCTTCTGGTACAAACATTTTTTTTGCTGTCTCGAATTGAATAAAAGGGGTTTTCCGAGAATTTTCTTTACTGATGAACTATCCTCTGGTCTAATACCCGGACCCCCTGCCGATCAGCT
Organism: Bufo gargarizans; assembly: GCF_014858855.1. NCBI lineage: Eukaryota > Metazoa > Chordata > Amphibia > Anura > Bufonidae > Bufo > Bufo gargarizans. The sequence continues at coordinate 464,515,401 of NC_058084.1, forward strand.
GCGTGAGCGCCCCGGCCCTTTTTCTACTTTACCTAGGTCAGTGATCACGTGGCCTGGGAGCAGCTTGTGAATGAGACTGAACTGCAATACCAAGTACAGCCACTATCCAATGTACGGTGCTGTGCTTGGCGAGCACGGAGAAACAGCTGATCGGCGGGGGTCTCGGGTGTTGAACCCCCACCACTCGGATACTGATGGCCTATCAGTTGTAGTTTCCAAATGAGAGTCCATGTATAGGATTTGTGTGACCACTCTATCTTTGTGATGCAATTAGTATAATCCGTTTTGTATAAGCCCTGTCCATAGGAGCTTGCAATCTATAAGGAATAGGGAGCAGGTACAAGAGATCAGGCAACAGAATAAGCAGCTCTAGACAAGTCAGGTGGAGGCAGTCTGTGCGGTTTTTGGAAAGTTTTCAGTGACTGTTTGAAGGGGTTGGAGAAGGAATGGGAGAGAGAGAATTCCAGAAGAGAAGGGAAGCACAGGAAAAGCCTCCGATGAAATTTGGTCCATGTGGTCAGGGGAGGTTCTCCTTGGCAGGGCAGAGGATGCATGTTCGCTGTTCTCTGGTCTGCACTGGCTTCCATATTCCTTCTATTTATACACTGCTCCTCTCTAGGGGTTACAGCCAGCGCTGAAATGCAGCAGCGTGGGCTGCGTTTGCGCACTACATGCTAGTCCAAGCATGGGAACACCAAGCAGCCTATTGGGCCACAGGAGTTTACACCAACAGGAATTAAAGGGGTTGCGCCATGAAACATATTCTACAGTTTTCAAACCAACACCTGGTTCTGAATCCTTTTGTAATTGCATAGAATTAAAAATTTTGTATAGCCACTGAGTTATTCACTGAAATCTATCCATATAGCGCCACCTGCTGTTTGCTCTTTTCTTTATTTTTTGTCAGTCTCACTGAGGTGGTCGCACGTGCTCAGTTTAAATCTTCAACTGTCGCCAGCCATATGTTGCTGTTGCAATCTGTGTCAGTTATAGCGAGAGAGCTGCAGCAGAAAGGACATGCCCCCTGAGCTGCCAGGCTAGCAGAGCAATTGGAGCAGTGAATGGGAGATCTCTGGATCCATGTGAGGTACAGGGCTGGTTCTAGCTTTGTTAGAAAGTGATCGTCATGTGCTATATCATGTCTGATTTAAATTTTTTACATCAATCGTGGGATAACCCCTTTAACCTTGAATATCAAGAGAATTATTTAGTATCCAGATCTCTTCTGTGTCTTAAATTGGTTATTCCATGATTGATGTAAAACATGAAAATCAGACATCATATAGTAAATGTCAATCTCATTCTAACAAAGCCAGAACCAGCCCTGTACCTCACATGGATCCAGAGATTTGTGAATTCACTGCTCCAATTGCTCTGCTAGATTATCTTCAGCCTGGCAGCTCAGGGTGTGTGTCCTTTCTGCTGCAGCTCAGGGTGTGTGTCCTTTCTGCTGCAGCTCAGGGTGTGTGTCCTTTCTGCTGCAGCTCGGGGGGCGTCATTTCTGCTGCAGCTCGGGGGGGCGTCATTTCTGCTGCAGCTCGGGGGGGCGTCATTTCTGCTGCAGCTCGGGGGGGCGTCATTTCTGCTGCAGCTCGGGGGGGCGTCATTTCTGCTGCAGCTCGGGGGGGCGTCATTTCTGCTGCAGCTCGGGGGGGCGTCATTTCTGCTGCAGCTCGGGGGGGCGTCATTTCTGCTGCAGCTCGGGGGGCGTCATTTCTGCTGCAGCTCGGGGGGCGTCATTTCTGCTGCAGCTCGGGGGGCGTCATTTCTGCTGCAGCTCGGGGGGCGTCATTTCTGCTGCCGCACCCTCCCTGTAACTGTCACAGCTTCTAACAGAACACATGGCTGGTGGCAGTTGAAGATTTAAACTGAGCATGTGCGACCACCTCAGTGAGACAAACAAGAAATAAGGAAAAGAACAAACAGCAGGTGGCGCTATACAGATACATTTTATTGAATACCTCACTGACTATACTAAATTTACATGTAAATTTATCACATGCAATTATAAAAGTATTCAGATCCAGGGGCTGGTTTGAAAAATGTAGAATATGTTTCATGACACAACCCCTTTAAATGGTTTGATAGGACCAGAAACTGCTCCTCTCCTGTCCTTAGACCTTGTCTGGTTTTGCAGCTCGTCCCTATGCAGGTGAAAGGGCCTGACCTGCAATACCAGACACAGCCCATTGACAAGGGTGGCGCTGGTTCTGGAAGAAGAAATATAAAAACGGAGCCTTATCTGTTGCAATCCCAGACAGGTTCTTTTAATTTATTCCATTATTCAGACTGTTCTGCATCAAATTAATTAAAAGTCATGGTTTCCCCTTTTAATTAGAGGTAATTGGCCGCTTCTCATGAATTTATCATTAAGTGGCTCTTTCTAACATGCGGTGACGGCTCAGGGACGTGATTTTCTTATTTTGGCAAATACAATTTCCACTCTTTGTGTGACCAAAAATACACTGTTAATGTGCGTCATTATGTGGTCGAGCTGGAAATTCTCCTCTTCTGTGATAAGCGGCGGTATATTTATATTTGCCGGTTACTGTAACTCTCTGCCTAATCAGAATGCTTGCTTAAAACTGTGTGCGCAGGAGGCTGGGGGCGCAGAACGCTTCCCGGGTGCCCGGTTTGGAAAGGTTAATGAATTGTCATTTTGCAGGTGAAGTGCATTCAGTGAATGTGAAATCTCTGCAGTGTTTAACCCTCGCTGCGCCCCATGAATCGCTCATTATGCTTTTTGAGCCATTTCCACAGTACCAATAATTAATTCATCTTCCGTTCCGAAGATTTTATGCTTGCAGCACAAGCCCTTCATAAACTTTTATACTGTTTTGTATCTTTTAGTGTTTTTATTTTTAAACAATTTTTCAACGATTTTTTTTAGAACACGCCTTGAAGAGCTCCGAATGTTCCTCGAAAATGAGACCTGGGAGCTTTGCCCGGTCAAATCCAGTTTTAGCATATTACAGTTACACGTGAGTGATTTATGTTTAAATGTGATTGCGGTATTTAAATAGCAATATTTGGGCGTGTAGACTTTTCTATTGCGCCGGTGCATCTAAAATTAAAACGTGGAGCAACTTTCCAATTAGAGGTGATTTTAAAATTTTAATATTGTTTTGGGTATACAGCCCCTTTGCAAACCTGTCGGTCTTTACTAGTGACTTGAAGCCAAACCACTGCCATTTGCGTAGAAGGAAAACTCAGAAATATTATCTTAAAGCAATAAAAAAAAAAAATAATAATAATATTAATTAAAAATATCCTAGTTTTGTTTATATATCGCTGCTATGTGGAGCTGTTGCCATGGTTACAGACTACAAACAAACCCTGTGTAGTCTGATCCTGTAGTCCTGTCTTGTGCCACATGTTACTATTCACATGGGAAGTTTATTTAGAATGTTAACCTTTTTGCTACCAGGGATTTCTGGACATTTTAGGCTACTTTCACTTCTGCGTTTTCCTTTCCGATTTTGAGATCTGGCAGAGGATCTCAAACCCACAGCAAAACAGATCCGTTTGAATAATACAACTGGCTGTATCCTTTCAGAATGGATCTGGTTGTATTATATCGAAAATGAACTAAAACCATTGTAAGTCAATGACCGCCCGATCCGGTTTTTCCATGTCCGAAAAAAACAGATCCACCACCGTTGACTGACATGGTTTTTGGTGCCGGATCATGTTCAGTTGCAGCGGATTTGTGTCCGGTGTGGGAACCAGGGGGGACAGGGAACTTAAAGTGGCCCTGGAAAAAATTACTAAAAGTGGCCCTGTTTTGTAGTTGGGTCCAAATTGATGGAAGGCAGGGCCAGCACTACCATATTGTGGCACATTATACCGCCCTAACAGAGCCAAACACCACAGTCCATCACAAAATACCGCCAGCAGCACAAAATACATCCCCAAAACTTCCACTGGCGAGGAGGAAGGCCCAGGCAGCCCTCTAGACATTGACTCACCGGGAAATTTCCCTGTAAGGTCTATGGCCAAATGTCACGGATGGTGTTGCAGAAAGGTGGAACTTATAAATAAACATCCGACTGACTTGATCCCAAACTAAGGAGCATATGGGTGAGCCCTATAAAACCCCTAGACTTTCCCTGACTGCTATGCCCATGCAAAGGTCTTTATGGTAGACGATTGCATGCCCTCGTACCTTTTACTATGTGACACCTGAAAACCCTATAATAGTGAGGGGACACGACCACCGTTCCCTGCACTTAATACGGACGGAGTCGGGGTCACCTACAATCAAGCCAGGAAGAAAACACAAATAAAGGAAACAGACTTATCTGAGGAATCAGGAGAAGCAGCCTCCAGCAGTAAACATCAGGGAAGAAGTATAAACCGCAAAGTGAGGCAGTATGGGAGGGAATATAAAGGGAGACAATCAGTGTAAATAGGTGACAGCTGGGAGAAGGAAAGGAGATGAGAAAGTGAAACCAAAACAAAAAACATCATACAGTAGGTAGAGAAGAACGTCTGCCAGATCTTCTCACAGAGCTGGCGGTGACACCAATCCGTCCCTGATGGGAACGCAATAAACCTGACTGGAATTCATTCTGACGCACTCTGTTCCGGTTTGTTCAGTTTTTTCCCCATTGACAATGAATGGGGACAAAACGGAAGCGTTTTCCTCCGGTTTTGAAGTCCTCTGCCGTATCTCAAAACCGGAAAGGAAAACGCAGATGTGAAAGTAGCCTTCCACCTTTGGTAGCTGGGACATTGTTCACACTTGTGATATCACTTTATACCCTCGTACACTTGATGCCCAGCCCATTGTCAAATTTATATCCAATGCTTTACACTCACGGGCACCTTCATGTAATTTTGCATCAAAATGTAATTGTGAAAAAAAAAAAAAAAAATGCAATGTTTATAGCTTTTCCATGTCTTTTCCAAACTATGAAAACTTAAGAGGGTTGTACAAGAATAGGGGGAGGTTTGGCAAACCCCCTCACTTGGGCGGACCTCTAAATGGAAGATTACACACCTGCTTCACGGCGCTCCTTCTCCTCCCGGCCTGCATTGCTCTCCTGGGCTCACTCTCTTAAAACATCCGGTTTCACATCGGCACAGCCAATCACTGGGCTGCGCCAGAGACTGGATCCATCGTCTGACCATTTGCCATGACGTAAGGGGAGCCGGTCACCGCCACAGTCAGTGATTGGCTGCAGACAACATCAAACCGGATGTTCGAGGAGTGGAGCATCGTAGGCCTGAAAGAGAAGAAGCAGCAGCGGGGAGTCAGAGCCGGGAAGCAGGTAAGTAAGCTTCACTTTACTGGTCCGGCCAAAAGATTAAAGGTCTGGGGAAGTTGCCAAACCCCCCCTCCCCACATTCTTGCACAACATCTTTAAAGGGGTCCTCTCACTTCAGCAAATAGCATTTATTATGTAGAGAAAGTTAATACAAGTCACTTACTAATGCATTGTGATTGTCCGTATTGTCTCCTCTGCTGGCTGGATTTACAACCTATTGGTTGCCACCCCAAACAGCACAATCCTATAAAGTGGAGTCCTGATAGTGGATAAGGACTCAGCTGATAATTGTTGTGCAAACTATTGCAGAGACCTGGGTGCAGTGTGCAATTAGCGTACTGTGGGCTATATTGCTGAGCGGTTATATATTTAAATGCCGTTCTCCGCAATACTAGTCCAAACACCAACGCCCAATTGACATTTGCCTAAAATGCTCAGGTGTAGGCTAATACAAAGTTGCCAGGGTATGCAATTGCAGACCAGATGGCAAGGTACTACTAGCGTACAATTGAGGACTAATATCAGCGGCTACAGCATGAACGATCAGCCGCTGCCTATAGTCCTCGACCCTGGACCCAGACCCTTGGGATCAGGGCTTAATATTCTTTTGATAAGCCCTTAATATAGGTGTCCGGAGGTCAAGCTATGCTCGCTATTAGGCTAATAAAATGTATTAATAAGAGACGCGTTCAGACCCACCTCTCGACGTGTTTCAATAACATTCCGTTCAGTTCAGTTCAGTACAGTTTTGTCCCCATTGACAATGAATGTGGACAAAACTGAAGCGTTTTTTTCCAGATTGAGCTCCTATGACGAATCTCAATACCGGAAAATTAAACGCTAGTGTGAGAGTAGCCTAAAAGCGATTTTCTCTCAGGCAGTTAACTTTTCTTATATTACAAATCACAATATTAAGTATTGATTCTTTAGTAAACGTCTGGATTTATTTTTCCATCTCATTATACACATATATTGTGTCCATCGTTACGACCACCCTGCAACCCAGCAGCAGTGGTCGTACTTGCACACTATAGGAAAAAGCTCCGGCCTACCTGGTGGCTGGGACCGCGGGAGTGCGCATAGGACGGCACTTTTTCCTACAGTGTACAAGCGCGACCACTGCTGCTGGATTGCAGGGCGGTCATAACCGTGGAAACTAGCAGTGTATAATGTGATGGAAAAATGAATCGGCCAGCATAGGAGACAATATGGGTGATAATACATTAGTAAGTGGCCTGTATTAACTTTCTCTACATGATAGATGCCACTTGCTAAAGTGAGACGATCCCTTTGACGCCAGCGGCTCTTGTCACCAGCTACAGCAGAATCTGTTTTAGAAATCCCCTGCAAAGGAGAAGTTAGAGCTCCAATACAAAGTGCATAGCCATGTCTCAACAAAAAACAGAACTTTATTATAGTTTTCATTCTCAAAGCTTTGAGAAAGAGCCGGTGTAGCCCGAAACGTGTCAGCGTTACTACCCTGCTATTATAAAGTTGGGGTTTTCTAGAGACAGCGCAGTGCTGGACACTTCATTTGATGTGTTCCGAGGTCCGCTACCTCCTAAAATAAAAGTTTAATATTTGCAGAATTTACACAGTCTTGTCCAGAAACGAAAGGGCCAAAATCTTGTTTTCAACTAATTTTTTGTTAGAAAGTGACACCTTATAAGACACAGATTACACGCCTTGCCAAGTGAGTGCACCTACACACCCCTATGTATTTACTAAGAACAGGCAACCTGAAGAATGGAAAAATCCTGCCGAATAGGTTACAGTAGTGACCACCTTCAGGCAACTTTGTATCCACAGCAATGTTTTACAAAAAACGCATAAAACTGCGGGTTTCTTGACTGAAACATTCCCCAAGCAGGCCACTTGTCCGACATCTCTGGCTACAGAAATCGCTTATTCCACATTACTTCACAGGAACGCCTGCTCTCCTATAAATCGCAGGATATTTTGCTGGGCAGACGGCCAATTGTTACATTTTTAGGAGAGTTAGTAATTCTGAAAAATACATTAACATTCAGGATAAGAAATAACAATGTTTTCTTAGAATATTAATGAGTAATGGCCGAGTTGGCTATTCACTTTTGACACAGTGATGGGCGCAGTAATGATTTCTACATCATATTGTTCATGTCCCTCTGATTTAAAAGGTAAAAGAGATTACAGTAAATGATCATGGAGGCTTCACTGTCATCCTGGTACATGCTGCAAAACAACACTCATCCTATTAAAATAAACATCATGGATCCAGTCACTATAAATTATGTCGTTAACATAATCACCATAAAGGTTATGTTAGAAGCTATTGTAATTTACGGGAGGAAACAACCACAAAATGCTGCAAATTTATACTGCATATCAAACTACACTGATCCCATGTACCAGAATATAACTACTATAATACTGCTCCTATGTACAAGAATATAACTACTATAATACTGCTCCTATGTACAAGAATATAACTACTATAATACTGCTCCTATGTACAAGAATATAACTACTATAATACTGCTCCTATGTACAAGAATGTAACTACTACAATACTGCTCCGATGTACAAGAATATAACTACTATAATACCGCTCCTATGTACAAGAATATAACTACTATAATACTGCCCCTATGTACAAGAATATAACTACTATAATACTCCCTCCTTTGTACAAGAATATAACTACTATACTACTGCTCCTATGTACAAGAATATAACTACTATAATACTACTCCTATGTACAAGAGTATAACTACTATAATACTGCCTCCTATATACAAGAATATAACTACTATAATACTGCCTCCTATGTACAAGAATATAACTACTATAATACTGCCCTCTATATACAAGAATATAACTACTATAATACTGCCCTCTATATACAAGAATATAACTACTATAATACTGCCCTCTATATACAAGAATATAACTACTATAATACTGCCTCCTATGTACAAGAATATAACTACTATAATACTGCCCTCTATATACAAGAATATAACTACTATAATACTGCCCTCTATATACAAGAATATAACTACTATAATACTGCCTCCTATGTACAAGAATATAACTACTATAATACTGCCCTCTATATACAAGAATATAACTATTATAATACTGCCCTCTATATACAAGAATATAACTACTATAATACTGCTCCTATGTACAAGAATATAACTACTATAATACTGCTCCTATATGCAAGAATATAACTACTATAATACTGCTCATATGTACAAGAATATAACTACTATAATACTGCTCCTATGTACAAGAATATAACTACTATAATACTGCTCCTATGTACAAGAATATAACTACTATAATACTGCCTCCTATGTACAAGAATATAACTACTATAATACTGCTCCCGTGTACAAGAATATAACTACTATAATACTGCCTCCAATGTACAAGAATATAACTACTATAATACTGCTCCTATGTACAAGAATATAGCTACTATAATACTGCCCTCATGTACAAGAATATAACTATTATAATACTGACTCCTATGTACAGGAATATAACTACTATAATACTGCAAAAACAAAAATCAGCACGTGCTGCAAAATTAAGTCACTAATCAAGTGCTTGTCACCATGGCTGAACACAATGCAAATGCACTCAAACACAGAATATAACACATAATATATGAACTCATGCTATATTCACTATATAAAACAATTCTGAGGTACTTAGAATTATAATAATAATAATAATAATAATGAGGTAAAGTTATTTGTGCCCATCCACCACGGCATGGTGATCTCAGTCTGGATGGGAACCCAGTCTATATGATACCTCTCTCTGTGCCAACCGGCCTCCTAATTTAGGGAGAGCAGCTAGGCAATAACTTCCCACTATGTAAGCATTTGCCTCCCAATGTGGTGTCTGCCGTCCGCAAGTTCTGGAAAGTTATTGGCATTTACATCAGTAAGTTTTCATTTTCCCCCCACTCACAGGAATTTAAGTGTTTGGGACAATCCCGCTCTCCGTCCATGTCACCAAGTAAGCAGGCCACTTCAGCCGATTCTGCTGCCGTGTCATTATTTGAGCAGTACACCAGTGGAGGGAATCCTTTTGAGATACAATCCGAATTGAAAGACGATGAAACGGAGGATGTTCTGGCTTCAAATGGGGTAAGATCAGCTTGGACGTACTATTCCTCCTCGTGTCAGAGGCCTTAGAGGCTGTGCAAAATATATGCAAATTAGCTCCCTTCGCAAAAAGAAAGATGTCCTTTTGGTGTTACCATTTGGGAGGCAGCTATCCTATCAATCAGTGATCTGCAGCCAACTGTTTTGGGATCACTGCCACCCATCACCGCAGAGCAGAGAACTGGCTTAGCTGAGAGGCCTTTGTTGGGATTCAGGGGTACTATTTCTCTTTGCGGTGAGTGACTAGTATGAGAGCGACTGATCACTTTGCGAATGTAGAGGAATCGGAGGATCACACTCCTGGGAATTGTATCATTTAAAATGAATTAATGTCAATTGTTCTCAGTGTACGTCAACTGTCCTCCTGGCCCAGAAGCTGCACTTGATTGATAGATAATAGATAGATAGATGGGAAATAGGTATGAGAGAGATAAATGAGAGATAGAGATAGATATGAGATAGATATATAGATAGATATGAGGGATAGATTACATAGATCAATCGATCATGTTCATATTGTGACAGTAGTTAAAGAAGTCACGGTGCTCCAAAAAGAACTCCACAAGCTGTGGCCGCTCATCCAACCAGCACTGGTACCTTTCAGTGTGAGCCCCCAATGTGGCATCTCCTGTATTTTCATCAGAACTCAATCGACCCCCCTCTCCCCCTTCCTTCCTCCACATTTATGAGGTCCTGGGTGTTGTTCTGCTCTTTGGGGTTTGATAGTCAAATCGCTCTTATTCGTGAGCAGGAAAACCTTCATAAAAACCAGTGCCATGTAGGGGAATGTCATCAGTACTTGTCCTTGTCTTCAGCTCTTTTTCTTCCTCTCTAACTCCTTGTCATATGTAGCCTGAAGATCATTTATTGGGAGGGGGGGGGTCATGTCTCGCTTCAGGCATGTGATCTTCTGGTGTAAACCACATCCATAGCTTTGGTGCCATTGGGGAGGGGGGTCATGTTGTGCTGCCCCGCAGACATGTGATCTTCTTCTGGTATAAACCCCATCCATAGCTGTGGTGCCACTACTGGGGAGGGGGGGGGGGGGGTCATGTCTTGCTGCCCCGCAGGCATGTGATCTTCTTCTGGTGTAAACCATATCCATACCCGTGGTGCCATTATTGGGGGGGGGGGGTCATGTCTCGCCACCCCACAGGCATGTGATCTTCTTCTGGTATAAACCCCATCCATAGCTGTGGTGCCACTACTGGGGAGAGGGGGGGTCATGTCGTGCTGCCCCGCAGGCATGTGATCTTCTTCTGGTGTAAACCATATCCATACCCGTGGTGCCATTATTGGGGGGGGGGGGGGGTCATGTCTCGCCACCCCACAGGCATGTGATCTTCTTCTGGTATAAACCCCATCCATAGCTGTGGTGCCACTACTGGGGGGGGGGGGGGTGGTCATGTTGTGCAGCCCCGCAGACATGTGATCTTCTTCTGGTATAAACCCCATCCATAGCTGTGGTGCCACTACTGGGGGGGGGGGGGGGGTGTCATGTTGTGCAGCCCCGCAGACATGTGATCTTCTTCTGGTGTAAACCCCATCCATAGCTGTGGTGCCACTATTGGGGAGGGGGGTCATGTCGTGCTGCCCCGCAGGCATGTGATCTTCTTCTGGTGTAAACCATATCCATACCTGTGGTGCCACTATTGGGGGGGGGGAGGGGGGGTTATGTCTCGCTGCCCCGCAGGCAGGTGATGTTTTTCTGGTGTAAACCCCATCCAGAGCTGTGGTGCCACTACTGGGAGGGGGGGGGGTCATGTCTCGCTGCCCAGATGTTTTTCTGGTGTGAACAGTCCTAACATCTTCTCTCACAGTACGAATCCGACGAGCTGGAGAAAAGTGCTTATCAGGAGTACGACAGTGACAGCGACGTCCCCGAAGAACTAAAGAGGGATTATGTTGATGAGCAGACTGGAGATGCACCGTCAAAAAGGTGACAGCACCCCATAATGTGCGATGGTCGCTTGTCCTATAAAGGAGGCAGGACCAGAAAATCTGGCGGAAAAAAAGTTGGAAATATGTGTTATCAGCGAGCATTAGGTATAGGATGTTGGTAAGGGTCGTCTGGTACAGAAAACCCAATTTCAAACCCTCTATTAGGAAATTATGAGTTAAACAGACAGGGGTTCCCCACGGAAAACCCTCATCTATGAGCCAGAGTGGAGTCTATAAAGAGAGTCTCTCACTTTGGAGGACCCCACATCTCCAGGCTTTAGATAGACAGCCTTTTGTTTTAATTTTGATCCATGTAATACTTTTTTCCCCCAGTGGTGGCGCTGCAGGGAAATTGCACAGTTACTGCCAGGTTTCCCTGCAGATTAGAGATCATTGCTGGGTCTCCCTGCAGGTTGAAACTTTGTGATCTGCTTATCGTCATGGTAACCTCCTGAAAAAAAAAAAATGAATTGTTACAAATATACTGTAATAGCTTAAAGGGGCAGTCTAGTCCTGTGTATGGCCACCGCAAGCTATAACATGCACCTATAGCAGGCTATGGGTTCTGTTTTATGGTTTCTGATTACGGTCATGTGTTAGGGCTCATGCACACGACTGTATGTATTTTGCGGTCCGTCCAAAATACGGATGATGTCCGTGTGCATTCCGTTATTTGCGGAACGGAACAGCTGGCCCCTAATAGAACAGTCTTATCCTTGTCCGTAATGCGGGCAATAATAGGGCATGTTCTATTTATTTATTTTTATTGCGGAACGGACATACAGAAACGGAATGCACACGGAGTAACTTCCGTTTTTGGTTTTTTTCTGACCTATTGAAATGAATGGTTCTGCATATGGTCTGCAAAAGAACGGACACGGAAAGAAAATCCGTTCATGTGCATGATCCCTAAGCCTGTCCTTTTTGTCCATGCCTTTATATTATTATCAGGCAAAAGTAGGAAAACCTTTCAAGTGGTAAAAGTTGCTCCCTGGAAACCATCAGCAAGCAGGTCAGCTAGTTGTGGCAGAGCTTAATATGACTTTTGACAATATTTTATGAAATCATTTACCACGATCTTCTGGTCCATTACCCACCTCTGTAATTGACCTGTTTACCCCAACTTCGAATATTTAACCCCTGTGCTCCTCTTATTTGGCCCCGTCACTGATAGCCTCCAGCTTTCCTAACCACAATCTTGTCTTAATGAAGTGTTTCCAGAGAGACCCTGAGGAGTCGCAAGAGATCCGATTACAGTCTGAACAAGGTGAACGCTCCCATCCTGACAAACACTACGCTGAACGTAATAAGGCTTGTGGGTAAGTAAGCGGCGTCCCGATGAATTATCGTTTCCTATTAATTGTGTCCTGCGTCTTTAATCTGGCAGGCAGGTAATGGAAACGCGTCTATTATTGAATTAGAAAATTGAAATTACTGCAGTGTAATCATGGGGGAGGGGGCTGTCGGATTATATAGGACACCATGTTTACCGGCATTTGCTTGTAAGATTAATTATATTCCTACTGTGTCGTCATTTAATTAATGTGCTGTTTGCTTCATTCATCGTCTCCGCCTCACCGGATAACACGGTACACACAGATAAGGCCCTGTATGCAGCTCCCCTGTCGCTCCTTGGTTAACGAGGGAGTCTGTGTTCCCTTATGTCATTTCTCTGCCTATTGACTCCCATTCATTGCAGCTGCCACAAAGTGCACACACCGTATAGTGCTGTCTAGACAGTGCAGGAAGTGTGTGTCTCCACTATGGCTGCCCCCAGGGAAGTTTCTAAACTTCAAAAAATAAAGGATAAAGGAGACATTTGATAAGAGATGAGACGCATGATATCTCTTCTACAGACTCACATCTGGTCGATGAAACACAGACTTTTTAGCATGAGACATCCCCTTTTTTGCATGAGACATCCCCTTTAAGAGGAACATGATGCAAACGTCCTCATAATGGTCCAGATTTCTCTCCTCGTAGTGCGATATGAAGCTTCTCAGCCAAGAGGAGGCACTTGACAGAATCCACATGAAACGGGATAACCGTCTTATTGGGTGGGGGTCCTACCACCGGGGCCCAAACCCATCACAGGAACAGGGGCCTATGCTCCCCCATTTGAATGGGCTTGTACACAGCCCTGTGGGGCTGCCGGAGATAGCCAAGTGATTGTACTCGGGTATATCCAACAGTCCCATAGAATTGAATATACTCCATTCAAGTCTGGAGCACTGGCCCCTGTTCTTTTGATTGGCTGGGGCCCCAGCGTTTGAACCCCCGACGATCAGACACTTTTCCTTTGGAAAAGCTGTTAAGGGGCCACAGAACTTTTCTAGTGCTGCAGCCCCTTTATTCTGAGGATAGGTGCATTCCTGGTCCCCTCTAATGCCGGACACTTTCTATGGCGGGAATATCACTTTGATTATGCATATTATTATTTAAACAGGTTTTCTGCGCCTAGAATACAAAAAAGTGGTTCAAATAGTTAAAAAAGAGGAAGCATTACTCACCCACACGGATCCCCAGCCGCTGCTGTTCTGACACTGGTCCACTTCCCACCACTCTGCACTCTGCATGCTGGAAATGTCAGGAAAGGTGGGCTCAGCCAATCATTTGTAAGACTGGTCACCACTAGGGCCAGTGATTGGCTAAGTGGGTCAAGGGCCAAGACGGGGCAGGAAGTGGAGAGAAGCAGGGGCTAGACCAGTACAGGAACAGCAGCAGCAGCAGTGGTGATCGGTGAGTATATTTTTATTTTTTTCTTATAAAAAAAAAATAAAAAATTATATTCTCGGAAAACGCACTAAAGGAGAATATGGGAGGATTATTGGGAAAGGGTTTAAAAAAATTAAAAAGCTATGCTCAATTTACCGATCCCAAGGCGCTCCTATTCCGATGCTTACTTCTAGTCCTTTCTTCTTGGTCTTGTCTCAAAACACACGAAATGCCCACTCAGCCAATCAGCAGTCACATTGGTGACCCCCCCCCCCCCCCCCCACCCAAGATTTGTCAGAGTGTGCATTTTCTGTGTGTCGGGAGAGCGGTGAACCTCAGATGGGGAGCAGCAGGTGAGGTGACTATCACTTTAAGGGTCCATTCACACATCCGTATGTGTTTTTCAGATCCGCAAAACACGGACATCGGCAATGTGCGTTCGGCATTTTGCGGACCGCACATTGTCGGCACTCTCATAGAAAATGCCTTTTATTGTCTATTTTTGTGCGGATGCGGACGGCACATTCCGGACCCATTTTGTGGACGTATGAATGGACCCTAACCCATCCCTTACCTAATAATTTTTCCTGCAGGACAGCACCTCTAATATTTAAGTTTTTATTATTTATCTTCTTATTGTTATTATTATTTAGTTATTTTTTATATATTTAATAATATAAATATTTAAAATATAATAATGAAATATATCAAATATATGTTTACATTCGATCTATTATATAATATTTAATGATATGTTATTATTTTATTAATTTCTCAAAGATTTGTTTATTGCATTACAAGCAATTTTTGGATATATTAAAAGATATTACGCCTCCGCTGAAAATTTGCAAACATTGTTTAATCTCACTTCACAGCCCTGAGCACTGTGAGGCTGATTAATTTTTATCTCGATGGCAGATTACAAGGTTTGTCACATACAGGTAGTAATTAATAATCAGCCAGATTCATTTTCTGCATCTATAAATATAGTGCTCCTGTAGATGTGCGCCGCTGGCAAGAATAATCTAATATATATTTAAAGGGGCTCATCAGCTATTGACCTCGTAAGGCTGTGAGTATTAGAACTTTCTGAAGAATTCCCTCAAGTCAGAGAGAAATGTCACTTCAAAGCAAATACAATATGTTCAGCCGATGTCTCGGATTTAACCTCTGAGGACAGAGCTACATTACCGCCTGTGATAAATGCCATCCATATTTTACCGAATGATTCTTCAAAATAAGACCATTAGCACATTTCTCCTTAAAGTGAATGTCCACCTTTGAACAGCCGTTTAATCCAAATAAATTCTACATTCTGTGCTGAATAAATTCTTCACCGATCTTTATAGCATCCAGATTTTTCTGATACAGGGCTCCAAATCTCCTGCATAGATATAAAATATAATTTTCTGGCTACCTGCTGCCACCACTAGAGGGAGCTTTAACGCATACTGTTTATGCACTGAACTTGGCTCCTAAACTCCCTCTAGTGGTGACTTCAGGCAGCCACAATTTAATGATTCATGTCCTTGAGGATTTGGAGCATTGTATCAGCTCCGCTATAAAGATATTTTATGAAAAAAATATTTTGCAACTAAAAATCACTTAAAGGAGTTTTCCCACGAAAAATATTCTACAGTTTTCAAACCAGCACCTGGATCTGAATACTTTTGTAATTGCATGCAATAAAAAATTTAGTCTAGCCACTGAGTTATTTAATAAAATGTATCTGTATAGCGCCACCTGCTGTTTTTTTTTTTTTCTTATTTCTTTGTCCTGCTCACTGAGAAGGCCGCACATGCTCAGTTTCAACCTTCAACTGCCTCCTGAGCTGTGATAAACAAGAAAGAGACAAAAAAAACACAGCGCCTCATGTGTGGTATCGCCTTATAGATAATATAGTGATATAGTGCGTAATTCGCTTACCGGATGCTGTTGTGAGGAGTCACAACAACTGTATATGCCTTAGCTGGTATCTATCCCCACCAGCATCAGGGAGTGCCGTGCTGCTGTCTAGGTCTCTTCCTGTCTCAATCCAAAGAGTTCCAGGAAAGGTTGTATAGAGAAGATAATAAAAAAGTGTGAGACCACTTTTCGGCGCTGCTTGCATATAGATGAATCCTCAGGATTGATAATATTCCTTTATTGAGTTCAAGTCAATGCGTTTCAAGGGCGGAGCGCCCCCTTCGTCAGGACAGTTTACAGAAATGTGAGCTGTGATAGGGAGAGCTGAGACACGCCCCCTGAGCTGTGATAGGGAGAGCTGAGACACGCCCCCTGAGCTGTGATAGGGAGAGCTGAGACACGCCCCCTGAGCTGTGATAGGGAGAGCTGAGACACGCCCCCTGAGATGTGATAGGCAGAGCATGGACACGCCCCCTGAGCTGTGATAGTAAGAGCATGGGCACGCCCCCTCAGCTGTGATAGGGAGAGCATGGCACACGCCTCCTGAGCTGCAGCAGAAAAGACCCTCCCCTTGAGCTGCCAGCTCGATATAAATCTAGCAGAGCAATGAATGTGGAGATCTCTGGATCCATGTGAGGTACAGGGCTGGTTCTAGCTTTGTTAGAAAGAGATTGTCATGTACTATATGATGTCTGATTTTCATTTTTTTTATATTAGTCATGGGAGAACCCCTTTAAAATAAAATCACCGGCAAAAATAAGTCTGAGTGTGTCAAATGTCCATGGCTGGGTGACAACGATGGCTGCCATTACTCCTTCCACAAACTTTGTTACACAGCCTAATATAAGTAATATACGGATCCCTGCCTGGTTTATTTTGGTTGATCCTGCTGACAGATGCTCTTTAAAGGGGTATTGCAAAAATAGATATTGATGCCCTCCCCTAATTGTCATGAGCCAAGGTGCCATGGATCTACATAAAGCGTAGTGCCCCCATAAAATATTTTCCCATAAAAACTGCAAATACATCTGGACACTGCTGTATCTTTGATCAGTGCACCTTTTCCTTCTTCTTCTTGCATAGGAAAATACCTGCAGATGATGACCATACTGAAGCCAATCGCCTTTGATGTCATTCACTGCATGTCGCAGCTTTTCGACTACTACCTTTACGCCGTATACACGTTTTTCGGCAGAAATGATGCGGTACGTAAAGCTTGTGTCTTCTTGTTAATAGCCGCTCCTGACGTCCTTCCCTATGACACTGGCTGACCTGTTACACGTGCGCTTGGCAGCTGAAGGCATCTGTGTTGGTCCCATGTTCATATGTGCCCGCATTGCTGTGAAAATAATGTTTTATTATATGCAAATGAGCCTCTAGGAGCAACAGGGGTGTTGCCATTACACCTAGAGGCTCTGCTCTCTCTGCAACTGCCGCGCCCTCTGCACTTTCATTGACAGGACCAAGCAGTGTAAACGATCAGAGTGGAGAGGGCGCGGCAGTTGCAGAGAGAGCAGAGCCTCTAGGTGTAAAGACAACGCCCCCGTTGCTCCTGGAGGCTCATTTGCATATATTAAAACTTCATTTTTCTCAGCAATGCGGGCACATATGAACATGGGACCAACACAGATGCCTTCAGCTGCCAAGTGCACATGCAACAGGTCAGCCAGTGTCATGGGGACAAAACTGCTGACAGATGCCCTTTAATGTGCTTTTATATAAAATGTCTCCTAGTGATCTCTTCTCTTCATGTGAAGATAAAAGGGGGTGGGGGTCATAAGAATGTTGCTCTGAGGTGTGAGGGTGGTTCTGGTGATGGATCTCCAGTAGAGTGCCCCCTAGCAGGTAATACTAGGGTGGTAGAGGGCACGCTCATGATTGGGAGCATCCGGTGGGCTCACGTCATTTGCATGGAGTTCGTAGTATTATTTAGGCCTCCCATCTTATAGATACCGTAATATGTTGTCTTATCCTTGCAGTATGAATCCACCGGGCTTGGCCTGAGCAGCAGCAGACTGCGGACTACCCTGAACAGGATTCAGGAAAGTCTCATTGACGTGGTGAGTGAACGATATGGAAGCCGATGTCCTTATTGTGGGGGCATGGAGTTTCTGCAGGAGGGAGCACAGGGGTCCTTCTGTCCTGGAAACCTATGACCTGTAGTTACAGATGCTGATAATAATACACCAACCACGTACCCCCCATCAGAGTACGCCAGGCACAGATGCCCCCATAATAGTGCAAAAACCACATATGTCACTGCCACATGCACAGGGCCCTATAGTAAAACTTAATATGGGCCCTCCTTCCCAGTACACGTGTCAAACACTCCCAGGCAATAAGGGATGCAAAGCGCGACTCTCTACAGGAAGAAAATAAAATTGGAAGAAAAAAAAAAGTCGCCCTCTGCCTCGTCCATTTTACTTGACTTCTATGTTGGATAAAGTGGAACAGGTACTTCATAAATATGGCACCCACTCTGATCACACCAGTGGCATAAATACATGAATAAATCTCCCCCATACAGCCCCGTCTTTGGCTTCCCTCAGTGTACTATAAAAAGTGTCTGCCTGCAGCCACCACTAGGGGGCGCTCAGCACATAGGAATTTAAACAGATACCATTGACTGCAATAGAAGCTGTGGAAATCTCTTTGCACCGAGCTGCCCCTGGTGGCGGATGCATGAAATTGCAGTGTTTTCATGTCAGGAACAGAAGGAAGGAGGTTCAGCGCTGAGCTCCCCTCCCTCCGAGGTCGCATTTCAGTCTCATGGTCTGCCTTCGTGGAAGATAGGTATGCCACCGCCAACTACATACCCCCACCGTAGTGTGCCAGACATGGATGCTTCTGTAGTACTGCACAGTCCACAGGTACCTGTGTAGTACCAACCCTGTATGCTACTGTGCCAGTCACAGATGCCTCCATGGCGGTGCTGAAGCCTCAGATACCTCCCTATTGCTCCCGCCACATGTGCCGCCATCTTGGTGTGCAACAACGTACAAACAATCCAAGGTACCGGAACGCCTATAAAAACTTACATTTATTTAAATTCTCATAAAATTAGCAAAAATTGCAATGTTTTAGCCACACCGGGTCTTTATTCAGCTAAAAATAGAAAGGTCATAGATCTGTATGAGATGGATATTTACATGATCTCCAGTGTGAACAGATCACCCTCCAAGTTCTTCTGGTCACCCGTACAGCACCATGGATACAAGGCATATCATTCAGCGCTGCAATATATACTCGCCTAACAAATACCGCACCAAGGAGATGTAGGAATGAAGCTTCCTGTGTGTGACTGTAATGATGATAAATGTGATTACAGTATTAGAGGAAAGGAGGAAAACTACCATTAAAAGGAGGCTCTGGGACCCTGTTGTGCGCCTCTAGTCTGGATACCAGATGAGATACGGCCTCTAGCCTGGATACCAGATGACATACGGCCTCTAGCCTGGATACCAGATGAGATACGGCCTCTAGCCTGGATACCAGATGAGATACGGCCTCTAGCCTGGATACCAGATGAGATACGGCCTCTAGCCTGGATACCAGATGAGATACGGCCTCTAGCCTGGATACCAGATGAGATACGGCCTCTAGCCTGGATACCAGATGAGATACGGCCTCTAGCCTGGATACCAGATGAGATACGGCCTCTAGCCTGGATACCAGATGAGATACGGCCTCTAGTCTGGATACAAGATGAGATACGGTTGGGCATAGAGGCATAAGATTCTGTATGGTATTTGCCCACAGATGTTACTGCTGGGCCTGTAGATCTTGCACACTCGTAGGTCGGTGAAGCTGGTGTTCCAGCTGGTCCCATAAACACTGGATTGGTGATAAATCTGGTGACCGGGCAGCCAAGGAAGTGTTGTAATCTTGAGGAGACATTTCTGGGAAACCTCTGCTGTGTGTAGGGCGAGCATTATCCTGCTGAAAAATCCCAGTTGAGATGTGGTGTCAGGACGTCCTGCACATATCGCTGAGCTGTTAGTGTCCCTGGTGTCACTACTAGGAGGTGACCGACTGTCGTATGTGACAGCTCCGCAGATCATCACACCTGCAGTTGGGGCAGTGTGTCGCTCCACAGCAAAGTCAGGATTGAAGAGCTCATCACGACGCCTCCGTACCGAACCCGACCGTCATCGGAACCCGATCAGGACCTGGAGTTCCAGTACGTAGCAGTTTAGGTTTCTGCAAATGAAAGCGATAGTGGCTGGCTGTCAATGGCAGGACACGTAATGGGTGCAGTGACACCAAATTTTTCTTCTGCTAAGTTCCTGTAAACGGTTCGAGCAGAGACTGGAGGGTGTAATGAAGGTACCACCTGTGTCTGGATGGTGGACAACAAAACTGTGGGGCTGCTTGTTGTCAGCAGATCAAACAAATCTCTCTACTGGTGTCTGTCTGGGCTGCCTGGAGCCTGTTTACAGCGGGTGCGTACCGTCACATACCCACTGCTCCCAACAGCTAGGTCAGCACGACCATCCTGCTTGTCTCAGTCCAATGATGCGCCCACTGTCTGTCAACTGGACAAAATGTCTTCTAGTCCAGTGTTTCCCAACCAGCGTGCCTCCAGCTGTTGCAAAACTACAACTCCCAGCATGCCCAGACGTTATTCCGCATCAAGCACCTGGCGCAGGAAGACACTGTATATAACAGCACCTGTACATGACGTAACCCAGCGTAATGTGAGCTGGAGTGTCGCATGATGTGCCGTGTAGCCATAGTGCTGTACGTGGTGTGACCAGAGGAAGAGGATGCGTTCTATATTATTATGTTATTATTCATACAGATGTGTGATCTTCCTAATTTTGACTCGATAAAGTCCAGTTTAATGATGATTTGAATAAAAGTACATTTTTTTTTTTTTCTGGGACTTGTGGTGCCTTGGAATGTTTCTACATTGATGCTTCTAAGTGCGAATCATAGGAAGCGGCGCGGGGGGACGGGATTGTATGTAGCGTGGTGTGCAAACCACAGATGTCTCCAGTAATAGTGTGCCGCTATCAGGACACGCCCTGGGGACAAGGGGGATAGTAGCACCCAGTTGTCAATTTATTCATAGATTTCCAAGAAGAATAACAGAGGTAGGTACAATTCAGAATTCTGAGAAAAGATGCTCCCGAATTGTTGTTTTATGTTATTTTTAAGGCAAGTATCTTCCAAAACAGACTTGTCATGAGGGCAAACGTTTCCCCAGTGTTGTGCTTTTACTCCTATTAAAAATGTCTGACTAAACTGACTGGTTTTATTTAAAAAAATAAAAATAAAAATTATTTTTTGGGAGGGCATGGGTCCCTGCACACTAACTTTTTTCCAGTCAGGGCTCCCAGTAACAGACGTCAGGGACACATTTCTTTGACAATGGGATGGTGTCCCTGCTCACCCCTAAGAGGAATAGCAGAGGAACAGCGCAGCACAGAATTATAAGAATCGATGCTCCAGAATTGATATTTTACGGGGAACACAAGTATTCACTAGAACATAGGTGTCAGCAGATGGGACGGGGTCCCTTTAAATAACATTGTAGGGGGAGCAGTAGATTTCTGGGGCCGTGGTTTTGCTCTCTTTGTATTTGAGGATGTTTTACGTTCTTTCGGCCCTCGAGTTGGTTACAGCCTGAATTGGCAAACACTCGCTGCTGACACACGGGCGGCATTTCCTCCAGACGAGGGTCAAATGCTTAGAGCCTTCTTGACGGAGAAGTAGCAATTATGTGAATCTCCGAGCTCTCGCTGCAATCAGCTTCCGCTCCATCATCGCCTTGTTCGGGATCCTGGGACTGAATGCTAAATGCCTGACTGCGGGATTTATATTGTACCTCTCAAAAAATAATAATGAAAAACAAGAAAATCACGATACCTCCTTAGCGCATGTCCACACAGGTCGGGAATTGTTTGCGGCAAATCTGCTGAAATCTGCATGGAAATCCTGCAGTGCCAAATCTGCGACAAACTGAAGCATTTCTGGGACTTGTGGATGTGACCTTAGATATCAGCTGCTCCTGACGTGCTCCTCATTTACGTGCATGCTCACCCGGGGCGTGCATGTGTTTTCAATTGCCAGACCTTGATGGGGCATTTTGAAATGCTCAACATATGGCGAATGAACGTCAGCTGGGCATTTCATACACTTTAGCTGATCTCAGCAAAGTCTAATGCTATGGCCACTTTAAAGGGGTATTCCGCTTGTTACACACAGGATAGAGGATAGCTGTTAGATCGGAGACGGCCGAGTACAGCCGTCTCTATGGACATGAATGGAGCGGTAGCTTGCATGCCCAATCTGCTGCTCTGTTCATTTCAGAGACCCGGGGTCCCCGTTCTTGTGATCGGTGGGGGTCCCAGAAGTAGGTTATCCCCTGTCCTGTGCATAGGGGATAGCTTGTAACAACGAGAGTACCCCTTTAAGGCAATAAGAGGTCTGCCCCTCCTCCTCTCACAGCATGCAGGTTCGCAGAGACACAGTATGGGCTCGTTCACACGACCGTTGGTGTCCTGTGCTGTGAACCGCAAATTGCGGTCTGCAATGCACGGACACCTTCCGTAGGGGAAGGCGCTTGGGGATCGCAGACCCATTCACTTAAATGGGTCTGCGATCCCTCCGTTCCGCAAAAAAGACAGAGCATGTTCTATCTTTTTGCAATGCGGAGGCACGGAACCCCAGAAAGCTCTCCGTAGTGTTCCGTGCTTCCGTTCAGCATCTCCGGATTTGCGGAACCATTGAAATGAATGGGTCCGCTTCCGTAATGCGGAATGACAACGGAGCCCGTGTATTGCGGATCACGAGAACGGGACACCAATGGTCGTGTGAACGAGCCCTAAGAGTAGCTGCAGCTTCATCTCCCTCCTCCCTGTTACCATGTTACTCTGCAGCTGGAATCGGTTCCGAATTTTTTGTTAAAGGATGTGCGTGGAATGGAAGACTACAGGCTGCTGGGAGGTAAGAAGGAAACCACTTTCTTGAGAGGTGCACTCAGTCACCCGAATCCTACCCATCGTGCACTCATCTGGCATGATTCCTCCTGCAGCCACTCGAATCACAAGACAGCTGCAAAATATGGGAAATCGTGTGACTTGAAACGTGCGACAGTGAAGGTTCCTATTAACACACATTGTAATGTTTGGTTGTAGGAAGTGGCAGGTGAAAACGTGGGATCTCTGGCCCCGGGAGAAGAAAGGAAAGAGAAGGTTCCGAGTCCGCACTTTAGCCAACTGGTGGCGCTAACGGAGAGTAACACCCTGTATGGGCTCGCCCAGAGAGTAGTCGCTACAGAGTCCCTGTAAGTATATTTTTATTCTGCTTCCAGATGAATGGCACGAGCTTTGTCTGTGCCGATGCCAGGTGTTTAACCAGTTACATGCTGCAGCCATCAGCGGTGACTCCCAGCGCCGTCTGTCATCTCATTGTTACACCCTGCGTCTGCCACGTCTGCGAGCTCATTAGGCCTGATAGGCTGCCTGTCAGTGTGGCACTGACGAGCATTATGCATTGCAATAAAGGAGTATTGCAGTGTATTATGGAAGCAATCAGCGGATTTCAGGTTGGTCCCTACTGGGGAGTTTAGTAAAGTTAATTTAAAAAAAATATAAAAAAAAAATTAAAGAAGTATTTTTTCCTTAAAAAAAATCCTTAAAAAACTGCTGCAGGCCTTAGAAATGTGTTTACCTGTAAAACAGTGGCCCCAGAACATAAACCTATGAATAACCATTGTCGGAATCATCCAATCCCGTGTACCGCACCTGCATCCTCTGCTTCGCCACCATCTAACCACAAGGGTTCTTCTTTCTCAGGGTTTTCTTGGCTGAACAGTTTGAATTTCTGCAGACGCATCTCGACTCTGTGATGCCGGCAGCTAAGAAACCCTTCCTGCAGCAGTTCTACTCGCAGGTGAGTGCTCCGGGTCACAGCTCCAGTCAGGGTGCCCCCCACCTGTACATCACCTGTACAGACTGGGGGTCATTTACAAAGACTGGCTGTTTACGATGGTCTACGATTCCCTTCTGCGCCACATCACATCATAAATTAGGCACATCCTCCAGCAGTCCACTCCATGAGCGAAGTATTTTTTTGCCAACATTTACGCCTGGAAATGTTACACCTTAAATGCAGAGGCCGACATTGAGGCCACTTGATGGCGTAAAAAAGTCCATGTGACAAAATATTGTCATACGGGTGTTTTAAAAGGGGTCTTGCAACATTTTTTATGCCCAAATCTGGCGTAGGGATGTAGATGAATCTGAATGGCAGAGAAATGCCGCTCTGTGACCGGTTCAGCTTCCGGGATCCTAACGGTAGTTTTTCATTTAGTGCAGTTTCGGATATGAACGCATTTTGCTCTCATCTAATTCCCATTTTTTGTATTTGGAAAACAGCTCTAGTGCCTTGTGCAGTTAGTTTCTGCATGCCGCCATTAACCGTGTCAGACCAAGTGCACCCATAACCAGTGTCTGACAAGCAGCATCCCCCAAAAAAGTGTCAGTAGAGGAGTACCCCCATAAACGAGGTTGGTCAGAGCGTCACCATACAGCAGGGGTGGGGAACCTTTTTGCTGCCGAGGGATGTTTGTAACATCTTTCGGGGGCCATACAAAATTCTCAACTTAAAAATTTTACTGCTATATTTGGCCAAACATATAATTGACTTAGAGGTAAGTTACAGAAATTGCGCTTCAATAAAAAAAAAGCCAGAGCGCTGTATTCTTGCAGTACAAAATGGCGTATGCACTATATATATGTTATATATAGTACAGGCGCCATTTTGGCTAAATATAGCAGTGTAATTTTTAAGTTGAGAATCTTATATATTTAGTTCTTTATTTCTTTATTTGGCATTAATGCCAGCCAAGCTCATCCCAGAGGGGTCCAGAGAGGGGTTCACCCAGCTTTTACTCTCCCTGCCTTCGTAACTGTCCCTGCCTTTGTCCCTTTCTCAGCCTCAGATCTGCCCCCCCACCTCCATCAGCCTCCTATCAGACACCCCAGCCTACACCTCAGATCACACCCCCATCAGACCCCCCAGCCTCAGATCTGCCCCCCCCCCCCACCTCCATCAGCCTCCTAGCAGACCCCCCAGCCTACACCTCAGATCACACCCCCATCAGACCCCCATCCTCAGATCAGGCCCCCATTAGACCCTCCATTAGCCTCAGACAGGCCCCATCAGACCCCCAGTCTGTCAGCCTCAGATCAGACCCCCTAGCCTCAGATAAGACCCTCATCAGACCCTCCACTAGCCTCAGATCAGGCGCCCATCAGACTCCCCAGCCTACATCAGCCTCAGATCAGACCCTCTCCAGCCTCCATTAGTTTCAGTTCAGACCCTCCCCACCTTCCATTAGCCTCAAATCAGACCCCTTAGCCTCAGATCAGAACCCCCAGCCTCAGATCAGACCCCCCCCCCCCCAGCATCCAATCAGACCCCCCACCTTGCACTTCTTCAGATCGGACCCCCAATCAGACCTCAGATCACACATTTAAAAAAAAAAAATAATAAACGTACCTTTCCAGCTCCAGATGGCGTTGCCAGTCGGCAGATTCACTCACCCTCCCTAGTCTTCTTCCCGCCACGCTGTACTGTGACCTGACAGAGCATAGCGTCCGGTCAGAGTGCGCGCCTGCACTGTACATGTCAGGACACAGAGCGGAGCCCGGAAGAAGACCAGGGAAGGTGAGTACAGCCAGCGCAGCGCTGTTCTCATCTTCCTGTGCCTCCTGCATGCTAATGACCACTTGCATAATGGAAGCGGTCATTAGCTTTTGCACTATATGCTCTGGCAGGGAGCCGGGGGCCACATGAGATGATCCTCACCCCTGCCCATACAGTATCATTACCCCTATAACAATGTAAGTCAGAGCGTGTCCCCATAAACAATGTCAAGGTGCAATCACACAACCGTAAGTGTTTTATGGGGTTGCTGAAAAACACGGATATTGGCCGTGTGCACGCCACATCACGGTGTGGGCCCATTGACTTCAATGGGCCTGTGGTCCATTTGTTGCGGACATGTCCTATCTTTTGTGGCTCGGCTGCACGGATACGGAAGCCCTTCCTTACAGCTGCGTCACAAAAGATACTTCTAGAATTGTCCTATGCTTCACCAAAGTCGGTGGGTCCGCACCGTGATCTGGTGTGCAATTGGCGGACCGCAGAAATGGCTACGGCCGTGCGCATGAGCCCTTAGAGTGTATTATATCTCGACTCTGCCGCATTAGCGAACTCCGCACTGAACTGGTTCTCTTCTTCTATTTCGGGGTATAAAGAGCTAGAATTCTGCAGGTTTTCAGCATGTTATTGTATTAGATAGAGAATAGGCTGGCGAGATCCACTGCTTCAGTCGCGGTGGGGGGAGGGGGGGGGGGTGCTGGTCCTTCTTCAAAAGCTGTGATTCTCATTTTCCAAAGCAGAACATGTGATGAGGATGTGACACATGATAATTGACATTTGCAATCACTGATTCCTTCCAGCTCGGCTCACTACACGGGACACTGAATAAAACGCCAATCACATTGTGTGTAGTCAGTGACATGTAATAACGTAGCAGAGCCGAGCTTGTCAGTTAACATGTTGTAGCATCATGCTTGTTCTACAGAGTGTACGTGATTAGAAAACACATGGCTGCTTTCTTCCAGAAACAGCGCCACTCTTGTCTATGGGTTGCGCCCTGGTATTGCAGCTCAGGTCCATTGAAGCGAATAGGGCTCAGCTGCAGTACCACATACAACCTGTGAACGGGTGTGGCAGTGTTGTTGGAGGACAGAAGCCATGTTTTGCTGTCCTGATAATGTCTAACTGGCACAACTACAGATCTGCGTTACTCAGGATGGATTCTCAGCCTCTGGAAGTAAAGATGATTGTTCACATTTGGCTGAGATCTTGCAAACGGAGAATACACGAAAGACCGAATGTTTTATTGCAAAACACTTACGTATTTCCAACTTAGACGTTTCCGTAGGATAAATGTCTTCCAAATGTGGGTGCCAACACTGGGACTAGCACCTATCTCCCCCGACCCACATCCTGCCTGTTGAGGCAGTCAGTAGTGTCCTCATAGAATGACTGGAGAGGTGGCGGCCCTCAAATTGCGGATCCGCAAAACTCTGATGCCGCCCGTGTGCGTTGTGCAGTTTGTGGAACGGAATGGACCACCCATAATAGAAATATCTATTCTTATCTGCAAAACGGACAAGAATAGGACAGTTCTATATTATATTAGAGTAGTTCTATTATTATTTTTTTGAGGCAACGGATGCGGATAGCACACAGAGTGCTGTCCGCATTTTTTGCAGCCCCATTGAAGTGAATGGATCCGCATCCGAGCCGCAGAAAATGCGGATCCAAACAACGTTTGTGTGCATGAGGCTTAACTCTCATAGAACTGAATGCAGAGAGCCACAGGCCTCCATGGTGCAGGAGTCAGATATGTATAAGGGATCCTCTGGATATTACCTTAAAGGGGTTATACCATGAATAATGTAAAAAATACAAATCACATGTCATCTAGTGCGGAACAACCTCTTTCTAACAAAGCTAGAACCGGCCCTGTACCTCACATGGATCCAGAGATCTCCTCATTCATTGCTCCAATTGTTCTGCTAGATTTATTTCAAGCTGGCAGCTCAGGGGGTGTGTCCTTTCTCAGGGGGCGTGTCCTTCCTGCTGCAGCTGGCGGCAGTTGAAAGATGGAACTGAGCATGTGCGTCCATCTCAGTGGAATTAGGAAAAGAGCAAACAGCAGGTGGCGCTATACAGATAGATTTCATTGAATAACTCATTGGCTATACACAATTTTTAATTACATGCAATTACAAAAGTATTCAGATCCAGGGGCTGGTTTGAAAACTGTAGAATATTTTTCATGCAGCAACCCCTTTAACCACCTCCCGACCGCCTAACGCGCCGATGCGTCCGGGAGGTGGTTGATTTATTCCTCCTGGACGCATCGGCGCGTCATCTCGCGAGACGCGAGATTTCCTGTGAACGCGCGCACACAGGCGCGCGCGCTCACAGGAACAGAAGGTAAGCGAGTGGATCTCCAGCCTGCCAGCGGCGATCGCTCGCTGGCAGGCTGGAGATCCGAATTTTTTAACCCCTAACAGGTATATTAGACGCTGTTTTCATAACAGCGTCTAATATACCTCCTACCTGGTCCTCTGGTGGTCCCTTTTGTTAGGATCGACCACCAGAGGACTCAGGTAGGTCAGTACAGTCCCACCAAACACCACACTACACCCCCCCCCCCCCGTCACTTATTAACCCCTTATAAACCCCTGATCACCCCATATAAACTCCCAGATCACCCCCCTGTCATTGATCACCGCCCTGTCATTGATCACCCCCCTGTCAGGCTCCGTTCAGACGTCCGCATGATTTTTACGGATCCGATCCATGTATCCATGGATCCGTAAAAATCATGCGGACGTCTGAATGGAGCCTTACAGGGGGGTGATCAATGACAGGCGGGTGATCACCCATATACACTCCCTGATCACCCCCTGTCATTGATCACCGCCCTGTCAGGCTCCATTCAGACGTCCGCATGATTTTTACGGATCCGATCCATGTATCCATGGATCCGTAAAAATCATGCGGACGTCTGAATGGAGCCTTACAGGGGGGTGATCACCCATATACACTCCCTGATCACCCCCTGTCATTGATCACCCCCCTGTCAGGCTCCATTCAGACGTCCGCATGATTTTTACGGATCCGATCCATGTATCCATGGATCCGTAAAAATCATGCGGACGTCTGAATGGAGCCTTACAGGGGGGGTGATCAGTGACAGGGGGGTGATCACCCTGATTACCCTGATCACCCCCTGTCATTGATAACCCCCCTGTAAGGCTCC
Organism: Bufo gargarizans; assembly: GCF_014858855.1. Classification (NCBI taxonomy): domain Eukaryota; kingdom Metazoa; phylum Chordata; class Amphibia; order Anura; family Bufonidae; genus Bufo; species Bufo gargarizans. Next base: position 464,544,257 of record NC_058084.1, read on the forward strand.
ATTCAGACGTCCGCATGCGTTCTGTGGATCCGATCCATGTATCCATGGATCCGTAAAAAATCATGCGGACGTCTGAATGGAGCCTTACAGGGGGGGTGATCAGTGACAGGGGGGTGATCACCCTGATTACCCTGATCACCCCCTGTCATTGATAACCCCCCTGTAAGGCTCCATTCAGACGTCCGCATGCGTTCTGTGGATCCGATCCATGTATCCATGGATCCGTAAAAAATCATGCGGATGTCTGAATGGAGCCTTACAGGGGGGTGATCAGTGACAGGGGGGTGATCACCCTGATTACCCTGATCACCCCCTGTCATTGATAACCCCCCTGTAAGGCTCCATTCAGACGTCCGCATGCGTTTTGTGGATCCGATCCATGTATCCATGGATCCGTAAAAAATCATGCGGATGTCTGAATGGAGCCTTACAGGGGGGGTGATCAGTGACAGGGGGGTGATCACCCTGATTACCCTGATCACCCCCTGTCATTGATAACCCCCCTGTAAGGCTCCATTCAGACGTCTGCATGCGTTCTGTGGATCCGATCCATGTATCCATGGATCCGTAAAAATCATGCGGACGTCTGAATGGAGCCTTACAGGGGGGGTGATCAGTGACAGGGGGGTGATTACCCTGATCACCCCCTGTCATTGATAACCCCCCTGTAAGGCTCCATTCAGACGTCCGCATGCGTTTTGTGGATCCGATCCATGTATCCATGGATCCATAAAAAATCATGCGGATGTCTGAATGGAGCCTTACAGGGGGGGTGATCAGTGACAGGGGGGTGATCACCCTGATTACCCTGATCACCCCCTGTCATTGATAACCCCCCTGTAAGGCTCCATTCAGACGTCCGCATGCGTTCTGTGGATCCGATCCATGTATCCATGGATCCGTAAAAAATCATGCGGATGTCTGAATGGAGCCTTACAGGGGGGGTGATCAATGACAGGGGGGTAATCAGGGAGTCTATATGGGTGATCACCCCCCTGTCATTGATCACTCCCCCCCTGGTAAGGCTCCATTCAGCCATTTTTTTGGGCACAAGTTAGCGGAAATTTTTTGTTTGTTTTTGTTTTCGTTTTTTCTTACAAAGTCTCATATTCCACTAACTTGTGTCAAAAAATAAAATCTCACATGGACGCACCATACCCCTCACGGAATCCAAATGCGTAAACATTTTTAGACATTTATATTCCAGACTTCTCACGCTTTAGGGCCCCTAAAAAGCCAGGGCAGTATAAATACCCCACATGTGACCCCATTTCGGAAAGAAGACACCCCAAGGTATTCCGTGAGGGGCATATTGAGTCCATGAAAGATTGAAATTTTTGTCCTAAGTTAGCGGAAAGTGAGACTTTGTGAGAAAAAAAACAAAAAAAATCAATATCCGCTAACTTATGCAAAAAAAAAAAAATTCTAGGAACTCTCCAGGCCCCTCATTGAATACCTTGGGGTGTCTTCTTTCCAAAGTGGGGTCACATGTGGGGTATTTATACTGCCCTGGCTTTTTAGGGGCCCGAAAGTGTGAGAAGAAGTCTGGGATCCAAATGTCTAAAAATGCCCTCCTAAAAGGAATTTGGGCCCCTTTGCGCATCTAGGCTGCAAAAAAGTGTCACACATCTGGTATAGCCGTACTCAGGAGAAGTTGGGCAATGTGTTTTGGGGTGTCATTTTACATATACCCATGCTGGGTGAGAAAAATATCTTGGTCAAATGCCAACTTTGTATAAAAAAAATGGGAAAAGTTGTCTTTTGCCAAGATATTTCTCTCACCCAGCATGGGTATATGTAAAATGACAGCCCAAAACACATTCCCCAACTTCTCCTGAGTACGGCGATACCACATGTGTGACACTTTTTTGCAGCCAAGGTGGGCAAAGGGGCACCTTTCAGATTTCGCAGGCCATTTTTTACACATTTTGATTTCAAGGTACTTCTTACACATTTGGGGCCCTAAATTGCCAGGGCAGTATAACTACGCCACAAGTGACCCCATTTTGGAAAGAAGACACCCCAAGGTATTCCGTGGGGGGCACGGCGAGTTCCTAGAATTTTTTATTTTTTGTCACAATTTAGCGGAAAATGATGATTTTTCTTTTTTCCTTACAAAGTCTCATATTCCACTAACTTGCGACAAAAAATAAAAAATTCTAGGAACTCGCCATGCCCCTCACGGAATACCTTGGGGTGTCTTCTTTCCAAAATGGGGTCACTTGTGGCGTAGTTATACTGCCCTGGCAATTTAGGGGCCCAAATGTGTGAGAAGAACTTTGCAATCAAAATGTGTAAGAAATGACCGGTGAAATCCGAAAGGTGCACTTTGGAATATGTGCCCCTTTGCCCACCTTGGCAGCAAAAAAGTGTGACACATCTGGTATCGCCGTACTCAGGAGAAGTTGGGCAATGTGTTTTGGGGTGTCATTTTACATATACCCATGCTGGGTGAGAAAAATATCTTGGTCAAATGCCAACTTTGTATAAAAAAATGGGAAAAGTTGTCTTTTGCCAAGATATTTCTCTCACCCAGCATGGGTATATGTAAAATGACACCCCAAAACACATTCCCCAACTTCTCCTGAGTACGGCGATACCACATGTGTGACACTTTTTTGCTGCCAAGGTGGGCAAAGGGGCGCATATTCCAAAGTGCACCTTTCGGATTTCACCGGTCATTTCTTACACATTTTGATTGCAAAGTTCTTCTCACACATTTGGGCCCCTAAATTGCCAGGGCAGTATAACTACCCCACAAGTGACCCCATTTTGGAAAGAAGACACCCCAAGGTATTCTGTGAGGGGCATGGTGAGTTCCTAGAATTTTTTATTTTTTGTCGCAAGTTAGTGGAATATGAGACTTTGTAAGAAAAAAAATAAAAAATAAAAATCATCATCATTTTCCGCTAACTTGTGACAAAAAATAAAAAGTTCTATGAACTCACTATGCCCATCAGCGAATACCTTAGGGTGTCTACTTTCCGAAATGGGGTCATTTGTGGGGTTTTTCTACTGTCTGGGCATTGTAGAACCTCAGGAAACATGACCGGTGCTCAGAAAGTCAGAGCTGCTTCAAAAAGCGGAAATTCACATTTTTGTACCATAGTTTGTAAATGCTATAACTTTTACCCAAACCATTTTTTTTTTGCCCAAACATTTTTTTTTTATCAAAGACATGTAGAACTATAAATTTAGCGAAAAATTTATATATGGATGTCGTTTTTTTTGCAAAATTTCACAGCTGAAAGTGAAAAATGTCATTTTTTGGCAAAAAAATCGTTACATTTTGATTAATAACAAAAAAAGTAAAAATGTCAGCAGCAATAAAATACCACCAAATGAAAGCTCCATTAGTGAGAAGAAAAGGAGGTAAAATTCATTTGGGTGGTAAGTTGCATGACCGAGCGATAAACGGTGAAAGTAGTGTAGTGCCGAAGTGTAAAAAGTGGCCTGGTCATGAAGGGGGTTTCACCTAGCGGGGCTGAAGTGGTTAAAAGAGGTTGTCCAGTTGGCAAAGAAAGGGAATGGTTAAAAAATATAAAAAAGCATTAATACTCCCCACCATTGTCCTTTGTACTAATGTTCTTGTATTATTTTTTTGTGTGTATTTTATAGACCGTGTCCACCGCCAGTGAGCTGCGCAAGCCAATTTACTGGATCGTCGCTGCAAAAGCCATCGATTATGAACAGCTCCTGCAACTGATGGCGAACGTGAAATGGGACGTGAAGGAAATCATGTCCCAGCACAATGTGTACGTCGACGCCTTACTGAAGGTACTTGGTCTCTTCTGTGCATATATCTGCGCCATGAGGCCTCCACAGTCAGCCCAATGGGGGCGTCATTTCTGGGTGCCCTGTGTAATCAGCATTACTAGTTATCATACTGCAGAGGAGAGACCATAGGGCCACGTGTGCACGTGCTCTGCACCTGCCATCCAGAGATGTTCTTGAGTCGTCCTCTGATCGGCCTGAGCTGGTTCTTCTCTGGCGGGGGAAGGTATATGCTGGTATGTTTTATGGGGTCTTTCCTATAAAAAAGGCATCTCGCATAATAAAATGAATGCTGTTCTCGTAATGGGAGTCTTTGCGACACGTCGGCCACTGTATGGCAGGAGTATTTCCTGACATATACCTACGACATACACTGCAAGCACAGTGTGAGCAGACCCTTACTGCTGCCGTCATCCTCTGATAACCCCTTGCACAGCATTATTTTAAGCTATATCAATGGACAGATTGCTGTTCTCCAGTGTCATTTTAACCCTTGTTAGCTTTGTTACTCACCCCTCTATAGCTCTGGTCTCTTCCCCCTCTGTGGGTGGGTGGGCAGTCCCTAGCACACAGCCCCAGCGATTCCATTAAGGCCTCATGCACACAGCCGTATGTATTTTGTGGTATCATTGTGGAATCATTGATTCGCAAAATAGGGATGCCGGCCGTGTGCATCCCCGAACTTTCCATGGGCTCCATAGTCAAAATGTTTGTCTGCAGAATGGACAGGACATGTTCACATTTTTACGACATACGGATTCGGAAAGCACACGGTGTGCTCTCCGGAGTTTTTGCAGCCCCATTGAAATGAATGAGTGCACATGTGTATGAGGCTTAATACATAGCACTATGGTATCCAAATGAAGAGCAAAAATCCAGCTCAGTTTCGCAGAGGTTAAAACGGTACTTTATTTAAGCGGTTAAAAATACATCCAGTATAACCAGTCTTCGTCTACGCGTTTCGGGCTACCTGAGATGTAAGCCCTCACTGGATGTATTTTAACCGCCTAAATAAAGTACAGTTTTAACCTCTGTGAAACTGAGCTGGATTTTTTCTCTTCATTTGGATTTCAAGTTATCCGCATCCTGGTGCGGCCATTCTGTGCTCACAGCAGAGAAGGGGCAGGTGAGAGCCATATTTTTTACCTATTACGTGATAGCACTATGGTATGTAATCCTTTCTCCTTTACAATTTTGAAACCGCGCTGCTCTCCAACAACTCCACTCAGACCACTTTAGCATGTGTTGATATTCATCAATACGCCAATCACTGTTTTCACGCCACACATCTATTCGCCTCTCCTGTATTGGTCAAACCAGATAGGCAAAGATAGTGAAGCACTGCAATAGATTTTTTTTTTCTAAAACCAGCTTTTATTATACTCACAAACTTGAGAGGACTACAAGCATGTCAAACAATTTGACCGGTTTCCCGTCTATTACCCGACCGGGGTTTCACCTTTGCTTCGTCAGGGGTGCATATCTGTCACAGTAGGTAAGATAAGGGAAGGAAACAGAACACGGCAAAGCAAAAAAAAAAAAATTACTAGGCCCCAAATGCTAGGGAACAAAGGGGTCACCTCCTAGCAATCCCTAAAACACTTTCCCTAAGCTGCTATGCCCATGTGCATATCTCGATGGTAGATATGCACATGCCCACATACCTAAGGCTATAACACACTGAACCAAACCCTCAGCTGTAGGGAAGAGGGAAAGAGGCACCCAGCTCCTTCAACAACCCAAGGGGCTAGTGTCACACTAGAGGCCTAGTAAAAACAGGCACAGAAGGAAAAAGGACTTCTCTAGAGATGTGTTGGAGCAGACGATCCACCAAACTTCCACAGCTCACACAAGGTAGAACTATAACCCGCAAAGGCTATAGGGAGAGGGAGGAATAAATAGCCTCACCAATTACCTAAAGAACAACACCTGGGAGAAGGTGTGATTCTGTTCAAACCCACAACAAAACACGTGCAGCAACTCTGACAGATCTCCTCAGAACACCCACAGGGCAGGGCGCGACAATATCCCGCCCATCAGGAGCGTGCTTTTTAGGTTCAACTCCTCCTTCCTCCTACCTAACATCCTCTTTATTTACATAGCCATTCCAATAACTATCTAAAATCTTCAACATTACATTATTAAAATAATAAAATACCATACGAAAAAAAATTCATCATTTATACACCTAAAATAAGTGCTATCAAGCAAAATCTTCCCACCCCCTCTTAACAATGACTATTCTTACCACTTCATAATCACATGTCCAAATATGGCCAATAGAAAATAACTATCATAATCCATTCGTAAAAATCCCTACTGCCCCTCTAATCAATACCTGTTCACACCATCCAGTATATACCTACTATAAGGATTTAATTATTTATATATTGTTACCATTCTATGCTCCTCTTACATAAAATAATTTTACATGAAAAACACAAATACATGCAAAATAGTTCTTTCTCGGCATGCAAGAGGGTTTCAAATCAAAATCCATATTTAGCCCTGAAGGTTGCAGAGTGTCCAATTTAGGCTATTTTCCCACTCGCGTTTCCCACAAACGCTTCCGTTCAGATAATACAACCGCATGAACCCATTCAGAACGGATCCGTTTGTATTATCTGTAACATAGCCAAAGCAGATCCGTCTTGAGCACCATTGAAAGTCAATGGGGGACGGATCCGTTTTCTATTGTGCCAGATTGTGTCAGTGAAAACGGATCCGTCCCCATTGAATTACATTGTGTGCCAGGACGGATGCGTTTGCCTCCGCATCGCCAGGCGGACATCAAAACGGTGCAAGCAGCGTTTTGGTGTCCGCCTCCAGAGCGGAATGGAGGCTGAACGGAGGCAAACTGATGCATTCTGAACGGATCCTTTTCCATTCAGAATGCATTAGGATAAAACTGATCCGTTTTGGACCGCTTGTGAGAACCCTGAAGGGATCTCACAAACAGAAAGCCAAAACGCAAGTGTGAAAGTAGCCTTATAGATCCACTCTACCTCAAGGCGATTAATTTTGGAGATTGGATCCTCCTCTCGCCATTTATTTATCACTCGTTCGACTCCCACAAACTTTAACCCTAATGGATTTTTATTGGTGGCCTGACCTTAGGAGAGGCCATCAATATCCCATCGGCTGGGGTCCAACACCCCCACCAGTCTGCTGTTCAGGAGTAGCTCCAGCGCCCGTTCACTTCGATGGCAGCAGTGCTGTAATAACCAGCTCCGTTATTGTGTAGTTCCAGTGCCAAAGTAACTCCCAAACAGATAGTCGACGAGTCTGCAGGGTGCAGGATCTCTGCCAATCTGGTATTGATAGCCTATCCTGAGCATGGGCCATCAGTATAAAATTCCAGAGAACCCCTTTAAGACTGGTAGTCCTGCACTGTACATCTGCTGATAGGGTGTACAGATGTAGCAAACGTTAATTTGACACGTAACATGTTATGTGCACTGTATGTCAGTACAGTAAATGAAGGCTCTTACCGTGTGACGGGATAGTCATTCTGACTTTGTTGTGTTACAGGAATTTGAGCGGTTTAATAAGAAGTTATCAGATCTCTCGAAACACGTCCGGATCCCTCTTCCCGTCTCCAACATCCTGTGGGAACACTGCATCCGGCTCGCCAATAGGACACTGGTGGAAGGGTAAATGTCATTATTACATACACCGGAAGTGATGGATGAGTAATGCAACGAAAAGTAATGCAACGGTTGGGTGAGAACGGTAATCTCCGTCCCCACACTTCAAATAACCATGAAAACTGAGCAGTCGGAGAAATGATTTGGAGCACAAAATCCTTTAAAGGGGCTGTGCAGGGTTAGAAAAACATGGCCGCTACCTTCCAGAAAGAGCACCACCCCTGTCTATGCGTCGTGTTTGGTATTGCAGCTCAGCTCCTATGAAATGAATGGGAGAGAATTGCGATGCCACAGACAGGTGGAGTTTGTTTTTGCAAGAAAGCAGCCATATTTCGTTTAATCCTGTACAACCCCTTTAACTGAACAATGGCTGGGACCTTTAAAAGACTACGAGACTGCATCTTACAGTAAGAGGGGCTCCTAAGATGAGTCACACATATGGAGGTAAATTCAGGTTCTCAGTACCGGCCATATGTGAATTGAAGGGGTATTCTGGTCTCCTATCCCTGGCTTCCCCTCCAAAATGAACGTAGCGGTAGGTTGAGCATGCACACTGGCGCTTCATTCATCTCTACGGGAGTTGCGGATATAGCCAACGGCTGTACTCAACTGTCTCCGGCACTCCCATAGAGGTGAAAGGAGCGGCATCATGCTTGCCTGACCTGGCGCTATGTTTATTTTGGGGTCTTACGGGTTATAGCCCCTAGCCGCTACTAGGGGGAGCACATTGCATCTGGTTTTATTGCTGCATTCAATGGAAGCTGTTTAAGTCTGTTTGCAATGTGCCTCCCCTAGTGGTGGCTGCAAGCAGACAGAAAGTCATGGCATGCTTGGAGGGGTAGTTTCACAGAAGCTGGACATCCACAGCAGTAAGTAGTCACTCAGAGATACTTTTTTTTCGAAGAATGGTCTCCAGCTGGCCAACCCACGCAGCCATAGGCTGTTTATCCAGTTGGTGTCCAGATGTTGGCTGCAGCTGGTACGGTTATTATTTTCCCTCGCCCTATAGATTTATTGCTTGTTTCTGCTCTTTCATCTCCTCTAGTTATGCCAACGTGAAGAAGTGCAGCAACGAGGGCCGAGCTCTGATGCAGCTCGATTTCCAGCAATTCCTGATGAAACTGGAGAAGTTGACTGACATCCGGCCAATCCCTGATAAGGAATTCGTGGAGACTTACATCAAAGCCTATTACCTGACCGAGAACGACATGGAGCGCTGGATCAAGGAGCACCGGGTGAGCTTCTCCACCGCGATTTAGAACAAATGCCTTCATTTTGTGTGGGTGCTGAGATCCTCAACATGACTTTCCTTGGTCAAAACCAAATAGGTCTTGCACTGAGGTTACAAAACAATGACCCTAAACTCAATTACCACCGTTATGTCCTGCATTGTGTACAGGAGGTCTACAGGACCATAGTATTGATGGGCCATCCTTAGCAGAACCTGTCAATAATACAAACTGGGGAGCATAATGAATGAGGCCCACAATGAAGGAGGCCCATTTGCTCTCTTGCTTGCTCAATGCAGCAGAAGATACACTGATCAAGCGCTGAGATCAGGAGATATAGCACGGCACAGATGACAGGTCTCAGCGCTTGAAGAGCAGCAGGAGAACACAAAGCAAGCACTGAAACTGGGAGAGCAGGCAAAGAAGACATGGCTATACCCGATGTCTAGCGCTGTCAGTCCAGGGAAAACGCAGGAGGGACTGAAGGTGAAGAGGTGTAAGAAACTGGTGCTCCGAGGGATTTAGCCAGCCCCCCAGTGCTCCAGTTTGGTTATTTGCATACAGTATAAATAAAATTGTGTTTTTCTCAGCACTGAGGCCATGGATATTCATAATCAAGCTATGGTTCTTATCAGCATGATGAGCCCTAACTGGTTTGAGATGGTTGATCATGCTGACATAGGCGCCTAAAAGAAAAACCTTATTTTTCAGATATCCTATTAGTGAATTATTAGTAATGGAAGAATGTATTGAGTCCTCCAGGGAGAATGACCTAGTAGCTGAGGGTCCTTACTGGTGGACCCCTCTTTTAACTTAGATTTTCCTAAAAGGGTGTGAAAACATGGGGTTTTTGAACCTGACAACCCCTTTATAGATGTTTTTCCAACACAAAGTGGTGGCATATCCTGAAGCTATTGCATTTTCAGGGTGTGAGGATCAGAATGTGGTGGCCAGGCTCTTGGTCGACAATCTGATAGCAGTTCAGTTGAATACGGGAATTAGACGTAAGCATTATCTGTGCAGCTCTACATACTATGTCAGCAGTGTCCACCTTAAAGGGGTATTCCGTTCATAAGCAATTATGACCTCTGCACTTGATAGGTGATTACTGCTACATCAAGGAGGTTCCCAGCGCTGGGACCACCATGGCACCCTGGTTCCCTCACCTGCAAGATAGCAGCCAGGAAGAGTTTGAATGGAGCGGGTATCTCCATCAGCGCCATAGACTTTAGGAGGACTAGCAGGGAGCGCGCTCCGTCATTCAAACTACTGCTGGCCGCAGTCGGTGATAATTGCTTATGACCGGAATATCCCTTTTAACAATGATCATTTTTACTCTTCATTGGCACATTATTTTAACCCTCGCTTGTCTCTTTTGCACTAGGAATATTCCACCAAGCAGCTCACCAACCTGGTAAACGTTTGCCTTGGATCCCACATAAACAAAAAGGCCAGGCAGAAGCTGCTGGCAGCTATAGACGACATGGACCGGCCCAAAAGATAATTCCCGAGGACCTGGCGGATCTGATCTAGCGCAGAAGTGCAACCGCTGGATTGTAATAAATACGTATAATCATGCAAAACGCATCCTTCTCGTGTCTGAAAAAGTATCACCCTCGTCACATTATATTTTATTTGTACAGGTGTATAAGGAAAGCTTTCTTATTTCTGTTGGTTTGTACGTTTTCTGTGTGGAATCTGCTGAGATTTTAATTATGGGGGAAGACTGGCGTTTCATAAAGTGCGAAGGAGCAAGAGGCACCAAAGAGGCTCAGACCTCTTAATAAATTTGACACATTTCGCAACCCGTGCTCCAGGAAAGCAAGCCATAACTAGTTTTCCAGCAGTGACTGGCGTGAGGTACGGTATATCTGTCTTTCTATGGGAAGCCACGTCGCCTCGCTATGACCCTCCAATGTGGCGAGAGAGACGTAAAATTTGAAACAATTTCTGAGCTACAATATTTATTAATCACATTGTAAATTCCCCCCTTAAATTGCAGGCATCCTAAATATGTGAACCATTTAAAGGGACCTCTTAGTCTGTTCTATTAGTGAGTATAGTTGCACCCACTAAACACCTCCCCCAAAGGGAGAAGCGGCTTTTCTGTGGCGTCACATGATGTATCACATGATCCCTATGAGCCAGTCAGCAGCTTGAAAAGAGTCATGTGACCATGTAACAAACAGTCCACATTGCAAAAGAAATACATCTCATGGTCTGTTGACTGGTCGAGAGGGATCATGTGATGCACCAAGTGCTTTCTCTTCAATCCCCTCTGTTTGGTTCTTTAGGGGCAGTCTTGTGGGTGTGACTGTTATCCATTAAGCTAATACACTGATGTTGTAATTTTAGGGGAATATTGTGATGACTGGTTCTCTTTTAATAAGGCCCTTACATGCAAGTTCCCATATCTGAGCCAAAATCCTGTAAAGGCATCTATTATAGCTTTTAGGTGAACCACACACATGAGGTTCTTCTGCCATGGAGCTCTTATAAGATAATGAAAACTTGTCTGTTGTCTTCCCGAAACAGCGCCGCTGTTGACCACAGGCTGTGTCTGGTATTGCAGATCAGCTACATTCAGTTGAATATTGAAATGCCATTCACAACTTTTGGACAAGAGTGGCACAGTTTTCGGTAAAAACAGTACTGTTTTTGTAATCCTATAATTCCCCTTTAATTTAAACACATGTTCTACTCTACATGTGACCTTTCAATCCTCTTCCCTCCAACCCCCCCAAGTCATAAAATGTTACATTTAAAGGGACAATGCACATAAAGTCTTTTCCAAATGCAGAGCACTTGAATACAGTCTATACGCCCTTGTTGTCATCCATTCTGTACGCTATAATTACATTCCAAAACAATCTTGTAACTGTGATCACTTCTTTACCTCTAAATGCACATACAAATATGTGAATCCGATTAGCATCTCCCCTAATTGCTAGTTTTAGAAGTTGCATATTTTAAAGGAAAATTTCCCTATTTAGAAAAGTGAATGTCCCCACCCCTGAAGAGCAGAGACACTGCTTGGACACTTCCTCTTTATTTCTTCTTTGTCAGAATGCCCTGTATGTAGAGTTTATATGATTTTACTGTACTTGTCCTATCTAGGTAAACTGAGCTACTGGGTAATGCCACATCCACTGAATGTTCCCGCCCCCGAAGAGCTGAGTTAACGCCCCTGCTTAGTCACTTCCTGTGTATTTCTTCTTTATCAGTTTGGCCTGTAGAGTTAACATGATTTTACTGTACTTATCCAATCTTGGTAACTGAGCTAGTGGTTGATGCCACATCCACTGAATGTTCCTGCCCCTGAGTTAATTCCCCTGCTTCCTGTTTTATTTTTATTTTTACATTTTTTTTCAGGATGCCCTGTAGAGTCAATTTGTCTTTGCTGTAAGTCTATAAAATCTGTATATTCTGGTCACGGTTATTCTTTGTCAGTCTAACTTCAATATTAATATGTAAATCTGTATTGTTTGGGATATTAATTTCTTAGCCGCAATCATTTTCTTTTTTTTGTCTGTCGGATTTTTTTTATTTTTTTTACTCTTTATTTAATTGCTTCATGTTCAGCTATCGGACTGTAGTGCCAGCTGCTTTTTGTAAACGCTTTCCACAGTAAATGAAACTGTCAAATCTAAATGAAGAGATTAATGGGAAACCTGACTGCGAAATAAAACACTAATGACAAACCTACACCGAGGCTTGTGCTTGTTTAAGTAGGGGTCTGAGGTCGATGAGCGCTGAGAAGACGACACTGGCTGACCTGTTCCATGTGCGCTCGGCAGCTGAAGGCATCTGTGTTGGTCCCATGTACATATGTGTCCGCATTGCTGAGAAAAAGGATGTTTTAATATATGCAAATGAGCCTTTAGGAGCAACGGGGGCGTTACCATTACACCTAGAGGCTCAGCTCTCTCTGCAACTGCTGCACCCTCTGCACTTTGATTGACAGGGCCGGGCAGTGAAAACATCATCATTACACCTGTCTGGTCCTGTCAATCAAACGCCCCCACGTATGAACATGGGTCCAACAGATGCCTTCAGCTGCCAAGCGCACATGTAACAGGTCGGCCAGTGTCATAGGTACAAAACTGCTGACAGATGCCCTTTTAAAGGGACATTTCAGGACTTTAATAACGATGACCTATTGTTAGGATAGATCATCAATATCCAATCGGTGGTGTCCGATTCCCCGCACCTCTGCTAATGACAGGAGCTGGGGTGTTCCAGAACTAGCTTAGGCTAGCATCACATCTGCATATTTCAGCCTGCCGGAATGAATAGGATGCGGATGGAATGTCCGTGGGTCCCATTAAAGTATAATGGGTCCAACAGACATTCCGTTCACACCCGTCTAACAAGCAGTGTCCGGGCGATTCTCTGCTTGCCTGCCGGAACAGGTTACCGGATCACTGCTACCGCAGATGTGAAGATAGCCTTTGTGTTATACACAACTAATACAGCTCTGTGCACTATTTAGCAACCAGGGAAAATACCCCTTGAAAGAGGACCTGTCACCTCTCCTGACCCTTCTACTGATTGCATTCCCCATGTAATAACAATTCTGGAGCATCTTCTATTCTTATCGCTCTTTGCCTTTATTATTCCTGCTAGAAGTTATGAATGAATTGCTAGCCATTTGCAATGATCGGTTTTTCCTGTTGGGGGCGTGTCCCTGCAGAGTCTGACACCGGCTGGATAAGGCTACTTTCACACTAGCATTGTTAGAATCCGTCAGGCAGTTCCGTTGCCAGAACTTCCTGCCAGATCCGGCAAACCGTATGCCAACTGATTATCCTTTTTTTCCGGATCCGGCATTAATACATCTCTATGTGCGGTATTGTTCCTGGATTTTGGCTGGAAAAAATACCGTAGAAGGGACGGAACTGAAGACATCCTGATGCATCCTGAACGGATTACTCTCCATTCAGAATGCATTAGGAGAAAACTGATGCGTTATTTTCCGGTATTGATCCCCTTTACCGGATTTCAATACCAGAAAAGAATAACGCTAGTGTGAAAGTACCCTAATGCTAGTAATTAATTCATAGCTTCTAGCAGTAATTTGGCAGCATTCTTAGACTAAATGACTACACGCATGGTCAACTTAAAGGTTTGGCCCAACATGGCAACCAAATTTATTATTTTTTTTTATTGCTGCAATTCACCTAGAAGGAAAAATGAATTAACTTTGTCAGGAGCCTTTAATTAACAATTTCCTATTGTTTTGTTTCTACTAAACCCGTGTGTCTCCATGGTAACAGACTGCAAACAAACCCTGCGTAGTCTGATCCTGCAGTCATACTGTCTAAGGGCTGTATTACCCTGGCAGATTGTCTTCCAGATGATCGCTAACGAGTGTTCCTACTAATGCTCGTTAGGCTACTTTCACACTAGCGTTGTTTGAATCCAGCGTTCAATTCCGTCTCTGGAACTGCCCGCCGGATCCGGAAAAACGTGTGAAAACGGATTACATTTGAATCCTGATCAGGATTTTGATCACAATGAAAAAATGCATTGGAAAAAACGGATCCGCCATTTACTTTTTTATCACTTTTTTCGGGTTTAACATGCAAAAGCCGGATCCGGTTTGACGGAACACACGTTATTACAAGTCAATGGGAAAATCGGCGTTCAGTCAAAGTGTTCCGGATTTTGGGCCGGAGGTAAAAATACAACATGCTACGGTTTTCTGAAAAGCCTGATCAGTCAAAAAGACTGAACTGAAGACATCCTTATGCATCCTGAACGGATTGCTCTCCATTCAGAATGCATGGGGATATAACTGATCAGTTCTTTTCCGGACTTGAGCCCCTAGGACGGAACTCGGCACCGGAAAATAAAAACGCTAGTCTGAAAGTACCCTTAGCTATCATCAGGCGGTCTAATACTGCCACTTATTACCCAAAGAACGAATTGGGCAATCGGGATCTTTCAGCATGCTTAAAGATCACGATTTGCCGGCAGCAGATCATGCTGTCTCATCACAATCCGCTGCCAGCAAACAATGATTCAGTATGGGGACGATTGATGGCATAACGATCGCTCCTCCCAATGCTGTGGCGGTGATCACTGCTTGTAATTGCAGTGGTGCGCTCCGCTAGCGAGCAGGCGATTGCCAGTAAGGAACGCTTTCTTCCAGACAATCGCCTATAGCAAGGATGCTCAACCTGTGGCCCTCCGGCTGTTGTAAAACTACAACTCCCACCATGCCCTGCTGTAGGCTGATAGCTGTAAGCTGTCTGGATATGCTGGGAGTTGTAGTTTTGCAACAGCTGGAGGGCCGCAGGTTGGGCATCCCTGGCCTATAGGATTGCTAAATGTAATACAGGCTTAACTGTCTATCTACTGTATCTGTCCCCTACTTTTTCTTAACCAACCAAACGTATGTTATGGAGAAGCACACAGAGGAGAGAGAACAACTGCAGGATCAGACTACAGAGGGTTTGCTTGTAGTCTGTTGCCAAGGAAACACATGGGTGTCATGGCAGCTGTAGACTCATTGTAAAGTTGCCTCATTTTGCATTTTAGAAGCAAATAAAACAAATGGTTGCGAAAAATAACGTTCCCTTTAAATCCCCAAAAATATGTTATTTTAGCAAATAGTGATGTCGCGAACATAAAATTTTCCGTTCGCGAATGCGAATTTCCGCAAATGTTCGCGAACGTGTATTAATCGCATTGTGATTACAACTTTGTGACACTGCAGCTTCAGAATTAATCTCAGATGGATGCTGTCCTTGCATTTTTGATAGGCGGTGGGAGGGTCTGCTGCTGATTGGCTGGAATGTGTCTGCTGACTGTGAAATACAAGGTCAAAGTTTGCTCAATGATGACGTATAGGAGGCGGAACGAACATCGCATATGTTCGCCCGCCGCGGCGAACGCGAACAAGCGATGTTCGCCGGCGAATAGTTCGGGACATCACTATTAGCAAATGGCTATACCTGAACAGATGGCGGCTGTGCAGAACGATCGCAGCTAAGCTGGATTTAAAAGAATATAATCTGTTCGCTGGCAGTTTTTATTTGGATGAAGGACAATAGCAAGAAGTGGTCAGAGCCTGAAATTACCTGCACGAAACGTGTGCAATCAACGTGACAGCGCGGCAGCATATTGAGAGGACCGAGGTGTGAGACAGTGCAGCTTCTGTACCACGCCTGCTGGTAGCCTGTCACTACGAATATGTATTGTGCATGGTCAGTGCTACGTACTCATCACTCGGTTCGGCCTGTCTGTATTAGCTCTTTGTTATAAAGCTTGTGTTAAAGGACATTTTGATTGACAGGGCCAGGCAGGCGTGATCACGTTTACACTGCCAGGCCCCTAAACGGTTAGATACACAGGTGAGCAGACAGTATCACACATGACAGAAGTACAGATGTAGTAAAGTTAACACTCATGCTTTATGAGACGTGTTATCTAAACTAAATGCGTTAAGCAAACACCTTCAATTGCTTTTCAATGGCTTTTGTTTCAAGATAACCCGAAGAGTTAAGTAATTTGAGTTAAGAGTTTGAGTGTTAACCGTGCTACATCTGTGGATACACAGCTCAGCAGATAGTATCAGAATATGATTGGACACAGACGCTCAGCAGACAGTAGTACACATGATAGAATTGGATACAGCAGCAACATCATCGTTGAACAGACAGAGACCACGGAAATGCCCTTTGGCTGTAGTGGATTTCACAGTTCTAGTTCCATTACCGGGTCTTGACTTTATTACTCCGCGTCATGCTAGTAACACACTGCACCGCCTGTTGTCCGAACAGTTGTATTGTAGGCACATTTGGTATCTGTAAAGTTGAGATATTGTGTTGGAATTAGTTAGGCAATATATTTCATGTTACACGTATCTGGCCACGTCGAGATAAATGAACTGTTACGTGTCGACACCGCTGTACATACAGTATATTCAAAACGTTATTTTTTTCTACCAAAACTCATGGGGCAAGGTTTATCAGAATATACATTGTTTTCCAGAATATTCTTAGAGTCCTTACAGTGAGGAGAGGATCGCAGAAGCAATGATCTGACGCCATTTCAAGTTGAAATTAGAATTTTTATAAAGGCTGTAAAAACCTTTTAGACCAGACTCCAGACCAGGCCCCACAATTCAGGCTCCAGACCCCACACACTTCTCCTTGCTCCCAGTTCCTTTTTTTCAGTTGCTTTGGGTGCAGGCACCAGAGGACAGAAGTCTTGGACATAAACTTCACGACAACTACAGCATTACCCGTGGGTTAGTCGGCATCGCCTAGAGTGGGACTGCACAGTGCTTTGTCCATATCATTGCTGGGCAGTGTTTTACGATTGTGAGCAATGAAGTCCTAAAGATGCATTTTTGAGGGGGACTGTTTTCCTGTACATGAGATAGGACATAGATCAGCATGTTCTTCCTGGGAGTAGCGATGGGGCAGGACAACTGCCTCGCGTCCTGCATTGATGGTCTGTAAGGTCTCGTTCTACTTGTCGGAGTGTATAGGTGAATGTACTGGTGCATGGCATGTTGTCACTCATGATAGGACCCTGTCACTCTGTGTGATGTGGATGGGGCTGCAGTGGGCACCTAATCTGGCCGTACCCATGTAATAACTGTTGGCTGAACGTTTGACTGATAGCTACCTCTCCCGATTTTTCCATACATATGAATGCTTGGCTCAGCCGACTATGCATATGCAGTTTATGGGGAGGGGGAGAAAGCCCCTGCCAATCGCTTCAGCCAGCGGCTTATCTACC
Source organism: Bufo gargarizans (assembly GCF_014858855.1). NCBI lineage: Eukaryota > Metazoa > Chordata > Amphibia > Anura > Bufonidae > Bufo > Bufo gargarizans. The sequence continues at coordinate 464,561,661 of NC_058084.1, forward strand.
CAAGAACAACAGAATTGGGCATTGAAATCCAAGTCCGAAAAATTCTCTAAGCTTTTTTTTTTTATGAGAAAATTGAAGGAAGGATAATCACACAATGGGCAGAATTTGTTACTGGCTCTACCCGTAGTTGCCAAAATTATTATTATTTTTTTTTTATAGGGAAACTTTAGTTTGTCCTGGGTTGAGGTTTGTCTGAATTTACAATCTTCTTGTCCTTACTATGAGGACTGTACATTGAGGACAGTATCAGGGAAGGGTATTGTCCGCATCAGTGATATCAGATGCCATTTACCTCTAAAGGCTAGAATAGCATGGCATGCTCTATTTATCTAGACCAGACCCCAAAATTATTCTGGACCCCAATTTTGAAACCCTAGGCCAGGCCCCGACAATTCAGACCCCGGACCAGATCCTAATATTCCTTACCCCGAACCAGACCCAAAATTCAAATCCCAACTATGACCCGTGCATATTCCTGTTTAGCCAGTCTGGCTCCAAGCTCTGCCACTGGAAGTGAGAAACCAATCTGCTGTTTGACGAGGCCGCGGTCCTGCAGTGTGCAGCTTACCAAGCACAGCGCCATACACTTTATAGTGGTTATACTTGGTATTGCAGTCAAGGCCCGTTCATTTGAATGCACCTAGGCTATGTGACCAATAAACGAGATTTCAAAAATTTATTGGAGGGGGTGCTGGGATTTATATTGACCTATCCTGAGGATAGCTCATTAATATGGTACACCCATAAACCCCCTTTAATCTAGGGGCTGGACTGCAGGTCTATAAGTAAAATATATAAGTAAAGAAAGTCCATAATTTGCTAGATAATCATATGATGAGGTACTAGAAAGACATTTCCGCCGAAGGTCTTCTTTAAAAAAAAAAAAACATGACCTAAACCAAAATATATTGCCCCTTCCCCTGTGACTGACAGACGGCTGTCGGGCATAAGCGCTGGCAGTCACAGCGAAGGGTCAGGGAAGGGGACGCGGTTAGGCTCCTTTCACACCTGCGTTCAGGTGTCCTCTCGTGAGCTCCGTTTGAAGGGGCTCACGAGCGGCCCTGAACGCAGCCGTCTGGCCCTAATGCATTCTCAGTGGAGGCGGATCCACTGAGAATGCATCCGTCTGCCAGCGCTCAGCCTCCGCTCCGCTCAGTGAGCGGACACCTGAACGCTGCTTGCAGCGTTCGGGTGTCCGCCTGGCCGTGCGGAGGCGAGCGGATCCGTTCCGACTTACAATGTAAGTCAATGGGGACGGATCCGCTTGAAGATGACACCATATGGCTCAATCTTCAAGCGGATCCGTCCCCCATTGACTTTCAATGTAAAGTCGGAACGGATCCGCTCAGGCTACTTTCACACTTAGAAAAATTTTCTAAGTTCTAATGCAGACGGATCCGTTCTGAACGGAGCCACCGTCTGCATTAATATGAGCGGATCCGTTCAGAACGGATCCGATCGAACGCTAGTGTGAAAGTAACCTTACCTTGACTTAAAGCAATGAGGCCGCTGCCCGCTTGACTTCAAGAGTGACTCGAAAATAGCGCGGACGGAGGATAAAAGAAATTTTTTTCCTGCTTTTACCGCATCTGACTGCAGGAAGAAAATCATCATTAGAAACACACTGCCGGCTACTTGAAGGTACTGCTGGCAGCTCGGGGTGGGTTTTGCCGCTGACAGGTTCCCTTAAAAATTTCTGCTGGTTGCTCTTAGAATCGGTCAACATTGTGCTGACAGAAGCATCCCTAAGGCTACTTTCACACTTGCGTTCGGGGTTCGGCTTGTGAGTTCCGTTTGAAGGCTCTCACAAGCGGCCCCGAACGGATCCGCTCAGAATGCATCAGTCTGGCAGCGTTTGGCCTCCGCTCCGCTCAGCAGGCGGACACCCGAACGCTGCTTGCAGCGTTTTCGTGTCCGCCTGGCCGTGCAGAGCCAAACGGATCCGTCCAGACTTACAATGGAAGTCAATGGGGACGGATCCGTTTGACGTTGACACAATATGGTGCAATTTCAAACGGATCCGTCCCCCATTGACTTTCAATGTAAGTCTGGACGGATCCGTCTGACTAACAATTAGACTTAGACTTTTTTCTGAAATATAATGCAGACGGATCCGTTCTGAACAGATACCATCGTTTGCATTATAGGAGCGGATCCGTCTGTGAAGATACCAGACGGATCCGCTCCGAACGCAAGTGTGAAAGTAGCCTAATAACTTAGCTGAGCTCCTCTAGGGCAGTGCTTCTGCACCGTTTAGTTTTTTAGGCCACCATATACTGGGCAATATAAAGAGAACACTTCCCAGATTGATAATCAGCAGAACATGTTACTGAACCAGAAGGAGATGCCAGGAGGCGTGAGCTCAGGTGCTGTGTGCAATCATTGCGCAATTTAAGCCAAGGCCACTGAATTACATGTATACATTTAAAGCATACGTGTGACTGGAGTTTAATAATATAGCATGTTGTCATTCAAGTAAAATATGTTCAGATGTAGCAGAGCTCAGTTTGTTGCACTGGCAGGTTGGCCTGCAGTTCTGTGAAGCACTATGTATTATCACGGTCATCAAAGAAATGATAGATTATATTGTAATACAGTAAGAAGGAAGAGCCGTAAACAGGAGATATGTACTTTTCTACTGACCTATTACTTTTCAGGTTCTTTCCACCGTTGATTGACAGGTCTAAGAGTACTTTCACACTAGTGTTATTCTTTTCCGGTATTGAAATCCGGTAAAGGGTCTCAATACCGGAAAAAAACGCATCCGTTTTGTCCTAATGCATTCTGAATGGAAAGCAATCCGTTCAGAATGCATCAGGATGTCTTCCGTTCCGTCCCTTGTACGGTATTTGACAGGACAAAATCCTGCAGCTTGCTGCGGTATTTCCGGACAAAATCCCGGAACAATACCACACTTGCCGGATCCATAGAGATGTATTAATACTGATCCGGTACCAAGTGTTCTGGAAATTGCTGCATCGCCGGATCCGGATTTCTGGTCTGCGCATGCGCCGGGATATAGGAGGAGCTAGTTTCGCTTTTGATCTTTATAAAAATGTAAATACCGGATTCGTTATTCCGGATCAGATGGATCCGGTATATCACATAAAAGCTATCCGTTTTGTATACGATTCGCCGGATCCGGAAGGCAGTTCCGTTGCTGGAACTGCCTGCCGGATTCTAACAACGCTAGTGTGAAAGTACTCTGAGATCTTCCTCAAATCTTCCTTGATTTTAAGAGACAGACAATCAACTGCGAATCTCTTGACTTCGCACTTATTGCCCGACAGGTGCTTGAATGTAAGTAAATGACGATGGCTGCTAGCCTACATTTAGCCACATCCTATGAATTTATTCTGCAGCCATTGGATTTAATTACATCCTGAAACTCACCTGTCTGATTTAATCAAGCTCGATATAAATATAGGGTTTAGGTTTGAGCACATGAAAAATAGTCCTGTCCTACACGCAGTAGTTTCCCCATGGATAGCCTGCAGCCTGTATAGGCAGGGGTGACTAATTGCTGCTCATTGGGGGGGGTCACTGTGAAGTCCTGAGCTGAAAAGAATTCAGCCAAAATTGTGAAATTAAATTGGTAAATCTGAGACTTGGCATGTCAAATTAGCTATAAAAATTTCAGCTATATCAGACATTAAAGGGGTTCCCCGGCTTGATTGCGATTTTTTTTTTTTTATCTGCCCAGAGAACCTCAAACAGTGCCTATTTTCGCCCCATAGCCCTGTCTTTTAAGTCAGTATTTTCCTCCCCTTTTATATGCAGAACTTTCTCTTTTCATCAGCTTCCTGCTGGGCTTTCTAAACAATCCCTGCATGCTTTGCTTTGTAATGTTCCACACTGTTCTCTTTCTGCAGAAGTCACATTGCGTATATTTAAGCCATGGAGATAAGGAATCAACACAATTTATAACTGCAAATTCAGTGTTCATGTCGAGAAGTGAAGGTGAAGACTAATAGGTCTGGTGGAACCATCTTAAAAATTACACTGTAGGAACTTGTCAGAGGAACCCCTCTCTCCTGTCCACCTGACCAACAAGGCAGTGTCCTGTTGAAGAGTGAAGATGATGACTAATAGATCTGGATGGAACCATCATTCAAATTGCACTGTAGGAAATTGTCAGAGGAACCCATGTCTCCTTTTCACCTGACCAGCAAGGAAGAGTCCTGTTGAAGAGTGAAGATGATGACTAATAGGTCTGGGTGGAACCATCTTAAAAATTGAACTGTAGAAACTCAGAGGGACCTATCTCTCCTATCCATCTGACCAGCAAGGCAGAATCCTGTCAAGGAGTAAAAATGAAGACTAGTAGGTCCGGGTGGTACCATCGTAAAAATTACACTGTAGGAACTTGTCAGAAGAACCCACCTCTCCTGTCCATCTGACCAGCAAGGCAGAGTCCTGTCAAAGTGCAAAGATGAAGACTAATAGGTCTGGGTGGACCCATCTTAAAAATTACACTATAGGAACTTGCCAGAGAAACCCATTTTCACGCTTCGGTGTGGAAGGGAAACAGCACACCGAGCATAGGAGGGAAGGGGGGAACAGGGAATCAGGCCTGAGAATTAGGGAAGGAAGATGGACACCTCCTAGTGAAAACCCTAACCAAAATCCTGACTAACTACCAGTATGAACAGACCCCAAAGGTAGGTGTTTTCATACGCAGGAATACCTAGAGTCCTATCAAGCCCTATAGGACCCTGGTACTAACGGCAGGGACGAGACTACCTGTTCCTCCAAAAGAAAAGGAGGAACAGGAGTCTCCTTCCGGCCTAATACAAACAATAGGGAAATTCAACACACAGAACCCAAACAAATACAAAAGGGAAAGGAAAGACTTAACTTCAAAGGAGCAATGGAAGCACCAGGAACTCAGCTGAGATCCAACCACAATCTATCCAAAGGTCCAAACAGAAGCTATAAACCGCACAGCATTGTGGGAGAAGCAACTATAAATAGAGAAGGTTAAATGACCCTAATAGCCACACCTGGGGAAAGAAGGTGCGGCAAGCACCAGAGACAACACAGACATCATTTGATCCAAAAGGAAAACATGTCAGATCAAACCACTTGTCAGTCTCACTGATCTCCTGCCACCTGTCGCGGGAGCGTCCGTGACACCCATCTCTACTGTTCACCTGAACAGCAAGGCAGAGTCCTGTTGAAGTGCGAAGATGAAGACACCTGGGAAATAGTGACCATAAAGTAATAACCTTCCAATAATAGGAACAATAATACAAAACTTCAAAAAAGCAAGGCCATAGGCATAACTAACTGGGACCAAGTCCTCAAAAATAAAACTACAGCCACAAAATGTGATATTTTTAAAAGCATCCTACAATCTAATTGTGAGAGATACATACCTTATAGGAATAAAGGGTTAAGGAACAAGAAGAAACCAATGCGGATAAATAGAACTGTAAAGAAAGCAATAAATGACAAAAAGAAAGCATTTAAATCACTAAAACAAGAGAGTAGCGAGGACGCACTAAAAAACTATAAGGGAAAAAATGGAATATGTAAAAAACAAATAAAAGCCACCAAACTAGAAATCGAGAGATTAGTTGCCAAAGAGAGCAAAACTAACCCTAAAATGTTTTTCAATTATATAAATGGTATAAATCTGAAGGTGTCGGCCCTCTAAGGGGCAATGAGGGGGAAGTTGCAGAGAGAGACGAGGAGAAGGCAAAGCTATTAAATATGGGGGCGTGGCTAGCTAAGCATGTAAGCGGTCGCACGCTGAGAGAGCTCCCGCTTTGACCCGGCTATTTATCCTGCAAAACCCTTGAATTTGCGGCGTTTCATGGCCTGAGCAGTCAGAGACCATCGGCCGGTACTTGCCAGAGTGTTTGGATAGATCTATTAGGCGGCCATGTCGAGAAAACGAGACGGCAGAGGTGGTGATAAGGACCTCCAAGATGGCGCCGGAGCGGGCACGCCGAAGCAGAGGGACCGCGCTACTGAACTGCAGAAGGAAGCGGCGGCGAAACTTTGCCAGTTTGCTCGTTCCTCACAAGCTTCCAGCACAAAGCGTCGTCCGGAACCTCAGGATCGTGCGTCCCTGAACCAGGGAGATGATTCAGAGCCTGAAGGGCTGGAGCCCACCGCAACTGTGAGTAAAGGCGCCAACAGATTTGCGGCCTTGCAGTTAAACAGCGACGAGCCAGACCGCGAAGCCGGTGACTCGGACTCTGGGGAACCCACCCTCAAGGATGTGATGCATGCCATCTCCAAATGTGGAAAATCCCTTACTGCCCTGACGGTCCAGGTGGGCGCCATTAAGGAAGACATATCCATTATAAGGCATGACTTAAAAAAACTAGCAGAACGTACAACTGCACTAGAAGACAGGATGGGGGACGTTGAAGATGAGGTACAACCTCTAAAGGGGGATGTAGCGGAACATGCCCGAATACTAAGTGCACTGACGGCCAAGCAAGATGACATGGAGAACCGATTGCGCCGAAATAATGTACGTATAGTAGGAATGCCGGTAAAGGTGGAGGGCAGAAATCCTACCGAATTTTTTGAAGCCTGGTTGAAAGAACAGTTTGGTCCAGATTCTCTGACACCGTTGTTTGCAGTTGAGCGTGCCCATAGGGTACCTACTAGACCTCTACCTCCGGGGGCTCCTCCGAGAACAGTTCTGGCCAAGCTATTGCTTTATAGAGACCGGGACATCCTTCTTCTTAAGGCTCTGAACCTGGACAACCCCTTTAAGGATGCATCTGGGATTCAATGTAGTGCTCCGGAACAGGTACTAGGGATTATGACGGGGTTCTATGCAAACTTGTACGCCTCCCGATTAACGGCATCGGATGCAGAAATAGATTCCTTTTTAGAGGGTCTGCAATTGCCAGTACTTACAAGTGAACAGCGTGCTAAGCTAGACTCCCCTATAACAGTCAATGAGATGGAGACGGCGTTATCGAGTATGTCTAATAATAAGGCTCCAGGGAGTGATGGGTTACTGGTGGAGGTCTACAAGTGGTTCGCCTCAGTGATGCTGCCTCAGTTATTAGAGGTCTTTAAGGAGGCCAAGACACAGAAAAAACTGCCCCCCAGCATGGCTGAGGCGACGATTGTGGTCCTTCCGAAACCGGGCAAGGATATTCTGGAGGCGGAGTCTTATAGGCCTATTTCACTACTCCAGGTGGACATTAAGATTCTCGCTAAAGTCTTGGCAAATCGTTTGAATGCGATTTATATCTAAGCTTATTCACCCGGATCAGGCCGGTTTCATGCCAAATATGTCAACGGCGGTTAACATCAGGCGCCTTTTTCTAAACATCCAAGGGCAGGTCTCTAATCCGAATGCGGCGGTCGCATCTCTTGATGCGGCCAAAGCATTTGATAGTGTGGAATGGAGATATTTGTGGAAGGTACTGCAGAAATTGCGGTTTGGCACTGCCTTCATAGGCTGGATCCAACTCCTGTATAAGGACCCATCGGCTAAGATCAGAGTTAATGGCAATTTGTCAGATAGCTTTGCACTACATAGAAGGACGAGGCAAGGCTGCCCTATATCGCCTCTGCTGTTTGCGATAGCATTTGAACCTTTAGCGGAAGCTATCAGGACTTCTGAGGGGATTAAAGGTTTCACATATGGCTCCCTAACAGAGAAAGTAGCCTTGTATGCAGATGACCTGTTATTGTTCCTAGATAATTGGGCGGTGTCTCTCCCGGCGGCAATGGAGGTGATTGATAGGTTTGGGAAGATGTCAGGTTTATGCATCAACTGGACAAAATCTGTGCTGATGCCTCTGAAGGGAGATAATAGTCAGGTCAGCTCGAGTGTTGAGGGGCTACAGGTTGTTCAAAATACCTGGGCATCCAGGTTTCCTGCAATGATTTAGATTTTGAGGGGCTGAACATCACATGTTGCAGAAGTTTAAGCAGAAGGTGAATGCCTGGATAAAACTGCCACTATCATTGATAGGTAGAACTAACCTGATCAAAATGATATTGATGCCTCAGCTCCTATACCTATTGCATAATGCCCCAGTTTGGCTTCCTCTGAGAATCTTCCATGTGGTAAATGCAATATTTAGGGATCTTATCTAGAAGAAGGGCACACCACGCATTAAGCTAGCGACTCTGTGTAGACCCAAGACTAATGGAGGTCTGGGGGTTCCGGATCCGTGGATGTATTACCTGGCGGCACAATTGCAGCATATGAGAGGATGGGAATCGACGGAGGGCTTGGGCACGGCTGGCAGAATTATTCAGATACTGGTGGGGAGTAACAACTTGAGGGCCTCTCTGGAGGATGGCACATTCCATAAAAAGGGTAGTACGCATCGAATACTGCGATCCATACACAATACGTGGTGGAAATGGACTATCCTGGTATTTATTGTTACGCTGTGCCAGGTCAGCGCCCCTGTTCCCATTGTTTTATCCTGAGAGAAGAGAACGACGCCCCTTTTCACCATTACTTGCTCCTGATCCAGTGGAACTGCCTGAAGTATGCATATAATGTATATTTAGCAAATGTAGATGTGTTTTCCTGCTTTGCTTTATCTTCCCTATTACAGGTGCAGTATCCAGCTGTGCAGGGACCCTCCATGTTGCGCCGAGGACGGGCAACGTTATAGCGTGGGGGTATGTAGTGTCCCACTAGGTATGGGTGGGCACTACACAAGGGTCAATTGGTGTGCGCGTTACTCCTACTCACAAGGAACAGGAATGTCATATTTAGTTTTGCATTTAATGTATGTTTTAATGTGTTTTTACATGCAATGTACCCCTGTGTGATGCAGTAGCAGGCCTAGTTGGGTGTAGTTAGACATCCCAGACACTAGAGGGAGATAGGGAGCCCCTAGTATAAATGTCCAGGCCCAGACAGGGAGAGGGAGTGCAGAGTCAGGAGTCTGAGAAGACAGAGGTTAAAGAGCCTGCTCCTGACATGCAGCTGGATAGCCCTGGCTGCTAGTGATGTCCAGGAGGCTGTTGAGAAGCTCCAGCCTGCCTGAGAACAAGAGAGCCTAAGTTAGCTCTGAAGAGATACCCCAGTTGCAGGATCCAACCTCCTGGGAGAAACCTACAGTTATCCACCTGATAGGAGGAGGCGACCCAGGGTAAGCAAAGTGACCCTGAAGGGCAGAGAACCTTTAGACAGCATAGCAAGCAGTATAATACCTGAGGAAGAAAGTAACCAAGGATTTAAGCCACCCAGTTAGGCATCCGGGCCTTGGGAGATCAGGGCCAGAGCAGGAGTTCTAGAAGGGACACTGTACATTGATTCTGAGAAAGGTACAACCTGCTGCCTAGTGCTTGTAAAGTTTACCCTCAGCGTATCTTGCATGACTATTGCCTGCCATATTGTGAATAAGCCCCTTTGTGGAACTGTAATATCAAGACTGTGCTACACCTGCTGTACAAAGTTGGATTGTCCAGTAAAGTTTACGTTTGGTTCACTGCATACTTGTGTACCTTCATCATTCCAACCACCAACCGGCGTGCCACCGTCCAAAGGCACTGGCATCACGAATACCACAGGGACCTTGCCCCAGGCACACAAAATACCTGTAACATCCAGGGCACCTCAACTACCATCAGGCCTGGTCCCTATCTACAGAGCGTGCCCCAGAGGAACTGTGTCTACCTCTCCTTCACTGCCACGCGCCTGCCCAGGGTTCTTCCAATATAGTGAGTACCCTCGATTGCCCATAACTGTGACCTCACTTCGTCATACCCTGCAGGTCTGGCGTGTTGCATAAATTGGCGTCACGAACAGGATCCGAATATTCCTGCGCCATAGCGGATTTAAAAACTGTGTGCTGAAAATGATCTTAAAGTGACATGCCCCAATTGTTTTATTGAAAATTGCTGGGCCAAAGTGAACTGTAATATTTGCGGTGTGAAGATTGCATTGTGTGGATCAATTGCATCAATGAATAGACAGCTATTTTGCTCAAAGATGGCCGCTTCATTGAAATTGTTTGCTGCGTCATCTTCATCCTAAATTGGCGGTAAAAATTGGCGCCTTCTGCTAAAAGTGCGGGAAGGCTGTATGCTGGCGCCACCGCCCTGTCTGGACATTTGCATGTCTGCTGTAATGGACTCCGCCTCCCCCATACTGGAGTACCTGGGGGGCGGCCTCCCAGTGCAATGGGAGGATCTGTCTGAACTTGTTGGCGCCACCCTGTCGCTCTCCAGAGAAGGATCGAGCATGTTGAGGAGTGAGGACTTTCCTGCTGATATGTCCGCGCCTGATTTATTAAACATGAATGTGACTGGTGTTGAGCAAAAGGACGCTCCACCGGCCTACTCTCCAGGACCGGAGAGACCCACCTGCCCGCCACCGAGGACGCAACCGGAGACCTACTATGGCTCCTGGAGAGACTTCTTCCAGCCCTCGTTCAAGTAGTCAGCTCTTATGGCAGAGATCCGGGAGGCCGCAATAAAGAAAACGACTAAGACCAAAATATACTACGAAGAACTGGCAAAGACCGTTCACGAGTGCCACACCGACACACAACCCCGCCTGGAAAGGAGAATGGGGTTGGTTGTGGCCTTTGACAAGGACCGAGGCTTCGGTTTTATAAAAGACTACCTGACTGGACGAGACTTATATGTCAATAGGAGGTCCGTCAAGCGGAGCTACGTCCCAGAACGTCTACATAACCTCCGGGAGGGAGAGGAGGTTGAATTTACCCCTGCTGAGGGCCTGCGAGGCCCCTACGCCACTGCCGTGTCCCGTCCTAAGAAGAAGACAGAGGACTGGGACCTTGATGAGGACCACCCTGGCTGCGAGCAAGAACCTATGTGCTCTCCAGAACCGGCCCATCATGCTTTCCAAGAAAGGGGCTCCTTCATTGGCCCGAACGTATTTTGGCAGCCGACAGTGGTAGAGAAGAGGGTTAGCCCATGGCCCTCACCTGAGTTGCCTCGCAGGGAGAAAACCGTACGTGAGCTTCAGGATGCAGAGAGATTCAGAGCTACCCTGGAAAATATCCGCCGAGGGAGGAAAGCGGACGCCTCACCTGAGCCTGCAGCGGCTGCGCAGGACGAACCACCCACCTTCCAAGTGCCGACGGCGACAGCGGAGACCAGCGATCCCGACTCCGAAAGCCTGGACGACCAGATCGTGCGGCTGGAGCTAAAGCTACGGGAGCTACGCCAGACTGCCTCCGCCAGGATCCGGACTCCACCTAACCTACAAGAAAGAAGACGTAAGGACTCGGACGTCTCCGGGTCTAAGGTGAGAGTACCTGTCCCTGCCAGTCGTCCCTCCTTAGTACCGGCACCTGCGGTGGGATCCTCATACGCTGTGCACCGGCGCACAGAGCCAGTCGTTCCAGAACCCACCGGACCGCTTGCAGCAGCGGTACCCAGGCCAGTGCAGCAGCCTACGATTGTTATGCCTGCTCCGGTGAGGTCAGCGACTTTGATAACCCCTAGGCCTATGGGGCCTATACCTATTAGGGGTCCGTTTATGTTACAGTTGCCCCCCAATACTGTGTTGTGGGCACATCCATCTGTTGAATCGCAATACAGGCCCAATATACAAATGGAGCCAGGGAGCACCACTGAAATGCAAAGTGGATATGACTTGCCCCTGTGAATTGGCCTGCTAGGCCCTTGATGTTTGCTTTATTTGCCAAGGGATCCTAAAGAAGACTTAACCCTTCCAGGACAGGAGTCCTTCGTTGTTTTGGCCCTCTGTTGCTGCTGCCAGTTACCCACGGCTCAGTGGAAGCGGCAAGCCACTGAAGTACCACGTGCAGCAAGGCCATCTTGTTTACAAGACCTCCTGCCTGCTTTCTCAGAGTGAAAACCCAGTTGTGCCTGTTTTCATGTTGCACCTTTTAACCCTTTAACCCCCTTTTCAGGTTGATTAAGGGTATTACAGCACTTGTTTTATATGTATGCCATTTGAATAATGTGGACTATTTTATGTGCTGCTATTTTATTATGCAACTGGAATTTAAAAGAATTGGGCCCAGGGATGGACTCAAATGCACATGAGCCTCTGAGATTTTGCTACTATTTTAAAGTATTGTGCCCAGAGATGGACTCCACCTCGTGCGAGCCTCTGTGATTCTTGCTATGCTTTCTAATGGCCTCTATCTTTACTTAGCTGTGGATTAAACAAAAAGAAAAGAACCTGGGTACAGACTCATTTTATATGCTTTGAGCCTCCAAGAATTGTTATTTAATGTTTTTACATTTTCCATGGACTACAACTGTTCTATCATGGACAATTTGCACTTAAGAGTATTATATGGATTATCCTGGTATTTATTGTTACGCTGTGCCAGGTCAGCGCCCCTGTTCCCATTGTTTTATCCTGAGAGAAGAGAACGACGCCCCTTTTCACCATTACTTGCTCCTAATCCAGTGGAACTGCCTGATGTATACATATAATGTATATTTAGCAAATGTAGATGTGTTTTCCTGCTTTGCTTTATCTTCCCTATTACAGGTGCAGTATCCAGCTGTGCAGGGACCCTCCATGTTGCGCCGAGGACGGGCAACGTTATAGCGTGGGGGTATGTAGTGTCCCACTAGGTATGGGTGGGCACTACACAAGGGTCAATTGGTGTGCGCGTTACTCCTACTCACAAGGAACAGGAATGTCATATTTAATTCTGCATTTAATGTATGTTTTAATGTGTTTTTACATGCAATGTACCCCTGTATGATGCAATAGCAGGCCTAGTTGGGTGTAGTTAGACATCCCAGACACTAGAGGGAGATAGGGAGCCCCTAGTATAAATGTCCAGGCCCAGACAGGGAGAGGTAGTGCAGAGTCAGGAGTCTGAGAAGACAGAGGTTAAGAAGCCTGCTCCTGACATGCAGCTGGATAGCCCTGGCTGCTAGTGATGTCCAGGAGGCTGTTGAGAAGCTCCAGCCTGCCTGAGAACAAGAGAGCCTAAGTTAGCTCTGAAGAGATACCCCAGTTGCAGGATCCAACCTCCTGGGAGAAACCTACAGTTATCCACCTGATAGGAGGAGGCGACCCAGGGTAAGCAAAGTGACCCTGATGGGCAGAGAACCTTTAGCCAGCATAGCAAGAAGTATAATACCTGAGGAGGAAAGTAACCAAGGATTTAAGCCACCCATTTAGGCATCCGGGCCTTGGGAGATATAAAGCCAGAGCAGGAGTTCTAGAAGGGACACTGTACATTGATTCTGAGGAAAGGTACAACCTGCTGCTGAGTGCTTGTGAAGTTTACCCTCAGCGTATCTTGCATGACTATTGCCTGCCATATTGTGAATAAGCCCCTTTGTGGAACTGTAATATCAAGACTGTGCTACACCTGCTGTACAAAGTTGGATTGTCCAGTAAAGTTTACGTTTGGTTCACTGCATACTTGTGTACCTTCATCATTCCAACCACCAACCGGCGTGCCACCGTCCAAAGGCACTGGCGTCACGAATACCACAGGGACCTTGCCCCAGGCACACAAAATACCTGTAACATCCAGGGCACCTCATCCACCATCAGGCCTGGTCCCTATCTACAGAGCGTGCCCCAGAGGAACTGTGTCTACCTCTCCTTCACTGCCACATGCCTGCCCAGGGTTCTTCCAATATAGTGAGTACCCTCGATTGCCCATAACTGTGACCTCACTTCGTCATACCCTGCAGGTCTGGCGTGTTGCAGAAAGCCAGGGAGGTTATAGGCATAAAGGGATACTCGGATCTTACTCATATCTGGCCGAATTTTATGTATAGGGAGGTGAACAAAGTTGATGGAGTTCAGGTGTGGGAAGCAAAGGGGCTTAAATATATGAGACAGCTGTTTGATAATAATATCCTTAAGGAATTCATTCAGTTACAGCAAGAATTTGGACTGCAGAAGTCTCAATTCTATTTATACCTGCAACTCAGACATGCATTGCGAGCTCAAGAGCAGGTGGAGACAGTACGTCCTGCACAGAAAAACTCAGTAATAGACTTGGTAAAGACTAGTGGGGGCACAGCGGGAGTGATATCACTGAATTATGCCTGCCTTATGGAAGCACAGTTCAAAAAGCAGGAATTCACACTATATGAGAAATGGAGGAAGGACGCTCCGGATTTAACGGAAGAGCAGTGGGACACTGTTTTAGAGGATTTTACTCAGGTGGCGGTGAGCGAGGCTCATAGGGTGTCTCAACTCCTGTTAGTACACCGGTCCTATTAAAGAAAATAGGGTACAGAATGGATGACTGTTGCCCAAGATGTGATGTGGCGAATGCAGATCTCATACATCTAATGTGGAATTGCCCCAGACTGAGGAGGTACTGGAGGGGAGTAGAGGGGATAATGAGGAATGTGTTTGAAGTCAGGCTTGACAATTGTGACTTGTATACTGGGTTGTGTGGAATTGTCGGAGGAGATGGCTGAGAAGCGACTGGCTATCCTTCGAGTGCTGTATCAGGCAAGAAAGGTGATAGCATTTCACTGGTTGGATAGACAGCCGCCATCGGTGAGTGAACTGGAAAATAAAGTACATACGCTGATACGCCTTGAACAATATGTTTATCATAAAAGGAATAGTCTTAAAAAAGTTGAAAAAATTTGGTCACTCTGGATCCAACATTATAATATTCAAGTGTGAGAGACTGAATGAGTGCATGACTGGGGGTATGGATGTGGTTGTTAAAAGGGGAACAAGGAAAAAGTCTAGGCAGATATAGATGAAATAGCTGCCTTAGGAGGTTTCTGAAATATATGCACAAAGTACCATGTCTTTATGCAGCCCTATACATGATTGTTGTACTTCATCGCCCAGATGTGTATTTGTAATGACGTATAATCCTGTGTCGAGCTTTGTGTCAGGGTTTAGTCTACGTGCCGAATTGTATTTTCATTATCATAGTACTTTGCTATGATGCTCTTGCCTTGAGGGGGTATGGGGGGGGGGGGGTTAGATGTCATAACATCTATTGTTTTGAAAAACTGCTAATAAAAATATCTGATTTAAAGCTATTCAATATTTTTTTCTCCAATGTATTCACTGAGGAAAATAAACTGTCAGATGAAATGCAGAATATAAAAATAAATTCCCCATTAAAAGTGTCCTGTCTGACCCAGGAAGAAGTACAACAGCGACTTAAGAAGATTAAACTAGGCAAATCGCCAGGACCAGATGGCATACACCCCCGTATCCTAAGGGAATTAAGTAATGTCATAGCCAGACCCTTATTTCTGATATTTGCAGACTCTATACTGACAGGGAATGTCCCACAGGATTGGCGCATGGCAAATGTGGTGCCAATATTCAAAAAGGGTGCGAAAACAGAGCCTAGAAACTATAGGCCGGTAAGTTTAACATCTGTTGTGGGTAAACTGTTTGAAGGTTTTCTAAGAGATGCTATGTTAGAGCATCTCAACGGAAATAAGCAAATAACGCCATATCAGCATGGCTTCATGAGGGATCGGTCATGTCAAACTAATTTAATCAGTTTCTATGAGGAGGTAAGTTCTAGACTTGACAGCGGCGAATCAATGGATGTCGTGTATCTGGACTTCTCCAAAGCATTTGACACTGTACCACATAAAAGGTTAGTATATAAAATGAGAATGCTCGGACTGGGAGAAAACGTCTGTAAGTGGGTAAGTAACTGGCTCAGTGATAGAAAACAGAGGGTAGTTATTAGCGGTACACACTCAGATTGGGTCACTGTCACTAGTGGGGTACCTCAGGGGTCAGTATTGGGCCCTATTCTCTTCAATATATTTATTAATGATCTTGTAGAAGGCTTGCACAGTAAAATTTACATTTTCGCAGATGACACTAAACTATGTAAAGTAATTAACACTGAAGAGGACAGTATACTGCTACAGAGGGATCTGGATAGATTGGAGGCTTGGGCAGGTAAGTGGCAGATGAGGTTTAACACTGACAAATGTAAAGTTATACACATGGGAAGGAATAATGCAAGTCACCCGTACATACTAAATGGTAAAACATTAGGTAACTGACATGGAAAAGAACCTAGGAATTTTAATAAACAGCAAACTAGGCAGTAAAATCCAGTGTCAGGCAGCTGCTGCCAAGGCCAATAAGATAATGGGTTGCATCAGAAGGGGCATAGATGCCCGTGATGAGAACATAGTCCTACCACTTTACAAATCACTAGTCAGACCACACATGGAGTACTGTGTACAGTTCTGGGCTCCAGTGAACAAGGCAGACATAGCAGAGCTGGAGAGGGTCCAGAGGAGGGCAACTAAAGTAATAACTGGAATGGGGCAACTACAGTACCCTGAAAGATTATCAAAATTAGGGTTATTCACGTTAGAAAAAAGATGACTGAGGGGAGATCTAATTACTATGTATAAATATATCAGGGGTCAGTACAGAGATCACTCCCATCAGCTATTTATCCCCAGGACTGTGACTGTGACGAGGGGACATCTTCTGCGTCTGGAGGAAAGAAGGTTTGTACACAAACATAGAAGAGGATTCTTTACGGTAAGAGCAGTGAGACTATGGAACTCTCTGCCTGAGGAGGTGGTGATGGTGAGTACAATAAAGGAATTCAAGAGGGGCCTGGATGTATTTCTGGAGGGTAATAATATTACAGGCTATAGCTTCTAGAGAGGGGTCGCTGATCCAGGGAGTTATTCTGATTGCCTGATTGGAGTCGGGAAGGAATTTTTATTCCCCTAATGTGAGGAAAATTGGCTTCTACCTCACAGTTTTTTTTTTTACTTCCTCTTGATCAACTTGCAGGATAACAGGCCGAACTGGATGGACAAATGTCTTTTTTCGGCCTTTTATATACACTGTTACTAATAGGTCTGGGTGTGGGTGGAACCATCTGAAAAATTGCACTGTAGAAACTTCTCAGAGTAACCCATATCTCCTGTCCATCTGAACAGTAAGGCAGAGTCCTGTCAAGGAGGGAAGATAAAGACTAATAGGTCCAGGTGGAACCATCTTAAAAATTGCACTGTAGGAACTTGTCATAGGAGCCCACCTCTCCTGTCCAACTGACAAGCAAGGCAGAGGAACTTAAGTCTTCTAAATTGTCTCAAACCATTTGGATCACTTATTCTGTGACAACTAATTTTTAAAGCCTCAGTCTTCCAGTAGCTAAAATATAGGGTTTAGAAGACTTTCCTATCTTGACTTTGGAAGGCATTACATCTTTGAAAGAAGAACCATGTTTTCATGTCTTCTACAGACTTGACTCTTATTTTCCACATCACTGAATTTTCCCGATACACTACAATGGAAGTAAGCAAACATCCTACATGTCTTTGTCACTATTAAAGGGCATCTTCATAATACGTTGTATCCGTGGCAACATACACAGTGTAAGGTACTGTGGATGATAAATTCCATTAAAAACAAGGTTATAGAACAGAGCGCAGTTTTTCTTTGCCTGCTGAGGACCTTTCTTCTGTGATCGTTGTCACCCATTCTGAGTAATGCACTTTGTATGAACTGAAGGAATAGTGGGAGAAATAGTCATAACTGCTATGAGCATGGAAAATTGAATGTCACCATTATTTCATTTTCTTAAAGTGTAACTGTCATTTCATTTTTTTGTTCCTCATGAATGAATAGTAGAGGTGAATTTAGGACACTTTGTAATGTAATGTATCTTATCAGGGAAAGATGGTTCCTTCTCTTATCAGGCTCCTCTCCACCTTCCCCCCTCCACTTCATTAACTCTCAGTTCATAGCTGAAAACTGGTACGAAAAAGTTGCAAACTGTAAGTTTGTGATTCTTTCAATGCCGCTTGTGCAAAAATTTGTGCAAGTGGCGTTTCTATGCCGGCTTGGACAATTTCCCAGGGGCTGGCGTAGATATCAGTATAGGCACATGGACTGCGTATGCCTCGTCGTAAATTAGGCCCAGTATCCAGAAGCGCAACTAGTTCTCATCGACTGGCGTATGCCGCTGGTCTATGATAAATCTGCCCCAAAGACCCTAAGGACAGAAACAAGACAACACAGGAGTAGCTTATGGACAACTCTGTGAATGTTCTTCAGTGGCCCCAAAAGAGCCCTGATATGAATCTGATCAAACATTTCTGCAGAGACCTGAAAATGGCTGGTGGCTGGAACTTCTATTCCTTCTACTATACTGTCCTTCATGTACAGCAGGGGTGCACAACCTTTTCTGGTTGGGGGTCACATTGTCAGATTGAACGAATCCCAAGGACAGAAAATAAAAGTTAAAGGGATATTACAAACTGAAATACTGTATTTATGGTGTATTGCATATACAGTATATACTATAAATGTGCACCCCTGATGTACATGAATCTAACTTATATAATACTACTCCCCATGTAAAATAATATACTTATTGTAATACTGGCTGCTATGCACAAGAATATAACTACTTTAATACTCCTCCTATGTACAAGAATACAACTACTATAATACTGTCCCTATGTACAAGAATATAACTACTATAATACTGTCCCTATGTACAAGAATATAACTACTATAATATTGCCCCTATGTACAAGAATATAACTACTATAATACTGCTCCTATGTACAAGAATATAACTACTATAGTACTGCTCCTATGTACAAGAATATAACTACTATAATACTGCCTCCTATGTACAAGAATATAACTACTATAATACTGCTCCAATATACAAGAATATAACTACTATAATACTGCTCCTATGTACAATAATATAACTACTATAATACTGCCTCCTATGTACAAGAATATAACTACTATAATACTGCCTCCTATGTACAAGAATATAACTACTATAATACTGCCTACTATGTACAAGAATATAACTACTATAATACTGCTCCTATGTACAAGAATATACAGTAATTACTATAATGCTGCTCCTATGTACAAGAATATAACAACTGGAATACTTCTCCTATGTACAAGAATATAACTACTATAATACTTCTCCTATGTACAAGAGTATAACTACTATAATACTGCCCTATGTACAAGAATATAACTACTATAATACTGCTCCTATATACAAGAATATATAATTACTATAATACTGCTCTTATGTTCAAGAATATAACTACTATAATACTGCTCCTATATACAAGAATATAACTACTATAATACTGCTCCTATATACAAGAATATAACTACAATAATACTGCTCCTATGTACAAGAATATAACTACTATAATACTGCTCCTATGTACAAGAATATAACTACTATAATACTGCTCCTATATACAAGAATATATAATTACTATAATACTGCTCTTATGTTCAAGAATATAACTACTATAAAACTGCTCCTATGTGCAAGAATATAACTACTATAATACTGCCTCCTATGTACAAGAATATAACTACTATAATACTGCTCTTATGTACAAGAATATAACTACTATAATACTGATCCTGTGTACAAGAATATAACTACTATAATACTGCCTCCTATGTACAATTATATAACTACTATAATACTGCTCCTATATACAAGAATATAGCTACTATAATACTGCTCCTATGTAAAATAATATAACTACTATAATACTGCCTCCTATGTACAAGAATATAACTACTACAGGGAGTGCAGAATTATTAGGCAAGTTGTATTTTTGAGGATTAATTTTATTATTGAACAACAACCATGTTCTCAATGAACCCAAAAAACTCATTAATATCAAAGCTGAATATTTTTGGAAGTAGTTTTTAGTTTGTTTTTAGTTTTAGCTATTTTAGGGGGATATCTGTGTGTGCAGGTGACTATTACTGTACATAATTATTAGGCAACTTAACAAAAAACAAATATATACCCATTTCAATTATTTATTTTTACCAGTGAAACCAATATAACATCTCAACATTCACAAATATACATTTCTGACATTCAAAAACAAAACAAAAACAAATCAGTGACCAATATAGCCACCTTTCTTTGCAAGGACACTCAAAAGCCTGCCATCCATGGATTCTGTCAGTGTTTTGATCTGTTCACCATCAACATTGCGTGCAGCAGCAACCACAGCCTCCCAGACACTGTTCAGAGAGGTGTACTGTTTTCCCTCCTTGTAAATCTCACATTTGATGATGGACCACAGGTTCTCAATGGGGTTCAGATCAGGTGAACAAGGAGGCCATGTCATTAGATTTTCTTTTTTTATACCCTTTCTTGCCAGCCACGTTGTGGAGTACTTGGACGCGTGTGATGGAGCATTGTCCTGCATGAAAATCATGTTTTTCTTACCTTGCAGACTTCTTCCTGTACCACTGCTTGAAGAAGGTGTCTTCCAGAAACTGGCAGTAGGACTGGGAGTTGAGCTTGACTCCATCCTCAACCCAAGAAGGCCCCACAAGCTCATCTTTGATGATACCAGCCCAAACCAGTACTCCACCTCCACCTTGCTGGCGTCTGAGTCGGACTGGAGCTCTCTGCCCTTTACCAATCCAGCCATCTGGCCCATCAAGACTCACTCTCATTTCATCAGTCCATAAAACCTTAGAAAAATCAGTCTTGAGATATTTCTTGGCCCAGTCTTGACGTTTCAGCTTGTGTGTCTTGTTCAGTGGTGGTCGTCTTTCAGCCTTTCTTACCTTGGCCATGTCTCTGAGTATTGCACACCTTGTGCTTGTGGGCACTCCAGTGATGTTGCAGCTCTGAAATATGGCCAAACTGGTGGCAAGTGGCATCTTGGCAGCTGCACGCTTGACTTTTCTCAGTTCATGGGCAGTTATTTTGCGCCTTGGTTTTTCCACACGCTTCTTGCGACCCTGTTGACTATTTTGAATGAAACGCTTGATTGTTCGATGATCACGCTTCAGAAGCTTTGCAATTTTAAGAGTGCTGCATCCCTCTGCAAGATATCTCACTATTTTTGACTTTTCTGAGCCTGTCAAGTCCTTCTTTTGACCCATTTTGCCAAAGAAAAGGAAGTTGCCTAATAATTATGCACACCTGATATAGGGTGTTGATGTCATTAGACCACACCCCTTCTCATTACAGAGATGCACATCACCTAATATGCTTAATTGGTAGTAGGCTTTCGAGCCTATACAGCTTGGAGTAAGACAACATGCATAAAGAGGATGATGTGGTCAAAATACTCATTTGCCTAATAATTCTGCACGTAGTGTATAATACTGCTTCTATGTAAAAGAATATAACTACTATAATACTGCCTCCTATGTATAAGAATATAACTACTATAATACTGCCTCCTATGTACAAGAATATAACTACTATAATAACGGCTCCTATGTACAAGAATATAACTACTATAATACTACTCTTGTGTATAAGAATATAACTACTATAATACTGCTCCTATGTACAAGAATATAACTACTATAATACTGCTCCTTTGTACAAGAATATAACTACTATAATACTGCTCCTATGTACAAGAATATAACTACTATAATACTGCTCCTATGTACAAGAATATAACTACTATAATACTGCTCCTATGTACAAGAATATAACTACTATAATACTGCCTCCTATGTGCAAGAATATAACTACTATAATACTGCCTCCTGTGTACAAGAATATAACTACTATAATACTGCTCCTATGTACAAGAATATAACTACTATAATACTGCTCCTATGTACAATAATATAACTACTATAATACTACTCTTGTGTATAAGAATATAGGAGGAGAATTATCAAGACTGGCACTTTCTGCGCCTGTATTGATATCCCTGCGCTGCCAGAGGATGTGCCTAATTTATGAGGCAGTGCGCCTAACCAGAAATCTACGACAGTTCTGAGCTGCTGTAGATTCAAGGCTTCATTTACGCCAGATAAATGGTGTAAATGCAGATAAATTCCTCGTTGTGACTGGCCACTCTCCCTTCCCTGCCCCGTTTTGTAAAACTGCTGTGGATGGCAAAAATTCCACTCTTCAGGTGTAAAGGGAATGATAAATCTCCCCTTATGATTTTATCAAATTATTTCTATTGTGAACTAAAAATTTTTAGATACTTTTGTAAATTCTCAGATATTTTTGTTTTGTTTTACCAAATTTTAAAAGCACACACAACACTGAAAACATGAGAATTAGTAAAAAAAAATATACCAACTCTCACTTGCTTCCTGCTATGCAGAGCACGGACAACAGCCTCTGGGTTTGGCTGTTCAAACGATAGTCCAAAAACACACTTGGAAATCCAGCTCTTTATCCAAAAGCAGGGAAACTTTATTTCAACGGTTTAATAACTTCTGTTACAGGAAATACAGTATAGTTACGCGTTTCAGACCACCTCTATTTTGGGTCCTTCATCATGACTTACTAAACACTCAGTGAATGCACTATATATATATATATATATATATATATATGATCACCCACCACCTGGCCCCGCAATTAGCAGGTCACATGGTTGGAGCAAGACGTGCAATCAAAAGGACATATGTGCACACATATAAAATAGTGATTGTGCTGAATAAAATCTTATTAAAACTTAAAAAATCAACTCTATTAATATTGCAGTATTACAGTCAGGTCCATAAATATTGGTCCAGTTCCATGGCCAGGTGTGTGTTATTCCCTCATTATCCCAACTACAATGAGCAGATAAAAGGTCCAGAGGTCATTTCCAGTCTGCTATTTGTATTTGGAATCTGTTGCTGTCAACTCTCAATATGAGATCCAAAGAGCTGTCACTATCAGTGAAGCAAGCCATCATTAGGCTGAAAAAACACAACAAACCCATCAGAGAGATAGCTAAAACATTAGGCGTGGCCAAAATAACTGTTTGGAACATTCTTAAAAAGAAGGAACGCACCGGTGAGCTCAGCAACACCAAAAGACCCGGAAGACCACGGAAAACAACTGTGGTGGATGACCCGAAGAATTCTTTCCCTGGTGAAGAAAACACCCTTCACAACAGTTGGTCAGATCAAGAACACTCTCCAGGTGGTAGGTGTATGTGTGTCAAAGTCAACAATCAAGAGAAGACTTCACCAGAGTGAATACAGAGGATTCACCACAAGATGTAAACCATTGGTGAGCCTCAAAAACAGGAAGGCCAGCTTAGAGTTTGCCAAACGACATCTAAAAAAGCCTTCACAGTTCTGGAACAACATCCTATGGACAGATGAGACCAAGATCAACTTGTACCAGAGTGATGGGAAGAGAAGAGTATGGAGAAGGAAAGGAACTGCTCATGATCCTAAGCATACAACCTCATCAGTGAAGCATGGTGGTGGTAGTGTCATGACGTGGGCATGTATGGCTGCCAATGGAACTGGTTCTCTTGTATTTATTGATGATGTGACTGCTGACAAAAGCCGCAGGATGAATTCTGAAGTGTTTCGGGCAATATTATCTGCTCCTATTCAGCCAAATGCTTCAGAACTCATTGGACGGCGCTTCACAGTGCAGATGGACAATGACCTAAAGCATACTGCAAAAGCAACCAAAGAGTTTTTTAAGGGATCGAAGTGGAATTTTATGCAATGGCCAAGTCAATCACCGGACCTGAATCCGATTGAGCATGCATTTCACTTGCTGAAGACAAAACTGAAGGGAAAATTCCCCAAGAACAAGCAGGAACTGAAGACAGTTGCAGTAGAGGCCTGGCAGAGCATCACCAGGGATGAAACCCAGCGTCTGGTGATGTCTATGCGGTCCAGACTTCAGGCTGTAATTGACTGCAAAGGATTTGTAACCAAGTATTAAAAAGTGAAAGTTTGATTTATGATTATTATTCTGTCCCATTACTTTTGGTCCCTTAATAAGCAGGAGGCAGATATGCAAACTGTTGTACTTCCTGCACCGTTCACCTGATTTGGATGTAAATACCTTCAAATTAAAGCTGACAGTCTGCAGGTAAAGTACATCTTGTTTGTTTCATTTCAAATCCATTGTGGTGGTGAATAGAGCCAAAAATGTTAGAATTGTGTCCATGTTCCAATATTGATGGACCTGACTGTATGTGATGTCTCTTATTGAGACCAGTTGGATGACAGGTTGCTAGTTGGAACATCCAATATGCCTCCCTATTCAGTAATTTTCTCTTGTGATCTCCCCCTCTTGTAACTCTTTCTATGCCCTGTGCCCTTAGTCCAGACGTATTCCCACCGGCTCTCATGGTGGGGAACATCTGAAATATGCTTGCGAATTCTGGTTTTAATCTGATTGGAAGTGCACCCAACATATTGCAGCTGGCATATCTCACATGTGATTAAGTAAATGGCTTATTTTGTATTACAATTCAAGTATGTTTTTATCACAAATTCCTTGCCACTTACCCACTATGAAATGATCACAGCAGATGCATCTGTTGTGGCCACATTTATAACGGCCTTTGCTAGCTAGCCAATTTGGCTGAGATTTGTTTTTTCTCTTAAAATTAACTGGGACTCGCTATATTTCCCAGAGGGGTAGCCTTCCGTGCAGCGCATCGAATACCCCCCATCACGACCTCTGACCACTGTTTATCACAACTCGACACAGGTAAGTGCTTTTTAACAATTCTACATATCTTGTCATACTCTTCACTGTATTGCGTGACAAATGTAGTAGCCTGCGTATTAGGGATGACTGGATTTACAGTATGTAGAATGTCAGAATAGCACTTCTTTGGAAAGATTAACTCTTTCCTATTCATGTCAGAGACACATTGTCTCCGTTTTAACATATGACGACGTGAATAGGACCTATTGGAGAGCCTATTGATTACATTATCAGACTTGAAAATGAAAGTGTCTATATCTGAACAATTACGTCTTGCACGAATTCATTCACCTTTTGGGATGTTATGTACAAGATAATGGCACGAGGAGGCATGTAGAATTGTGTTACCTGACAGTTCCTTCCTATAGGTGGAAGTGAAGATCGTTGATGTAACAATATCCCCCCCGTCAGACACAAATCCCAAAAATTAACACTGACCGGATCATGATGGACGGTAAAGGAAATTGATTCCAAACAAAAATTCAGGTAATCCGCAAACAGTGGTATGGTCGCCACATCAGCAGACAGAATAAACAACAGGTAGATGTCCAAAAAATAAAAAAATGGAGACAGCACGTCCAAAAAGGTGAGTTTTAATTCCAGATGCAACGTTTCGGCTTAGTGATAGCCTTTGTCAAGCATCTACAAGTTGTTAATATTGGGGGGCCTTTTACCACCTCCCTTGGAGACGAGCACCCGCAGCATTTTTTCTTAGGAGTGCTGTCCACCCGTGTTTTTTCTAGAATAAACAACAGGTCATCGATGTAGCGACCATATCACTGAACCTGGTCATGAAAGGGGTGGGTGTCGATAAGGAGAAAGCTCCTCTCCCACCATGCCATAAATATATTGGCTATGGAAGAGGAGCACTTTGCCCCCATCGACACCCCGACACCTGTAAATAAAATGAATCATTAAACATAAAAAAAGTTGTATGTGAGGAGGAAATTCAACACCAATTCCATGTATTCCCGCAACTCATATGTATAATTGCTATAAATACTCAAAAACCAGCGCAAAGAACATAGCGCCTGGTCGTGAGGAATATTTGTATACAGTGAAACCACGTCTGCTGTAATCCACGTGTATTCATTCCTCCAAACGTTTTCCCCACGTTTATTAAATTGTTTTCTTCACATTCTCAATATCTCGTCCGAACCCTTTGAACCTTGAGATCCCCTCTACCTTCCTCCCCTTTTTCTTGACTCTCCATTTGATAGCATTTGATAAGTGCTAGGAATAGGTGCCTTATCCTCTAGGCCAGGGCTGGCCAACCTGTGGCTCTCCAGCTGTTGTAAAACTACAACTCCCACCATGCTTTGCTGTAGGCTGATACCTGTAGGCAGTCTGGGCATGCTGGGAGTTGTAGTTTTGCAACAGCTGGAGAGCCTCATGTTGGCCATCCCTGCTCTAGGCCTTTGCGGCCCATGGTAAAGTGTCATGCCTTCTTCTTTTTCCTCCCTGTTGAATTAGTCCGCTAAACGCATCGAGGCCCGAAGGGTAAGACTGCGTGTACACAAGACTATACATCATCATCATCATCATCACTCCAAGGAAGAGAAGGATTGCAGCACAGACCTGGTATCTTGTAAAAAAAAAAACAGGAATAAAAGGAATTAAAGCCATTCAGACAACCTTTTCCGAGTAGGACCCTCTATACCTGCCACAACTGGTCTTAATGGAGGGGGGGGGGGAAATGTTTTTATGAATCTTGGGCAGGGCGTGAAAGACAGAGATGACAGGATGGGGTATATAAATGTATTCAATTTATTTTTTATTTAAAATACCCAAATCAAAGCCTTTTGCTAATATTTCGGCTAGTTGTGCCTGAAAAGGGATGAGGGGGTTACCAGCAAGAGCAGCATACACCGTATTATCATTTAACATATTTAACACATCCCGCTATCCAAAATAACCACCGCTCCTCCCTTGTCAGCTTGCCTAATAATTAAGTCATCTCTGTCTTTCCAACCCTGCAATGCTTTACGCTCACGATAGGTCAGGTTCGCATGTTTGTTATCAAAAATAAGGGGGGAAAGACTCATCTGGCTGCCATTCGATATGAGTTTATCATTTAATACACAGAGGTCCCTTTCCACTAGCTCCCGATATTTATCTAGAGCTGGGGACTTTGACGCATGGTGGGAATACGTCTATCCAGCTGCAATATGTTGGGTGCACTTCCAATCAGATTAAAACCAGAATTCGCAAGCATATTTCAGATGTTCCCCACCATGAGAGCCGGTGGGAATATGTCTGGACTAAGGGCACAGGGCATAGAAAGAGTTACAAGAGGGGGAGATCACAAGAGAAAATTACTGAATAGGGAGGCATATTGGATGTTCCAACTAGCAACCTGTCATCCATCTGGTCTCAATAAGAGACATGATGTAATACTGCAATATTAATGGAGCTGTCTTTTGAAGTTTTAATAAGATTTTATTCAGCACAATCACTATTTTATATGTGTGCACATATGTCCTTTTGATTGCACGTCTTGCTCCAACCATGTGACCTGCTAATTGCGGGCCAGGTGGTGGGTGATCATATATATATATATATATATATATATAGTGCATTCACTGAGTGTTTAGTATGTCATGATCAATGACCCAAAACAGAGGTGGTCTGAAACGCGTAACTATACTGTATTTCCTGTAACAGAAGTTTTTAAACCGTTGAAATAAAGTTTCCCTGCTTTTGGATTAAGAGCTGGATTTCCAAGTGTGTTTTTAAACACTGAAAACATGTATTTAATGTATATCAGTGATTAGCGGCAGGGGCAATATTCAAATTTGCAATATTTTGCGAATATTCGTCATAAATTAGCAAATTCGAGATTATTTTCTTGATTTTGTAATATTCGCATAATGCACGTGCATTACAGACGTGGGTCAATTTTGCTACATTTTTCAATCTGCTAGAAGTTTCCTTAGACTTGAGAAAATGGTTGGCACGGCAGAACATTACAATAGCTTTATATGCAGATAGAGTGCTCCAATATATTCGCGATTGCGCAAATCGGCAATTAATGATGCGCAATACGTGCAACTTCACATTTTAGCAGGTCTGACTACATATTACTGATTGGTGCACTAAGTATTGTTAAAATCACAGAACTATAGTGGCCAATATGGGGGAACTGCCCAAGCCCCAAACACTGTAGCGTGTTTCTCATTGGGCGAGCAGTCCCACCACATGTGAACCACAGAAATACAGTGGCAAGTATGGGGGAGCTGCTCAAACCCCAAACACTGTAGCATGTTTCTCATTGGGGGAGCAGTCCCACCGCATGTCGACCGCAGCAAACGACCATCCCGAGCAAATAATGCGTACAAAGGAGGACGCCAGCGTGGTCCACATGCACCACAGAAGCATCCTACACAGACTGGAGCATTGTGCGGATGAAAATACAATTATATAAATCACTGAAAAAAATGCACCAAACGGATATATCACTGACTATACTAGCTGGTCATACAAGCAGATATTAAAAGCTGAGACTTTTGCCAATATATTCCTGTCAGGAAGATATCGGAGCCCATCATGCATGATGGGCTCCGATATCTTCCTGACAGGAATATATTGGCAAAAGTCTCAGCTTTTAATATCTGCTTGTATGACCAGCTAGTATAGTCAGTGATATATCCGTTTGGTGCATTTTTTTCAGTGATTTACACTAAGTATTGTTGTGACATAGTAACATAGTACATAAGGCCGAAAAAAGACATCTGTCCATCCAGTTCGGCCTGTTATCCTGCAAATTGATCCAGAGGAAGGCAAAAAAACAACAACTGTGAGGTAGAAGCCAATTTTCCCACTTTAAGGGAATAAAAAATTCCTTCCCGACTCCAATCAGGCAATCAGAATAACTCCCTGGATCAACGACCCCTCTCTAGTAGCTATAGTCTGTAATATTATTACGCTCCAGAAATACATCCAGGCCCCTCTTGAATTCCTTTATTGTACTCACCATCACCACCTCCTCAGGCAGAGAGTTCCATAGTCTCACTGCTCTTACCGTAAAGAATCCTATACGCACTATGTCTGTAGCATGTATGTATGGACAGCAGAGAAACAGTAATCCCTATCACACTACCTAACACCCTGGCAGGGATATAATGCGAACAAGGTCTCCTGTGTATGGCTCCTGACGAAGTGCTAACAATAAGAGCACAGAAACGCGTTGAGCCACGTGTATTTGATCTTATTCTAAAACCTGGGCCATACTAAATGCAAGACTTTAGGCAACATTGAGACTTAGGGTTCAATCACACGTCTGCAAATGGGTCCGCATCCGTTCCACAATACCGGGAACGGGTGCCGACCCACTCATTCTCAATGGGGCAGGAAAGGATGCGGAGAGCATACTATGTGCTCTAGGCATCCGCATTTCCGGAGCGCGGCCCCAAACTTCCGGGCTTCGGCTCCGAACTTCCGAGCCAAGGCTCCGCAATTGCAGACAAGAATAGGCAGTTCTATGGGGGTGCCGGCCGTGTGAATGGACCCTTATAGTTGCGAATCCTAGGGAGGTTACTGGTTAAATTCTCTGGGATAATTGTCTGAAGGCATACCAGTGGCTCCCGTCAGCCGGCCTTCAGACAGTCTGTTTAGCTAGAGGAGGGTCTGAGCCGATGTCAGGGAGCTCCGACATATTTTTGGGTTCAGAAACATTCACTGCGTGGTGATTTATTGCTTCATCAAGCCACACAGTGTCCGCTCCTCACAAAGCTTGTTTTTTACATTCATGACATTTGGGGCAACACACCCGTAAGTTTTAAACCAGTAATACCAATAAAGTTTATTTTATTTTAACGCTCCTATCGGGCTTAGGTTAGATAGATTTTTGTGTAAGGGACGTATACCACTATACTAGCATTCCGTTGCTAAGCTCAGACAAAGACATTGCGTCCTTCTCATTGGCCCACAAGCAGGAAGGGAGGTAACTGATGAAAAAAATATCTAGAATATTCGAGATTACGAATATATAGCACTATATTCTACATCTTCACGAATTCTCGAAGTGGCGATATTCGCGATCAACACTAATGTATATATGTCTTATATGCAAGACAAGGATAGCCAGATCCAGACCACTGTGACTCAGCTATGCATCCAGCAGAATTTTAAAGTGGCACAAATACAGCAATTTGAATAAGGTTCCCTTCAGACGTCCGTAGTGCATTGCGGATCCACAATACACCCGGCCGGCACCCCCATAGAACTGCCTATTCTTGTCCACAATTGCGCAAGTGAGTAAATTAGCGAGTAAATTAGCGAGTAAATTAGATCTTTGGTGCTCCAAGGGGTGAATCCAAACTTATCCTGTACTGATCCTAAATTACATTCTGTATCATACTCCAGAGCT
Source organism: Bufo gargarizans (assembly GCF_014858855.1). Taxonomy (NCBI): domain Eukaryota; kingdom Metazoa; phylum Chordata; class Amphibia; order Anura; family Bufonidae; genus Bufo; species Bufo gargarizans. Next base: position 464,591,397 of record NC_058084.1, read on the forward strand.
GCACTCACTATTCTGCTGGTGCAGTCACTGTGTACACAGGGGAGAGATTCAAATTTTCAACAACAGGTTCCCTCCTCAACGGCGAACACACGGCATCACAACACATGTTTACATATATATATATATATACAAATAGAAAAAAGAGAAGCAGCACACAAAACTGTGGGTGCAAAAAATCCTCCAAAGAGACCTGCGACCAAGGTCCCAAGTGTAGATAATGTAGAAAAAAGAAGGCAGCACTCCAATAAAAAGTGAAAAAGTGGACGGTTTATTCACTCATCAGCTCAGCGACGTTTCGGCTCTCACTATGGAGCCTTTTTTGCACCCACAGTTTTGTGTGCTGCTTCTCTTTTTTCTATTTGTATATTCCTGGACCCAGGGAAGCCAAGCACCTGCAATATGAATACTACCTCTGGATGTACCCACTCAGATGTGTTCTCCTATACGCCTGAAGATGAGGAGAGAATATTGCATGATTCGGTGAGAGACATTACCTTTTTATCTACTTTTTCTGCCACTGACATTAAAAAGAAATTCGAAAATGAAACCAAACGCCTAATCAGCTTGGAATTACATCTTGCAACTTTGAGCGAATATCATATTGCACATAGAATTCCCAGAGGGATGCGGTCCCACTTGAGACCGGATCTTTTTATCAATAATGCTGAGTTTTGCGCCAGATTTGTCCAAATTTCAAACAAGTATGCATTTGATATCATTCTACTAAATGTCGAATATTTACAAAAAGAAAAAGCAGCAGTACAAGTGATTTTGGCTGAATTGACGGATAAATTGAAAAATGTGCTTTCCATTGAGGAATTCGATGCCTATGTGTCCAACAACATGGTATATTTTGATAAATTTAAAGCTGATCTGCAAAGCAAGAAACGTCATAAATGGATGCGTGATGATGAGGCTTTATATACAACTGGCAGGGTGACCAAAGAAGAAACCGCAGGACTCCAGGCGAAAAATATGGATCCAGGTCCCCCTCCACCACCAGGAAACCCCAAGGATACAATAGCCGTGATAATGCTACAGCTACACAGTTGGACTCAAATTCTGCCACGCAATCCACATCTTTTTTAGGGGGAACCCCCGGGCCAGCAGGACCCGTCGAGGGGGCAGGAGACAACATAAACAAAGGAAAAGGGAAAAATATACAGTCCCACCAGGGCAGGACTTTAAGGCGCAAGATATAGTGGTAAATATCTCTTCAACACCTTTGAACAATGCACAGCTGTCTGTATTAAATAAGGGCTTGTCATTTTGTCCTGTTAACACAGCTAAATGGTTTGATTTAGAAGTTGATTTACAGAGATTTCTGCGTAATATTAAATTAAAGGTGTGGTTTGCTGAACAAATTGATAGACCTACAACTGAAAATGTAAGAGTCAGTGAATTGACCTTAAAAAATCTTGGTCTTTTTGTTAAAAGTGATTTTACTCCCCCTGTTGACCATCCTGCTATTGAGGCTTTTGGTCTCGCGGTCAAACGCGACATTGCAGGCCTCAAGCAGGAGTCATCCCAGCAACCATTTAAATTTGCAAATATGACTAAAGCAGAGATCACGGCACTTAGTGATCTGGCTTCGGACCGCAACCTCACCATCAAGTCTGCGGACAAGGGTGGTGGGGTTGTGGTCATGGATACCAGATCCTATATTGCTGAAATTAGACAGCAGCTCTCAGATACCAACGTTTATGAAAAGATCTATAATGACCCGAAATTTATACTCCTGAGAGAGCTCGAGGATATACTAATTGATGCCAGGGATAAAAATATTATTGATGAAAAGATCTTTACTTACCTATACTGTGATAAACCTGCCACTCCAATTTTGTATACCCTACCTAAAATACACAAATCACTGACTTCACCCCCTGGACGCCCTATCGTCGCGGGGATGGACTCACTGTTTTGTAGAACTGCCATTTTTTTGGATAAGATTCTGTGTCCGCTTGCAAAATCAGCTAAATCATATGTTCGAGATACTAGTGATTTTTTAACTAAAATTGACGGTCTATATGTTCCACAGGGGGCATTATTGGCGTCTTTCGACGTTGTAAGCCTCTATACCTCTATAGAGCATAAACTGGGCATACAGGCTGTTGAACAGGCTCTACATAAAACCGACTATAGTTTGATCTGTCAACGTTTTTTGATTTCTTTGTTGAGATTCATTCTAACTAGAAATTATTTCCTATTTCAGGATGATTTCTTTTTACAGTTACGTGGGACTGCGATGGGGTCCAACGTGGCGCCGACTTATGCAAATCTTTACATGTCACACCTTGAGGAGTCTATCGTCTATGTGAGCCACCACTTCAGCCATGTGCTGGGGTGGTGGCGTTACATCGATGATATTTTCCTGGTTTGGGTCGGCGCCACGGAGGACCTCATCGCGTTCCACAGTTTTTTTAATACAATTGACCCTAGTGTTAAGTTTACATTGGCACACTCAGCGACCTCTTTGCAATTTCTAGACACTCAAGTTAGCATTTACAATGACAAATTAGTAACGGATCTATATGTGAAGCCGACAGACAAAAATACGTTGCTACGTTATGACAGTCATCACCCTAAGCCTATGATCAGGTCTCTTCCCTTTAGTCAGCTTTTAAGGGTCAAAAAAATTGTTCAAGATCCAGTTACAATTGATAAAAGATTGCAAGAAATGGGATCCAAATTCCAGATACGCGGGTACCCGAAAAAACTTATCCATGATCAGATCAATAGAGTCAAACCACTCACCAGAGATGTTATTAGAGAGGGATTTGGTAACCAAAAAAGTTCTCAGGCCCGAATTCCATTCATATCGGAGTTCAGCACCAATAGTGGCAAAATTGCTGCTATAATTAAAAAGCATTGGCGAATTCTTACTAGTAACTTTGATAAAGTACAAGAATTTAAACTACCACCCCTATGCTCCTATCGACGTAGTCCCAATCTAGGTGATAGATTGGTCAAATCCGATATTGGCTCCAACAGGGAGACATGTGAAAGCTACTTTGGTTCCACCCGTAAAGGGTGTTATCCCTGTTACAACTGCATCAATTGCAAATTGATGCAGAGAGGCGATTCTTTTATGCACCCTACCTCTGGTCAGAGGTTTAAGATCAGACAGTACCTAACATGTGACTCCTCTTATGTTGTTTATTTATTGACGTGCCCATGTGGCCTCCTATATGTCGGGGAGACGACATGGGACGTCAAGACTCGTCTCAATCAACATAGGTTCTCCATCAGAAAACAAAAAATGGATCTCCCTGTATCTAAACACTTTACTGAAGCCAAACACACACAGAATGACCTGTGTTTTAGAATTTTGGAGCAGATATCTCTCTCTAGGCGAGGTGGTGACCGAGTAAAACTTCTAAAAAAACGCGAGCTTTACTGGATCTACACACTTGGCACCCTTAAACCTCATGGTTTAAATGTAGAGTTTAGGATTGTCTAGTCATGCTTTGTGTTCTTTCTCTCTTTGTCTGATAATGTATATGGAGAACTACATGTGCTATATGATAACAGAAAATCATTTTTTCTTTTTCCTTCTCTTTTTATAGGATATGATTCTGAAACACAGCATAAGAATATTCACATCTGGCGATGACTGTAGGAATCTTGTTGGCGACCTCTATTCATTTGTTTATTTTTCTGTATTCTCCAATATATATTATGGTTATCCTTGGACAGTTGTTGTCTGCGAGGTTGTGCAACCCTAGCCCCTCCTGGGACTCCGGTGGCACCCACGCCGACAGCTACTGCCATATTATATAAATATGATATTGATATACTATGAGCTCCGATGCAGCTTTCTCCATGCCCCTCTGACAGATGGTGGTTTCTTAACTTGGATTACGCTATACTGGTTTGAGGGCCATGGAGCGGATGCGCTGTAATTCTGGATTACTTGGTGATGACGGCGTGACAACCGTACCACCATGTAAATACAGATACTGCATTGGTGACCGACGTTGACCCGCCGGCCGCTGATGTCTTCTACAGCCCTTTCTGCTTTTTGCTGCGGCGCTCTGGTACTATATTAGTACCTGTCAAATTTCTATGGGCGGTGTTCGGGCACACGCATGCGCCCTGAAGTTATGATCCATAGTGGCCATCTTTGATGTGGTTTCCATCTCTTGCATTCTCATTGTGAATCTCGCGATAGCGGCTGTTACGGCGCATGCGCCGTGTTTCCTTCCGGACGCCAACAAGCTCCCATTACGTCCACCATGCCTGATGTGATTCATTCTAAGGTTTTAATTTTTTCTAGTTTACACATATGTTCACTGATCACTTTTAATTAACAATTATGAAGTTTTTGTGATTTTATATCGTTTTCTTCACATCACGAAACATTCTGAATGTATGTATAATGCTGCTACTCTGAATTACCTTGTCACATTTATCAGCTTGATATTATGATTGTAATATGTATGCATTTGCACTTTATTATATTTTACATCAATTTATATTTGATTAATTGTTTGCACTATATATGGATGTAATTTGGCACATGTTACTCAGCTGGAAAAAGGCTCCATAGTGAGAGCCGAAACGTCGCTGAGCTGATGAGTGAATAAACCGTCCACTTTTTCACTTTTTATTGGAGTGCTGCCTTCTTTTTTCTACATTATATATATATATATATATATATGCAACACACATACCACCCAACTTTTAAAAAGCCTAAAGAGTTAAACTATGGAAAGGAAGCGCTCATTCTCCAAATGCTGCTGTAATGTTAACAACCGGATCTGGAGAACCTGAGGGAACTGGCTGAATCCCATGCCTAAGTGTACATACATACATTACTTATCCTGTACTGATCCTGATTTACATCCTGTATTATACTCCAGAGCTGCACTCACTATTCTGCTGGTGCAGTCACTGTGTACATACATTACATTACTTATCCTGTACTGATCCTGAGTTACATCCTGTATGATACTCCAGAGCTGCACTCACTATTCTGCTGGCGCAGTCACTGTGTACATACATTACTTATCCTGTACTGATCCTGAGTTACATCCTGTATTATACTCCAGAGCTGCACTCACTATTCTGCTGGTGCAGTCACTGTGTACATACATTACATTACTTATCCTGTACTGATCCTGAGTTACATCCTGTATTATACTCCAGAGCTGCACTCACTATTCTGCTGGTGCAGTCACTGTGTGTGTACATATGCAGCACGCCAGACCTGCAGGGTATTAGCGACAGTGAGGTCACGGTATGGGCAATCGAGGGTTACTCACTTTTCTGAGGAGAACCCTGGGCAGGCATGCGGCAGTGAAAGAGAGGTAGACACGGTTCCTCTGGGGCACACTCTGTAAATAGGGACCAGGCCTGATGGTATGTGAGGTGCCCTGGATGTTACAGGTATTTTGAGTGCCTTAGGTAAGGTCCCTTTAAGAATTGTGACGCCAGTGCCTGTAACGGTGGCACACCGGTTTGCAGGAGGATTAATGGAGTACACAGTTGGTAAACCAAACGTTGCTTTACTTCAGGAAACAATCCAACTTTATACAATCGGTTGCAGGGGTGTATAATGCAGTCCTTTACAGTACATATGCACAGCAGGTTCACTTGTTAGCACAGCAGGTTTCATTCTTGCAAGATACTTGGAGGGTATATAATTAATGCTTGGCAGTGCTATGCTGCTCTATCCCCACAGCTATTCTAGCTGGCTGGATCCCAAGGCCCGGATGCCTAATTGCTGGCTTAAATCCTTGGTATATATATTATCCTTCCTCCAGTATTGGCACTTGCTTGAGGTTACAATACCTTTGTTTCCTAGCTGGCTTCACTGCTGGATAGGAAAGGTGGCTGCAGGTTTCTCCCAGGAGGTGCTGTCCTACTACTGGGGTATCTCAACTGAGCTATCCTTAGCCTCAGGAGCTTCAGGCTGACTAGGTGACTCCTCTAGTCCCCTGGAATGCACTCGGTCTCCAAGCAGGCTGTACTCCTTCTAGCCTCCTGGTGCAACTAGAAACCAGGACTATCTAGCTGCATGTCAGGAGGAGGCCCTCAGCATATCTTGGGCTGGTGCCTTCTCACTTCTGTCTCCACAGACTCCTGACTATGACCTAACCCCTCCCTGTCTGGGCCTGGACATTTATACTAGGGGCTCCCTATCTCCCTCTAGTGTCTGGGAGGTCTGATTACACCCAACTAGGCCTGCTAAGCATTAACATACCAACATAAACATACCAATGTAAAAACACACAGGAAATACATTACAATGCATGGATCAATATAATATCACTGTCCCTTGTGAGCAGAAGTAACACGTTACCCAATTGACCCTTGTGTAGTGCCCACTCCTACCTAGTGGGACACTACATACCCCCATGCTACGACGTTGCCCGTCCTCGGCGCAACATGAAAGGGCCTTGCCCAGCTGGATACTGCACCTATAATAGAAAAATAATGCAAAGCAGGAAAAATACATCTACATTTGCGAAATACATTATATGTATACATCAGGCAGTTCCACTGGCTTAGGTGCAAGTTCGGTGAAAAGGGGCGTCGTTCTCTTCTCTCAGGATAATGTCAGGGAACAGGGGAGCTGACCTGGTGCAGCGTATCAAGGATACCAGGATTAGTCCATATAAAACTTTAAGTGCAAATAGTCCATAGAAAATGTAAAACATTAAATAACAATTCTTGGAGGCTCAAAGCATATAAATGAGTCCGTACCCAGGTTTAAAGTGACAAGTGAAGCCAAATATAAAGCAGAAGCAGAGGTATAAGATCACAGAGGCTCACATACGGTGGAGTCCATCTCTGGGTGCATTTCTTTAAAATAGTAGCAAGATCTCAGAGGCTCATGTGCATTAGAGTCTATCCCTGGGCGCAGTTCCTTTAATATTTACGTTGCATAATAAAAGTGACAGAACATAAAAATAGTCCACATTATTTAAATGGCATATAAAAATAAGTGCTGCAATACCCTTAATCAACCTGAAAAGGGGTTAAAGGTGCAACATACAAATAGGCACAACTTGGTTTTTCACTCTGAGAAAAGCAGGCAGGAGGTCCTGTAAACAATATGGCCTTGCTGCAATTGGTATTTTTCAGAGCCACTGAGCCGTGGGTAACTGGCAGCAGCAACAGAGGGCCAAAACAACAAAGGACTCCTGTCCTGGAAAGGGTTAATCCACTTTATTAGGGTCCCTTGGCCTTGGCAAAAGAAATCAAATCAATGGCCTAGCAGGCCAATTCACAGGGGCATGTCATATCAACTTGGTATCACAGTGGTGCTTCCTGGCTCCATTTGTAGATTGGGCCTGTAGTGAGAGTCAACAGTCGGATGTGCCCACAGCACAGTATTGGGGGGCGACTGCAGCATGAAAGGACCCCTAATAGGTATTGGCCCCATAGGCCTAGGGGTGATCACGGTGGCTGACCGCACCGGTGCAGGCATGACAATTGCGGGCTGCTGCACTGGCCTGGGTACCGCTGCTGCAAGCGGTCCGGTGGGTTCCTGGACAACTGGCTCTGCGCGTCGGTGCACAGCGTAGGAGGACCCCACCGCAGGTGCTGACACTAAAGATGGCCGGCTGACAGGGGCAGGTACTCTCACCTCAGACCCGGAGACGTCTGAGTCCTTAAGTCCTTTTTCCTTCAGGTCAGGTGGAGTCCGGATCCTGGTGGAGGCAATCTGGCGCAGCTCACGTAACAGTTTCTCCAGCCGCACGATTTGGTCGTCCAGGCTTTCAGTCTCAGGATTGCTGTCTCCCGATGTCGCCGCCGGCACTTGCGAAGTAGATGGCGCATCCTGTGCAGCCGCTGCAGGTTCAGGTGAGGCGTCCGCTTTCTTTCCTCTTCGGATGTTGTCCAGGGCAGCATGGAATCTTTCCACATCTTCTAGTTCGCGGATGGTCTTCTCCCTGCGAGGCAGCTCAGGTGAGGGCCATGGGCTTACCCTCTTTTCCACCACTGTAGGTTGCCAAAAGACGTTCGGGCCGATAAAGCAGCCCCGTTCTTGAAAGGCATGATGGGCCGGTTCTGGAGAGCGCTCTGGTTCACGCTCGCAGCCAGTATGGTCCTTATCTTCTTCCCAGTCCTCCGATTTCTTTTTAGGATGGGACACAGCAGTGGCATAGGGGCCTCGCAGGCCCTCGGCAGGGGTGAACTCAACTTCCTCTCCCTCGCGGAGGTTATGCAGGTGCTCTGGGAGGTAGCTCCGCTTGACGGACCTCCGATTAACATACACGTCTCTGCCGGTAGTATAGTCTTTTATAAAACCGAAGCCTCGGTCCTTGTCAAATGCCACAACCAACCCCATTCTCCTCTCCGGGCGGGGTTGGGTGTCAGTGTGGCGCTCATGAACGGTCTTTGCCAGTTCTTCATAGTAGATCTTAGTTTTAGTTGTCTTCTTGATTGCAGCCTCCCGGATCTCTGCCATCAACGCTGACCACTTGAATGAGGGCTGGAAAAAGTCTCTCCAGGAGCCGTAATAGGTCTCCGGTTGCGTCCTCGGTGGCGGGCAGGTGGGTCTCTCCGGTCACGGAGAGTAGGCCGGTGGAGCGTCCTCTTGCTCTACACCAGTAAAGTTCATTTTTAACAGGTCGGGCGCGGACATCCCAGCAGAGCAGTCTTCACTCTTCAACATGCTCGATCCTTCTCTGGAGAGCGACAGGGTGGCGCCAACAATTGCAGACAGATCCTCCCATTGCACTGGGAGGCAGTCCCCCAGGTACTCCAGTATGGGGGAGGCGGAGTTCATTTCTGCAGACATGTAAATGTCCAGACAGGGCGGTGGCGCGGACATATAGCCTTTCCTGCACTTTTCAGCAGAAGGCGCCAATTTTTACCGCCAATTTAGTATGAAGATGACGCAGCAATCAAATCCAGTCAGGTTAAGCGGCCATCTTTGAGCAAAATCGCTGTCTATTCACTGACAGCAAGTGATGGCTTAAACACACAGCAAACAGTCCATGCAATATAATCTTCACACCGCAACTTATTACAGTTCTCTTTTGCCCAGCAATTCTTCAATAAAGCAATTAGGGCTTGGTCACTTTAAGGCAAATAACGGCACACAGTTTTTGTATCCGCAATGGCGCAGGAATGATCGTATTCTGTTCGTGACGCCAATTTATGCAGCACGCCAGACCTGCAGGGTATTAGCGACAGTGAGGTCACGGTATGGGCAATCGAGGGTTACTCACTTTTCTGAGGAGAACCCTGGGCAGGCATGCGACAGTGAAGGAGAGGTAGACACTAGTTCCTCTGGGGCACACTCTGTAAATAGGGACCAGGCCTGATGGTGTGTGAGGTGCCCTGGATGTTGCAGGTGTTTTGAGTGCCTGAGGTAAGGTCCCTTTAAGAATCGTGACGCCAGTGCCTGTAACGATTAATGGAGTACACAGTTGGTAAACCAAACGTTGCTTTTCTTTTAGAAACAGTCCAACTTTGTACATATAGTTACAGTAGATGATAATGCAGTCCTTTATAGTACATACGCACAGCAGGTTCACTTGATAGCATAGCAGGTTTCAATCTTGCAAGATACTTGGAGGGTATACAGTTAATGCTTTGCAGTACAATGCTGCTCTATCCCCTCAGCTATTCTAGCTGGCTGGATCCCAAGGCCCGGATGCCTAATTGCTGGCTTAAATCCTTGGTATATATAATCCTTCCTCCAGTATTGGCACTTGCTTGAGGTTACAATACCTTGGTTTTCCTAGCTGGCTTCACTGCTGGATAGGAAAGGTGGCTGCAGGTTTCTCCCAGGAGGTGCACTCCTACTACTGGGGTATCTCAACTGAGCTATCCTTAGCCTCAGGAGCTTCAGGCTGACTAGGTGACTCCTCTAGTCCCCTGGAATACACTCGGTCTCCAAGCAGGCTGTACTCCTTCTAGCCTCCTGGTGCAACTAGAAACCAGGACTGTCCAGCTGCATGTCAGGAGGAGGCCCTCAGCATATCTTGGGCTGGTGCCTTCTCACTTCTGTCTCTACAGACTCCTGACTATGACCTAACCCCTCCCTGTCTGGGCCTGGACATTTATACTAGGGGCTCCCTATCTCCCTCTAGTGTCTGGGATGTCTGATTACACCCAACTAGGCCTGATAAGCATTAACAGGGGAAACATACCAATGTAAAACCACACAGGAAACACATTACAATGCATGGATAAATACAATATCACTGTCCCTTGTGAGCAGAAGTAACACGTTACCCAATTGACCCTTGTGTAGTGCCCACTCCTACCTAGTGGGACTCTACACATACATTACTTATCCTGGGCTGATCCTGAGTTACATCCTGTATTATACTCCAGAGCTGCACTCACTATTCTGCTGGCGTAGTCACTGTGTACATACATTACTTATCCTGTACTGATTCAAAACTTTATATCTAATTTGAAATGGATTATAATGCAGATGGTGTTACAACTCTAGCACTCATTTTTGAAATTGTATATATCACAGCAGCCCCTATATCACCCATTATGGCACCTGTATATAAACAGTACCCCTATAGCACTCATTATAGTGCCTGTATATATTATGGCACATGTATATGTTAAAAGGGGTTTTCAAGACTCTATGGGGCACATTTATTAAGACCATGGAGATCTGGCACCTGGGATCCCCGTTGATCAGCTGTTTGAGAAGGTATCTGCGCTCCTGTGAGCCCCACCACCTTCTCTTAGCTCCCCAAGTGCTTGGTATCGCAGCTCAGCCACATTCACTTCTATGGGGCTAAGCTGGTCCTAGGCCACGTGACGGATGAACGTGACGTCACATGGCCTAGGCTAAGCTGGTAGAAGGCTGTGGTGCTACTGCAAGCACTGCTGCCTTCTCAAACAGCTAATCTGTGGGGGTCCTAGGTGCTGGACCCCCACCAATCAGATACTGATGAACTATCCTGAGGATAGGTCATAAGTTCTAAAGTCTCGGAAAACCCCTTTAATGCACCCCTATTGCACCCATTATGGAACCTGTGTATATTACAACAACCACTATTGCACCCGTTATGGCAATTATATCTATTACAGCAACCCCCATATCACTCATTTTGGGGTGCTGCAGGCATGACCGCTGCCCCTACATCACCCAATATGGCACCAGTATATATTACAGCAGGCTCTATAGCATATTGGTACATGCATATTTTACCGCACTTCTATTGCACCCATTATGGCATCTGTATATATTAATTACAGTATCCCTATAGCACCCATTATGTCCCCTGCATATATAAGAGCAGCCACTTTAGCACCCATTATGACACGTGCATATATTATAACACCTCCTATTGCACCCATTATGGCACCTGTATATAATGCAGCACCCCTATAGCACCCACTGTGGTGCCTGTATATATTACAGAAGCACATATGGCACCCATATATATTACAACACCCCTAATGACATCTGTATGTATTACACCACGCTCTATATCACTCATTATGGTACCTGTATATATTGCAACACCCCCTATTGCACCCACTGTAATATCTGTATATATCACATTACCCCCATGGCACCCATTATTGTACTTTGTATTTGTTGCAACACCCTTATAGCATCCATTATGGAACATGTATACATTACAGCACCCTTATAGCACCCATAGCGGAACCTCTATATATTACAGCACCCTTATAGCACCCATAACGGAACCTCTATATATTACAGCACCCTTATAGCATCCATAACGGAACCTCTATATATTACAGCACCCTTATAGCACCCATAACGGAACCTCTATATATTACAGCACCCTTATAGCACCCATAACGGAACCTCTATATATTACAGCACCCTTATAGCACCCATAACGGAACCTCTAAATATTACAGCACCCTTATAGCACCCATAATGGCACCTATATACTGCAGCACCCTTATAGCACCCATAAAGGAACCTCTAAATATTACAGCACCCTTATAGCACCCATAACGGAACCTCTAAATATTACAGCACCCTTATAGCACCCATTATGGAACCTCTATATACTACAGCACCCTTATAGCACCCATAACGGAACCTCTATATATTACTCTTATTCCTTGTAGGAAGACACTTCTATAAGAAATGAGGTGGCATTTTGCGGTTTGATTGGCGGCGCGGGCCTGTGTACGACCAGTGGTCAGTGTAACCTGCCCCTGACAACTCCATTGTGATCTGTAATTTCCCTCTAACAGCCCAGAATGACCGACTCCATGGGGTATAACATCCAAATCACAGATGTGCCAGAAAATGAGCCATCATCTCTCTCCACTGCCGGCAGAATTAACTCTTCTGAAAACCTGGGGACATGTCATGCATTTCATCATTTACGTAGATGATGAAGGCGATCTCCGAGAAGAAGAAGAAGAATCTGTGTGCCGAATATACTCTTTATAGATTACAGAGCGTCCTGGTAAAACTAGAGGCTCAGCAGATTGTTCACCCAGAAATACTGCCCTGATACAGAGCTCCAAATCCCCTGCATAGACATAGATCTGACTGCTTCCAGCCACCACCAGGGGGAGAGACACCCTTTGTGGCTACTCCATTTTAGAGAGGAGGGTCCTGAACTGGAGACCCCCCTAGAATGCCATATAAGGTGTTGGAAAATAACTTTTATAAACTAGGACCCCCCCCCAATTAAATAAAAAAATGTGGCGTACATGCCTTGTATCACATTTTTTAGACAAGAGGGTGTGACTGAGAGAATTCAGGGTGTGCCATAATGAGAAGGTACAAGGCTTAAAATATGACATACAACATATTTATCAACCAGCATGAGCCCCTGTGATAAATTTCATGCATCTTTAGACTGTATGTCTAACGGGGTAAACCATCAACATATGGCGTCTTGGCCATTTTTGGGAGTGTCTGCTTAGATTGAAGCCATTTTTTGTGAGAAATTTACAAAATATTGCATCCCATTTGTTAAAGTTGTAGCTCAAAATACTAAAGTCTAAATCATATTTATTGCAAAGGCTCTTTGTCTCTTTTTGCAAAAAATTCGGAACTCGCAATGATAAATCTAGGTAAAAATGTAGCAAGCCCATAAAAGATCTGTCTGTTCCTTAGTAAAAGCAAAGGCAGACCACAATAAAAATGGTGTAAAGTCATCATAAATTTAGAGCAAATGCCTACCCCACCAACTAAACAGGCAAAATCACGTAACTTTTCCAGTGCAGTTGATACACCCCCTAAGTTTACATTGTCAAAATATTAGAAAGGTTTAGTAAATCTGTTCCAATGTGTGTTTTAAAAACTACCCTGGTAGCAGCTATATTGGAGCCATATTGAAGCATTTGTAGCAAAGCATGCAAATGAGATGAGAAGGCTTTGCTCATTCTGCACCAGTCTATACAGCAAAGCAAACAAATGAACTGGCAAAAACTGAAAAAGTGAGCCTATTGTCAATGCTCTAGTGGCCAATTTAAGAACTGCAATTTTTCAAGATTATTTTTTATGTGGATTATTATAAAAAAGAAAAACAAATTGGATTTTTTTTTATTTAAATAGTATGGCATTTTCTGATTACATTCCCTTTTAAATAAAAAAAAAAATGCTATACCAAATGGTGTAGAAATGTTCAGAAAGTAAATGATTACAGGCCCCTCTCCCAGAAGAGCTGCAAGTAGGTCCTTATTTATGTACAGTGGAGGAAATAATTATTTGACCCCTCACTGATTTTGTAAGTTTGTCCAATGACAAAGAAATGAAAAGTCTCAGAACAGTATCATTTCAATGGTAGGTTTATTGTAACAGTGGCAGATAGCACATCAAAAGGAAAATCGAATAAATAACTTTAAATAAAAGATAGCAACTGATTTGCATTTCATTGAGTGAAATAAGTATTTGAACCCTCTAACAAAAAAAGACTTAATACTTGGTGGAAAAACCCTTGTTTGCAAGCACAGAGGTCAAACGTTTCTTGTAATTGATGACCAAGTTTGCGCACATTTTAGGAGGAATGTTGGTCCACTCCTCTTTGCAGATCATCTCTAAATCCCTAAGGTTTCGAGGCTGTCTCTGTGCAACTCTGAGCTTGAGCTCCCTCCATAGGTTTTCGATTGGATTAAGGTCCGGAGACTGACTAGGCCACTCCATGACCTTAATGTGCTTCTTCTTGAGCCACTCCTTTGTTGCCTTTGCTGTATGTTTTGGGTCATTGTCGTGCTGGAACACCCATCCACGACCCATTTTCAGTTTCCTGGCAGAGGGAAGGAGGTTGTCGCTCAGGATTTCACGATACATGGCTCCGTCCATTTTCCCGTTTATGCGAATAAGTTGTCCTGTGCCCTTAGCAGAAAAACACCCCCAAAGCAAAATGTTTCCACCCCCATGCTTGACGGTGGGGACGGTGTTTTGTGGGTCATAGGCAGCATTTTTCTTCCTCCAAACACAGCGAGTTGAGTTAATGCCAAAGAGCTCTATTTTAGTCTCATCAGACCACAGCACCTTCTCCCAGTCACTCTCTGAATCATTCAGGTGTTCATTGGCAAACTTCAGACGGGCCTGCACATGTGCCTTCCTGAGCAGGGGGACCTTGCGAGCCCTGCAGGATTTTAATCCATTGCGGTGTAATGTGTTTCCAATGGTTTTCTTGGTGACTGTGGTCCCTGCTAATTTGAGGTCATTAACTAACTCCTCCCGTGTAGTTCTAGGATGCTTTTTCACCTTTCTCAGAACCATTGACACCCCACGAGGTGAGATCTTGCGTGGAGCCCCAGAGCGAGGTCGATTGATGGTCATTTTGTGCTCCTTCCATTTTCGAACAATCGCACCAACAGTTGTCACCTTCTCTCCCAGCTTCTTGCTAATGGTTTTGTAGCCCATTCCAGCCTTGTGCAGGTCTACAATTTTGTCTCTGACATCCTTGGACAGCTCTTTGGTCTTTCCCATGTTGGAGAGTTTGGAGTCTGCTTGATTGATTGATTCTGTGGACAGGTGTCTTTTATACAGGTGACTAGTTAAGACAGGTGTCCTTAATGAGGGTGACTAATTGAGTAGAAGTGTCTAACCACTCTGTGGGAGCCAGAACTCTTAATGGTTGGTAGGGGTTCAAATACTTATTTCACTCAATGAAATGCAAATCAGTTGCTATCTTTTATTTAAAGTTATTTTTTCGATTTTCCTTTTGATGTGCTATCTGCCACTGTTACAATAAACCTACCATTGAAATGATACTGTTCTGAGACTTTTCATTTCTTTGTCATTGGACAAACTTACAAAATCAGTGAGGGGTCAAATAATTATTTCCTCCACTGTATATCATGTTTAACTGGCCATTCCCTTTAAAATAAAATAAAATCCTATAAAAATGCTGTATATTAGTACAGTCAGAAACTGATTGTTTACAGCCTTCTCTCCCAGGGAAGTTGTATATGGGACTTATTTATCTGCAACCTGTTAAACTGGCCATACATATTAGATGAATTTTGGCCAAATGCACAAATTTCAGTAAGATGGCAAACCATAATCCACTACTATTGATGAGGAGAAGACTCTGCTCATCTTGCCTCAGTCTATAGAGCAAAGCTGAAAAAGAAACTGCAGAAAACAGGAAACGTCAGCCTTCTGTCAATGCTCTAGTGGACAGCATAGGAACCACCATTTTTGAAAGTTATATTTTTATGTGGATAGTCACAAAAGAAGAAAAAAATGATATTCCCTTTAAAATGTATAAAAAGAAATCCTCTATTATATATGAGTTAATGAATATGGAGACTCCTGTAACCAATTCCACTTTGCTCACCATTGTCATGGTTTCAATTCAAAGGAAATCCGCATTGATTACTATATACATAATTTATCAGCTTAGCCGGGGAATGAATATTTATACCGTTCCAAAGGTTAAAATTCAGGGCAAGCCAGCACTTTAGCTGACAATAATACCCTGTCGCTTTCCAGCGCTTACTGCTGCCAGAACAGCTTTGTCTTCTCAATCAGCTCCTTTTAGCTCGAAATCTGCTGCAATTCTCACCACTGAATTTCAATTATAAATTCTATTTACTCCGAGTTCATTTTTGCCGTCGCGGTGTGTCGTTCCAGGTAAACAGATTTTGTCATTTTTAAGGGGATTTGATCCTACTTCAGCTAAATTGGATTTAATAGGAGACTTTTTGCATGTGCA
The DNA here is from genome assembly GCF_014858855.1 of Bufo gargarizans. Taxonomy (NCBI): domain Eukaryota; kingdom Metazoa; phylum Chordata; class Amphibia; order Anura; family Bufonidae; genus Bufo; species Bufo gargarizans. The sequence continues at coordinate 464,607,500 of NC_058084.1, forward strand.
AGAACATGCGCGACTCTTCCTCGTGCTCCGAGGACCTGATTTGTAACTTGATTTTGGGATGTAAATAAATAATGTTTCCACCGACACTGACAGGTGATCCGTTTTCTCCAGACATCCTTGCGCAGGAATAGAATTACAATGACAATTCGGAAGCATCCAAAAGGACTTCTTAAAATATTCCACATCTGTAATGTGGTAGTGAGTGTTCTCGGGTGGTTACAATGATGTGATTATGTAAAATCGTATACAACTCAGTTCTGAGGCGTGCAATGAGGCTAAAAGAGAGACAAGTCCTTGAAAATGTGAACAGCGAAGATTATAATTAGTGGACTGAAATGTATTATTAAAGGGGTCCTCCACTTTTGATAATCCCTTTTTTGTTATATGGGCCCGATTAGAGGATGCTTCTGTTGAGATCCCTAGAAATCAGCTGTGATAGGAAGAGGTGCTTGACTGAAAGTGTTCTATTTCTCTGCACTGCCACCACAGGAGAAAATAAGTATTACACAATGCCTATCAAGATACACCTTCTTTGTAAATGGCAACCACCAGAAATTAGCGTCACTTACCCATGGTGATCAGCTGTTATCACTAGGGGAAGCCACTTATGGCAAGACATACAGCATTGCATGGTGTCTACTCAAAAGGAATGGCGGTCCGTACAATGCATTGACAAACTGGGTCCGCCAGCGGTGGAACTGCTATTACAGATCTGTGGATTCTCTAAGCTACGATTGACTTGGAGCTGGCTAAACTGGGGTGTGGAGTCTAAGGAATCCCCTTGTTATCTACCCTTAACCCCCCAGGGAACTGTTTACTTTCCTGGATAGATTTCCATGTTGCTGTTCCCAGAAAAGTCAACAATTGAAAGCATTAGCGTTGATGAAGTAGTAGCATAGTCAGGAACAGAGCCAAGGGTCAGTCCCTATACAGAAAATGGAAGATTTTTTGGCCCCAAGTAGTATGACTGGCTCCCCACTTGAGGATGGCAGAAGGAATCAGGTAGAAATAGTTATAAGTTAAGGTGGCTTTTATTTGACTCTCATGTGATAACAATATTACAGCTACAACAGTCTTTGACAGGCAACAGACTTAGTGGTTACAGTCTCTCACTGAGGACACAGGCTTAGTTACAGACAACATAACAAATTGAGAAAAGAGAAAAATATGACACTGTCCTGGATCTGTCTCCAGCTGTGGCCGCCACCTTAGCCTTCCAGCTCCTGTCTCATACTGAACATGAGGCATGCAAAGCACTTTTCTTTATAATCTCATGACATGCACTTTTACTACATATCAAGGACCTTCTAGAGCCCTTTACAGCACAAAGACCTTAGATGCTAATTAGGTCAGCTGATCAGAAAGGTATTGCATCATTCCTTGTGTCATCAAATTGTGGTTACACAATCGCTTGATAGATGGCATCATAAGTATCCTAAAAATTTGATTCGGCTGCTTCGCTGAATTTTACAAAAAAAATTAGCTTCATGACTAATTACTTGTCACAAAGCACATTTCTTTGTATGTAGCGGGCACAATGACGGGGAACGGCGATAGCGCCGCACCCTGTCATTGAACCTCTCAGATGCCACTTTCATCACTATGGCGGCGCCTGAGATGAATATTAAAGCCTTTCAGGGGTTGATCAGTAAAAAAAAAATGTAATTGTACTTACCTTATCCATTTGAGTGTGAAGAAGCCACAGCCATCTTGCTTGAAGATCCAGTGCGAAATATTGTGCCGTGCGCGATGACGTCATCACACTGGCCGGCGTCGTGACGTCATAAATCACTGTGCACAAGATTTTTGAGCAGGATCCTCAAGTAGGATCTTCGCACTCATATGGATGAGGTGAGTATGATTTTTTTATTTTTACCACCATTTCAGGGAAAATCTTTTCATTACCACGAAACATGAGGAAATTCAGCTTTGCGGCAAATCAAATTTTCCCTGAAATTCAGATCAAAGTCCACTTCGGATACTTTGATTCGCTCAACGCTAATCATAACCTATGTTGTTCTAAACAACATACTTACAATGCATTCATTCACATTGTACAGCATATACTATGCAGTTTATATATATCCATCACACCCTACCTAAGGTATGTGACTTTTCCAGAGTGTTAGTATTGTAATACCCCAGAGTAGGGGCATTACTATTTTTGTACTGATCTATTATATTTCTCATAATTCAGATGTGATCTTTATATATGACATGTATTCCATCTGGTTCACCAGTGGATAGAGTGTGCCTGGCCATGTTCTGTTCTGGCCATTCCATTCCAACCCCCTTTGGTAGAAGGGGGTTAAGACGACTTCCTGCCAAGGGTGGGGGTTGAGCTAGTCCAGTCAGTCTAGAGGAGAATGAGGTGGAGAGGAGATGTCTGTGGCCTCTCTCCAGCCAGAAAGAGTGTGGAAGCAGCTCATAGAGCACCCAATCCCTTCATATACAGAGAGGGAAAACGGGCCAAGGACACACTCATCATCATCAAGCCACTATTAGACCAGTGTTAGCTAAGTGCAGAAATTATTTACCCTGTTGCACTAAAACCTGCTGAAACCATTGGTATTATCAAGTTCAAATTGCACTTAGTAAATGGACCTTGTTTCGTTATAAGTCTGGCCTCATACATCTTCATCTCCTTTACTGCAACGGACCCCAGGGAGCGACGCCCCGAGGTGGGACACTGTGACACAGCTACAACACTAAATCAGGGCCGCTACCGCTCCCATCCTCTACAACGGCTCCCACAGGGGCTCGCTGCAGTATGATGTCACAGTCGGCCTATGAAGTCATCTATATACATTCCCATCATGGTCTCTATACTTACCGGGTGTCTCACCCACAGTACTGCACGTGAATTTACCATTTCCTTGCTGGTGTTTTATAGGGCTTAAAGGCACAGTCTATGGTAAATCACATATCATAACATGTCACGTTATCATGGGTGCAAGTGCTGAGAGATATAATAGCATGCATTAGCATAGCAACAACATTATAGTTCAACTAGGCAGCATTGCAGTTGCAACAGGAAAGGAAATCAGAAAGGAGATCAAAGAAGTACTTAGACCGAGTTCACGTCTGCATTGAGCTTCCTGTTCTGATCCTGTTTACATGACTTTTTCTCCTGTCCGGAAAAACTGATGTCTGGGGAGCTAGCAAAAACTGATGCAAACTGAGCACAACTGATACTCAAAATAGCAGATCCATTTTTTTTAAATGTTTCTGTTCTGACGGATCAGAAGAATGGAAAGCTCAATACAGATGTGAACTCAACCTTAGGACTCATTCAGACGACATTATGAATGGGTCCGCATCCTTTCCGCAATTTTGCGGAACGAGTGCGGACCCATTCGTTTCAATGGGGCCACAAAAGATGCGGACAGCACATCTTGTTCTGTACGCATCCGTATTTCCGTTCCGTGGCCCAGCAAAAAAGATAGAACATGTCCTTTTCTTGTCTGCAGCCTCGGACAAGAATAGGCATTTCTATCACAGGGTCGGCCATGTGCGGTGTTTTGCGGATCTGCAATTTAAAGTGTGGCTTATGGACCTGATCACAGCTGCGACTGCTGTGATTGCAACGTCCCACTAGTGTACGTGGGCACTGCAAAAGCTTGTTATGTCATATGTTGTATCATGCTGTATTTCATTCTTGTGTAGAATCCCTGTTACCAGGCTGTTGGGTGCATTCCACACATTCCACCACTAGATGGGGATAGCACCACAGTATATATACCACAGTTCAGGCCTAGTTAGTTAGTTGGTGAGATATAGGGAGTTGGAGTTAGAGGTTGGAAGCAAGAGGAGATGGAGTGAGGAGCAAGGGGGGAGGAGAGGACCCCTATCCTCTCAGCTCTCTCTTGGGCTCCACGGCCCAGAGGAGCCAATTCATGGGCTCAGTGTCAAGCCAGGAAAATAGGCAGAGGTGAAGTTTTATTCTACCGTCTACTCTTCCGGAGTGTCAAGTGGATTTTATTAAGTTTATTGTGGAAAGACAAAGGAAGGACAATGGCCATTATTCTAGGCTCTAGGCGCCTTTGTATCAAGGTAAAGGTTTTTGAGCTTCCGGCAGCCTCACCGTTATGTCAAGGACAGACAGATCATCTGTTACATCACTTGTGTGTAGAAGATAAAGACTTGAACTACCTTTACTGAGACTGAACCAAGGCAAAGAGCTGAATATCAGTGAGTACACAACTACCTACTATAGCCTGAGACATATCCACATGTACAGCCTGTTGTGGGATTCATCACATACAACCTGCATGTTCATAAGAGACTGTTTTATAACTGGATGTAAACGGCTGTCAAGACCCTGGTTACAGTAAAGTTCTTAGTTGGATTCAAACCCTGCCTCATTCTTCTATCTCCATACTACCACCACTCTCATTATTTTGCACCATCAAGGTGCTGGCGTCACGACATCACCTAAGTCAGGGGCCCAGCCGCACAAGCACCCAGAAACCCAATCACCATCAAGGGCACCTCGATCACCACCTGGCCGGTGTCCCCTGTGATAGAGTGTGCCCCGGAGAATCCAGTGCTGTTCTCCCCTTCACTGCACTGCTGGCCCAGGGAGGCGTCTGCTAAACCGTGAGTAACTGATGAACTTTTGTACCCTTCGGCCCACCGTAAACCTCACGTGTTCTCCCCTGGGGACCGGCACGTTGCATGATCCCTATATTTATGCCACAAGTGATGTACTTAGACAGAACATGACTGATGCCACCAGGTCAAACCAATGGGACGAATGACAGTGCAGTGTCCCAGTGATGGTCGTGGTCAACTTTTGTATATTACTATCTAATTTATTTCTGAGCAAGCTGTGATTCCGATTAACAGGTCAGTTAGGGTGTCATTCCAACCATTCACCCCTAGGTGGTGCTGGCATCACTTAGACATAGCAGAGAGGAAGTAGATGTTCAGTGTATATCAGAGAAGAGACCAGAGTAGTTAGGTGTGAAGAGGAGCAGTACAGGCCTAGTCCACCATGTAGCTGCCATGTTAGCCCCTTGGCTCTGGCCAGGCCAAGGAGTACTAAGAACAAGTACAATATTCCAGCAGCATAGCACAGACCAGTGAGTCTACGTATGAAAACCGGATCAGTTTTTCCGTAATACTTGGTGCCAGATCCGGCATTAATGTATTTCAATGGGAAATAAGCAGGCTGTGGTATTTTCTCCAGCCAAATACCGTAAGAGTACAGTATACTGACCGGATTGCTCTCCATTCAGAATGCATTAGGATAAAACTGAAGCGTTTTTTTCCTGTATTGAGCCCCTAGGACGGAACTCAATACAGGAAAACTTTTTTTTTTTTTAACAAATCTCTTTTTATTGAGAGAATCAAAATATCAGATCATCACAGATGATATATAGGCAAGGATAATACGTACACTAGGAGCAAGACATAAGTGATCCGACATTTTCCAGAAAATTGAAACATCAGTGTATGCATAGATACAAGTTTCGACAAGAACATGGAAATAAAGAAAAAGGAAAAACAAAAAACTTCAACGGTTCGGTTGATTCAATAAGTAATACTGCAGTTATGAATCTTCATGTGCGTGCCCAGCTCCGGATGCCCTCCTTGTCCAAATATACAGAATATATGGGTAAAATACCCTCCCTCAACACTATAATTTTAAATCATTTCGCCCTAAGCTCTCTCCAAGAATATGGGAAAACTTTAACACAAGTGCAAAAGTGCCCTAAATTAGCCAATGGATTTCACAAGCACCAGTGACCAGGAGGAACCTAAAAGTACTTGGACACAGCCGGATGACTAATGCGCAGAATTATCCTTTACCACATGCCTCTATGGACATAGTGGGCCGTAATTCCTCAGTGAGCATCCTGCACAAAGAATGGAGCAGAGTACTGATGCCTGCCGTTAGGGAGCCGCCCTGTGGATTGATACTGACCAGTAAGAGTAATTATATCCAGTACCTGAGTGCTAGAGTATAGACAACGTATAGTTAGGAAAACTCCTCAAATTGCAATTGCCAAGCCTGTTACAAGGAACGCAGCTGAAACAATCTTTATACAATTGCTTTACCATATGAATGAACTGTACCAACTACCTGAAGACAGAGAATTGACCAAGTAAAGTTTAACTGTTTTACTACTACTGTCTCCTCATCCTTCCTATCATTTACATTTGCACCTAACGGTGCTGGCGTCACGAACACCAGGGTCCAGGGGCGTACCTAGAGCATTTGGCACCCGGGGCGAACCCTTTGTTTGGCACCCCCCCCCCCCCCCCCCAAGAAAGTTAAGAAAACATGCACAAACTTTTTTCAATGTTTTCAATAATATTTATTACAAATTTTCGGATCTGCAAAACACATGCGGACGTCTGAATGGAGCCTTACAGGGGGGTGATCAATGACAGAGGGGTGATCACCCATATAGACTCCCTGATCACCTCCGTCATTGATCACCCCCCTGTAAGGCTCCATTCAGACGTCTGTATGATTTTTTACGGATCCACGGATACATGGATCGGATCCGCAAAACACATGCGGACGTCTGAATGGAGCCTTACAGGGGGGTAATCAATGACAGAGGGGTGATCACCCATATAGACTCCCTGATCACCTCCGTCATTGATCACCCCCCTGTAAGGCTCCATTCAGACGTCCGTATGTGTTTTGCGGATCCAATCCATGTATCAGTGGATCCGTAAAAATCATACGGACGTCTGAATGGAGCCATACAGGGGGGTGATCAATGACAGGGTGGTGATCAATGACAGGGTGGTGATCAATGACAGGGAAGTGATCAGGAAGTCTATATGCGTGATCACCCCCTTGTCATTGATCACCCCCCTGTAAGGCTCCATTCAGAGGTCCGTATGATTTTTACGGATCCACTGATACATGGATCGGATCCGCAAAACACATGCGGATGTCTGAATGGAGCCTTACAGGGGGGTGATCAATGACAGGGAAGTGATCAGGAAGTCTATATGCGTGATCACCCCCTTGTCATTGATCACCCCCCTGTAAGGCTCCATTCAGACATCCGCATGTGTTTTGCGGATCCGATCCATGTATCAGTGGATCCGTAAAAATCATACGGACCTCTGAATGGAGCCTTACAGGGGGGTGATCAATGACAGGGGGGTGATCAATGACAGGGGGGTGATCAGGGAGTCTATATGGGGTGATCAGGGGTGATCAGTGGTTCATAAGGGGTTAATAAGTGACAGGGGCGGTGTAGTGTAGTGTAGTGGTGTTTTGTGGTACTTTACACAGCTACCTGTGTCCTCTGGTGGTCGATCCAAACAAAAGGGACCACCAGAGGACCAGGTAGCAGGTATATTAGACGCTGTTATCAAAACAGCGTCTAATATACCTGTTAGGGGTTAAAAAAATCACATCTCCAGCCTGCCAGCGAGCGATCGCCGCTGGCAGGCTGGAGATCCACTCGCTTACCTTCCGTTCCTGTGAGCACGCGCGCCTGTGTGCGCGCGTTCACAGGAAATCTCGCGTCTCGCGAGATGACGCATATATGCGTGACTGTGCGCAGGGCTGCCGCCTCCGGACCGCACATCTGCGTTAGGCGGTCCGGAGGTGGTTAATAAAATAAAAACCTGCACCCCCTTAAAAAAATCACTTTCCATCTGCACCAAAAAGAAAAAAAATCCAAATCCCCATCAATAAAATGAACAAATCCTGCACCCCCCCTTAATTACACCCTCTCTTCTCCCCTTAATTACACCCCCTCCCTTAATAACACCCCCCCTTAATTATACCCCCTCCCTCCCCACCTTAATTACACGGTACACCCCACCTTAATTACACAATTATTTACTTTACTCACATTTATTTTAATGATGCCCGTCCGACCGCTGGTATAATGGATCCTTCCGCTTCTGATCCGTGAAGGCGGCGCGGCGTCAGCGTCGTGACGTCACGTCATGTTGCGCGCCGCCGCAATAATCCTGATTCCTTCCACCGAAGCCGGCGCCTGGCGGAGTCGCGTCGCGGCGGCGGTGCAGCAGTGGATGGAGCCGGGGAGCAGTGGATGGAGCCGGGGTGACTCCGTCATGGCACCCCCCTTGTGAGTGGCACCCGGGGCGGCCCGCCCCCCCCCGCCCCCCCCCTTGGTACGCCACTGCCAGGGTCCCAGCCTCCAAAGCACCCTAAACATCTATACCATCAAGGGCACCTCGACTACCATCTGGCTGATGATTCCTGTACTAGAGAGTGCCCCGGAGGATTTAGTGCTGTCTTCCCCTTCACTGCACACCAACCCAGGGAGGCTCTGCTAATCGTGAGTACAAATTACTACTACCCCCATCGGCCCACCGTCGCTCACGTGTTGCCCCTGTGGACCCGGTCGCTGCAGTAGCTTAAAGGGCATCAGATTTGTACCTATCAAACTGGCTGACCTGTTCCATGTGCGCTTGGCAGCTGAAGGCATCTGTGTTGGTCCCATGTTCATATGTGTCGGCATTGCTGAGAAAAACGAAGTTTTCAAATATGCAAATGAGCCTATTGGAGCAACGGAGGCGCTGCCATTACACCTAGAGGCTCCGCTCTCTCTGCAAGCACTGCGCCCTCTGCACTTTGATTGACAGGTGAAAACATCATCACATCTGGCCCTGTCAATGAAAGTGGAGAGGGTGCAGCAGATGCAGAGAGAGCGGAGCCTCAGCAATATGGGCACGCATGAATGTGGGTCCAACACACACATGCAACAGGTCTGCCAGTTTCATAAGTACAAATCTGCTGAAGATGCCCTTTAAGCAGATGAGTATTTTCATCCAGCATTTATAAAAAGAAATAAAAAAAAATTGATATGCTGGACAATCCCATTAATTATACCAGCTGGCAAAGCTGGGTGACAACCAATGTGGCAAATATTGCACTTGTCACAGAGGTTGTCAACTAGCTTTCTCAAAGACCTGAACAGGCAATATTCCTAGTTTGCCTACGGGATGTATCACTTCATACCTGTTTTTCTCAAGTCCAGTATCTATCTATCTATCTATCTATCTATCTATCTATCTATCTATCTATCTATCTACACACAGTATACACATACAGTATATACAGATGACATGTACTTTAATTTTAAGGTAGAATGATCTGTAATTGCAATTCATGGGTCAATGGAGCATCTGAAATGTGCGCGGACCAGATAAGGCGATCCCCTTTAATATAATTTGCTTTAACAGGACTGGAAAACTCTTGATACATTGTATCAATTCCAAGCCAACCTGTGACATTAATTACGTGACATTGGCTTGCTGAAGCCATTAGATAAGGCAGCTAACCCTCATTTACTATATCTGGAATTCATGAGATTCCATGGGTGAAAATGGAATCACTTTAATGGGAAACACTCAGTATGACTGAAATTGGCGTCGGACTGGGGTTCCTTGGGTTCACCAGAGAAAATTATTCTTGGCGCCCAACCCTCGTATCATCAATAACGTCTAATAGGTTTTGATTTACAGAAGTAGACTCTAGTAGCAATGTACTGTCTTCAAAGGCAGGTCCAAATGTTCTTTTTTGTCTCTGGACCTTAGGAGTCCACTATGGTATCAGAGCCTGGACCCACCAGAGGATCCCCTGGCCCACCGAGGAAATGACAACTGGAAACACAATGTAATCAGCTTCTTCTTATAAACTACACCAAATCAGAATATCGACCCCCCACAAAAATTCATAAACAGATACTGGGTAACAATATCTTTATTCATTTAACATCAAAGTGTTATACATCTAAAACCAGTCACAACAACGGCTTGCACATATAGAAAATAATCCCCTGAGGAAGCTGGAAAGTGAAACGTACGTCGAGGCGGAGGCACACTGGTCTGTATCTGATCATTATGTGGGGCTATACTTAGTCTATTTAATATGTTTAACTATCTGTGATTTTCTATATATTGCTGCCTTCATTTTCTATTGTTCTGGGTTTTGTACTCCTTTATCTTGTTGGCACTTAGCACTTTATATTCAATCAAAGATTTGCACCCTTTTATCGGATCAGCTGGGATTCTCTCTGAGACACAAGGAAATATTCACCTATTCATAAGTTTATCAACATCTGCGCAAGGACAATCAGGTCCACCATGTTATAGCCAGACAGACAGTCTAGCATTCAGCAGTAGGGATGTCGCTAACATAAAATTTTCCGTTCGTGAACGGTGAATGTGAATTTCCGCAAATGTTCTCGAACGGGCGAACCAGGCGAACCACCATTGACTTCAATAGGCAGGCGAATTTTAAAACCCACAGGGACTCTTTCTGGCCACAATAGTGATGGAAAGGTTGTTTGAAGGGGACTAACACCTGGACTGTAGCATGCCGGAGGGGGATCCATGGCAAAACTCCCATGGAAAATTACGTAGTTGACACAGAGTCGAGTTTTAATCCATAAAGGGCATAAATCACCTAACATTCCTAAATTGTTTGGAATAACGTGCTTTAAAACATCAGGTATGATGTTGTATCGATCAGGTAGTGTAACGGTTACGCCCGCTTCACAGTGACAGACCAAACTCCCTGTTTAACGCACCGCAAACAACCGCAAACAGTCCATTTGCACAAGGTTGGATACCAAGCTAGCAATGTCCCGTTCCTTGTCCTCACTGATGTCATTGAAGGTCTCTTCCTCCACCCTGCCACGTACAACACCAAGGGTCCCTGAAAGGTGACAACAAGCCCCCTGGGACGCCTGCTGTGGTTGGTCTTCCACCTCCTCAAAGCCACCTTCCTCCTCTGACTCTTCAGACTCCTCTCTCTGCGTTGCCTCTCTCTGCATTATTATAAGGTGTGTTAAGTAGTAGTATTCCTATCAGTTTAATCCCTGTTACATCCCCTATCAGGGGACGTGTATATGGAATCGATTTTAGGAACCGGGAGATGGAAAAAGATGCTTGGTCGGTCCTCGTACTTCAAATTTGGGGCACTGTGCGTGCAATCTAATGTGCCACCAGATAGGAGTGGTGTGTTAAGTATTACTATTCCTATCAGTTTAATCCCTGTTACGTCCCCTATCAGGGGACGTGTATATGGAATCGATTTTAGGAATCGGGAGATGGAAAAAGATGCTTGGTCGGTCCTCTTAATTCCAATTTAGGGCACTGCGTGTGCGCTGTGTAATGTACTGTGCAATCCCAATATGTGTGGTGTGTTAACCACCTCAGCTCCCCTAGCTTAAAGGGACACTTACAGGCCCAATAACCATAATTAGCTGTACATATCCATGCACAGGTCTTCTAATGTGCATTAAACACATATAAGTATAACCCCTGTCCACATTATGAATACAGTAAACTCACGTTTTATAACCTGAAGTAATCGCTTTTCTTTCTGCCCAAGGGGCGGGGTTTCAGCTCCATTTGCGCCCAGCCAGCCTCAGCCCAACCGCCGTTTTGAAGCGCCGCCCAGCTCATCAATATTCACTTCGCTGGGCGGCTTCTGCTGTCCCCGACCTTCCGAGATCCGGCGCATGCCCAATAGAAAGCTGAAAGCGACTCCGATGCCCATAGCTTTCTATTGGGCATGCGCCGGACCTCGGAAGGTCGGGGACAGCAGAAGCCACCCAGCGAAGTGAATATTGATGAGCTGGGCGGCGCTTCCAAAAAACGGTTGGGCTGAGGCTGGCTGGGCGAAAGTGGAGCTGAAACCCCGCCCCTTGGGCAGAAAGAAAAGCGATTACTTCAGGTTATAAAACGTGAGTTTACTGTATTCATAATGTGGACAGGGGTTATACTTATATGTTTTTAATGCACATTAGAAGACCTGTGCATGCATATGTACAGCTAATTATGGTTATTGGGCCTGTCAGTGTCCGTTTAAACACCCTTAATGACCAGACCACTTTTTACACTTCTGTACTACACTACTTTCACCGTTTATTGCTCGGTCATGCAACTTACCACCCAAATGAATTTTACCTCCTTTTCTTCTCACTAATAGAGCTTTCATTTGGTGGTATTTGCAAATGAAATTGTTGGTACTGAAATTGTTGCAAAAAAATGACATTTTTAACTTTCAGTTGTAAAATTTTAAAAAATAAAAATAAATTCTATATCAATTTTTCTCAAAATTTATTGTCCTACATGTCTTTGATAAAAAAAAATGTTTGGGTAAAAAAAAATGGTTTGGGTAAAAGTTATAGCGTTTACAAACTATGGTACAAAAATGTGAATTTCCGCATTTTTAAGCAGCTCTGACTTTCTGAGCACCTGTCATGTTTCCTGAGGTTCTACAATGCCCAGACAGTAGAAAAACCCCACAAATGACCCCATTTCGGAAAGTAGACACCCTAAGGTATTCGCTGATGGGCATAGTGAGTTCATAGAACTTTTTATTTTTTGTCACAAGTTAGCGGAAAATGATGATTTATTTTATTTTATTTTATTTTCCTTACAAAGTCTCATATTCCACTAACTTGTGACAAAAAATAAATACTTCCATGAACTCACTATGCCCATCACGAAATACCTTGGGGTGTCTTCTTTCCAAAATGGGGTCACTTGTGGGGTAGTTATACTGCCCTGGCATTTTAGGGGCCCTAATGTTTAATAAGTAGTTTGAAATCAAAATGTGTAAAAAATGCCCTGTGAAATCCTAAAGGTGCTCTTTGGAATGTGGGCCCCTTTGCCCACCTAGGCTGCAAAAAAGTGTCACACATGTGGTATCGCCGTACTCAGGAGAAGTCGGGCAATGTGTTTTGGGGTGTCTTTGTACACATGCCCATGCTGGGTGAGATAAATATCTCTGTCAAGTGACAACTTTGTATAAAAAAATGGGAAAAGTTGTCGTTTAGAGAGATATTTCTCTCACCCAGCATGGGTATATGTAAAAAGACACCCCAAAACACATTGCCTAACTTCTCCTGAGTATGGCGATACCACATGTGTGACACTTTTTTGCAGTCTAGGTGGGCAAAGGGGCCCACATTCCAAAGAGCACCTTTAGGATTTCACAGGGCATTTTTTACACATTTTGATTTCAAACTACTTCTCACGCATTAGGGCACCTAAAATGCCAGGGCAGTATAACTACCCCACAAGTGACCCCATTTTGGAAAGAAGACACCCCAAGGTATTCAATGAGGGGCATGGCGAGTTCATAGAAATTTTTTTTTTTGGGCACAAGTTAGCGGAAATTGATTTATTAATTTTTTTCTTACAAAGTCTCCCTTTCCGCTAACTTGGGACAAAAAGTTCAATCTTTCATGGACTCAATATGCCCCTCAGCGAATACCTTGGGTGTCTTCTTTCCGAAATGGGGTCACATGTGGGGTGTTTATACTGCCCTGGCATTTTAGGGGCCCTAAAGCGTGAGAAGAAGTCTGGAATATAAATGTCTAAAAATTTTTACGCATTTGGATTCCGTGAGGGGTATGATGAGTTCATGTGAGATTTTATTTTTTGTCACAAGTTAGTGGAATATGAGACTTTGTAAGAAAAAACAAAAAAAATAAAATCAATTTCCGCTAACTTGTGCCAAAACAATGTCTGAATGGAGCCTTACAATAGACTCCCTGATCACCCCCCTGTCATTGATCACCCCCTGGTAGGCTCCATTCAGAGGTCCGTATGTGTTTTGCGGATCCGATCCATGGATCCGTGGATCCGCAAAACACATACGGACCTCTGAATGGAGCCTTACAGGGGGGTGATCAATGACAGGGGGGTGATCAGGGAGTCTATATGGGGTGATCACCCCCCTGTCATTGATCACCCCCCTGTAAGGCTCCATTCAGAGGTCCGTATGTGTTTTGCGGATCCGCGGATCCGCAAAACACGGACACCGCGGATCCGCAAAACACATACGGACATCTGAATGGAGCCTTCCAGGGGGGTAATCAATGACTGGGGGGTGATCAATGACAGGGGGTGATCAGGGAGTCTATATGGGGTGATCAGGGGGTTAATAAGTGACAGGGGGGTGTAGTGTAGTGGAGGAGGAAGTCCAACCACAACAGGCATCCCAGGGTGCTCGTTGTCACCTATCTGGTACCTGTGGTGTTGTACGTGGCTGGGGGGGGGGGGTGAGATCACTGAGGACGAGGAACGGGACATGAGTAGCTCTGCATCCAACCTTGTGCAAATGGGGTCTTTCATGCTGTCGTGCCTGTTGAGGGACCCTCGTATAAAAAGGCTGAAGGAGAACGACCTGTACTGGGTGTCCACGCTACTAGACCCCTGGTATAAGCAGAAAGTGCCTGAAATGTTACCGAATTACCGGAAGTCGGAAAGGATGCAGCAGTTCCAAAATAAATTTACAGCGTATAAGGGTGATGTCACAGCACAACGGGAATCTAACAGGGGAAGAGGTGAAAGTAATCCTCCTCCTCCCACGACCACGCCGGCAAGGACAGGACGCTTTACAGACGTGTTGTTGATGGAGGACATGCGGAGCTTTTTAAGTCCTACGCATCGCCACAGCCCTTCGGGGTCCACCCTCAGAGAACGACTCGACCGACAGGTAGCAGACTACCTCGCCTTAACTGCAGATATCGACACTCTGAGGAGTGATGAACCCCTTGACTAGTGGGTGTGCAGGCTTGACCTGTGGCCTGAGCTATCCCAATTTGCGATAGAACTTCTGGCCTGCCCCGCTTCAAGTGTCCTGTCAGAAAGGACCTTCAGTGCAGCAGGAGGTATTGTCACTGAGAAGAGAAGTCGCCTAGGTCAAAAAAGTCTAGATTACCTCACCTTTATTAAGATGAATGAGGGATGGATCCCGAAGGGACTGACAGTGGGCGATACATTCGACTAAAAAAGGCCTGATGACTGAGATGAGTTGCCTTGGGCTAAAAATGGTCCACACGCTGCTGTATTTTATCTCTGAATGCCGGATGACTTGCGTGACTTATCCGCCACCACCTAGGGTTGAAGCCACAATGTTTTAGGGCACTTTCTGCCTGGGAAACATCAACTAAAAGGTATATTAGACGCTGTTTTGATATTGCATCTACAGCCTGCCAGCGAACGATCGCCACTGGCAGGCTGTAGATCAGCTAGTTTACCTGCACTTCCTGTGAACGCGCGCGCCTGTGTGCACGCGTTCACAGGAAATCTCACGTCTCGTGAGATGACGCCCCGGCGCGTCCAGGAGGAATAACAGGGCCGCCGCAAAGACGCAATCCTGCGTGCGGTGGTCCTGTACTGGTTAAGTAGTACTTTTCCTATCAGTTTAATCTCTGTTATGTTCACTAGTATTATTATTATTATAAGGTGTGTTAAGTAGTACTATTCCTATCAGTTTAATCCCTGTTACGTCCCCTATCAGGGGACGTGTATGGAATAGATTTTAGACAACCGCAAAGAGTTGTCAATAGTTGACACACTCATGACATGAATTTTATTTCTCTATGCGTCAATCTTGGTGTAGTGATGACTGTGCTCGTGCGCACGTTTGGGAGATTGCAGGCAATGTTTTTTTTTCCAAGCCTATGTTCGTGCTGAGGTAGTTCAGTGACAGTTAAGTGACCCAGAAAACAATTATTCTGCAGTGTGGGCCCATTGTTGACCTAGTAGGCTTTAATGATCACCTTATATAATCACAAAGAAAATTTATGTTTTTTCTATGCAAAATTATCCAGCCGATCGCTTTTGGTCTGTTCACAATGAAGCAACGACCTTATCATCAACATTGCCATTGCCAACACACTCATAGAGGTGGTCGCTTCATTGTGATACGCAAGCCCCTTCACCACAACAAGGTAACGATCACGAAGGGGAATTGACACATGTATGTGCCTTTTTTTGGGGGTTTTGAAGCCACAGTGCAGCAACAGAGGCCAGAAAAATTAGGCATGTACACATCCCTGAAACATTAGGTATTGTTGCAGCCGCTGCTAGAAAAATTGATGTTTCCCAGGCAGAAAGTGCCCTAAAACATTGTGGCTTGAACCCTAGGTGGTGGCGGATAAGTCATGCAAGTCATCCGGCATTCAGAGATAAAATACAGCAGCGTGTGGACCATTTTTAGCCCAAGGCAACTCATCTCAGTCATCAGGCCTTTTTTAGTCGAATGTATCGCCCACTGTCAGTCCCTTCGGGATCCATCCCTCATTCATCTTAATAAAGGTGAGGTAATCTAGACTTTTTTGACCTAGGCGACTTCTCTTCTCAGTGACAATACCTCCTGCTGCACTGAAGGTCCTTTCTGACAGGACACTTGAAGCGGGGCAGGCCAGAAGTTCTATCGCAAATTGGGATAGCTCAGGCCACAGGTCAAGCCTGCACACCCACTAGTCAAGGGGTTCATCGCTCCTCAGAGTGTCGATATCTGCAGTTAAGGCGAGGTAGTCTGCTACCTGTCGGTCGAGTCGTTCTCTGAGGGTGGACCCCGAAGGGCTGTGGCGATGCGAAGGACTTAAAAAGCTCTGCATGTCCTCCATCAACAATACGTCTGTAAAGCGTCCTGCCCTTGCCGGCGTGGTCGTGGGAGGATTACTTTCACCTCTTCCCCTGTTAGATTCCCGTTGTGCTGTGACATCACCCTTATACGCTGTAAATTTATTTTGGAACTGCTGCATCCTTTCCGACTTCCGGTAATTCGGTAACATTTCAGGCACTTTCTGCTTATACCAGGGGTCTAGTAGCGTGGACACCCAGTACAGGTCGTTCTCCTTCAGCCTTTTTATACGAGGGTCCCTCAACAGGCACGACAGCATGAAAGACCCCATTTGCACAAGGTTGGATGCAGAGCTACTCATGTCCCGTTCCTCGTCCTCAGTGATCTCACTGAAGGCATGTTCTTCCCCCCAGCCACGTACAACACCACAGGTACCAGATAGGTGACAACGAGCACCCTGGGATGCCTGTTGTGGTTGGACTTCCTCCTCCTCCTCCTCCTCCTCAAAGCCACATTCCTCCTCTGACTCCTCTTCCTCACACTCCTCTTCCAGCGTTGCCGCAGGTACAGCAATCAATGCTGATAAGGCTGTTTCTGGTGGTGATGGTGACCACAACTCTTCCTCTTCACGCTCATCTACGGCCTGATCCAGCACTCTTCGCAGGGCACGCTCCAGGAAGTAAACAAATGGGATGATGTCACTGATGGTGTCTTCGGTGCGACTGACTAGGTTTGTCACCTCCTCAAAAGGACGCATGAGCCTACAGGCATTGCGCATAAGCGTCCAGTAACGTGGCAAAAAAATTCCCAGCTCCGCAGAGGCTGTCCTAGCACCCCGGTCATACAAATACTTGTTGACTGCTTTTTCTTGATGGAGCAGGCGAACATTAGGAGTGTTGAATTCCAACGTGTCGGGCTGTCGCAAATCAAGCGCATCACTGGCATGTTGTTTCGGCGCTGAATGTCTGAAAAGTGCGCCATGGCCATGTAGGAACGCCTGAAATGACCACACACCTTCCTGGCCTGCTTGAGAACATCCTGTAAGCCTGGGTACTTATGCACAAAGCGTTGTACGATCAGATTACACACATGTGCCATGCTCGGCACATGTGTCAACTTGCCCAAATTCAAGGCCGCCAACAAATTGCTTCCGTTGTCACACACCACTTTGCCGATCTCCAGTTGGTGCGGAGTCAGCCACTGATCCACCTGTGCATTCAGGGTGGACAGGAGTGCTGGTCCGGTGTGACTCTCTGCTTTCGGGCAAGTCAAACCCAAGACGGCGTGACACTGTCGTATCCGGGATGTGGAATAGACCCTGGAGAGCTGGGGGGGGTGCCGTTGATGTGGAGCAAGATGCAGCAGCAGAAGAGGACTCAGCCGAGGAGGTTATGGAAGAGGATGGAGTAGGAGGAGTAGAGGAGGTGGCAGCAGGCCTGCCTGCAAGTCGTGGCAGTGTCACCAACTCCTCTGCAGAGCCACGCATTCCATGCTTGGCGGCCGTGAGCAGGTTTACCAAATGCGCAGTGTAGGTGATATACCTGCCCTGACCGTGCTTTGCAGACCAGGTATCAGTGGTCAGATGGACCCTTGCCCCAACACTGTGTGCCAGACATGCCATGACTTCCTTTTGAACAATTGAGTACAGGTTGGGGATTGCCTTTTGTGCAAAGAAATTTCGGCCGGGTACCTTCCACTGCGGTGTCCCAATAGCTACAGATTTTTTGAAGGCCTCAGACTCCACCAGCTTGTATGGTAAAAGCTGGCGGGCTAAGAGTTCAGACAAGCCAGCTGTCAGACGCCGGGCAAGGGGGTGACTTTGTGACATTGGCTTCTTACGCTCAAACATGTCGTTGACAGACACCTGACTGTGGGCAGATGAGCAGGAACTGCTCAAGGCGAGAGGCGGAGTGGTGGGTGGTTGAGAGGGGGCAAGGAGGACAGCAGTGGTTGATGTGGCTGAAGATGCTGGACCAGGAGGAGGATGGTGGCTTTGAGTTTGTGTGCTGCTTTTACTCATGTGTTGATCCCATAGGCGTTTGTGATGTGAGATCATGTGCCTTCGCAAAGCAGTTGTACCTAGGTGGGTGTTGGACTTCCCACGACTCAGTTACTTTTGGCACAGGTTGCAAATCAATGTTATCAGAGGCAGACACACACAAAAAATGCCACACTGCTGAGCTTTGCAATGACGGCATTCTGGTGGTGGCAACAGCATGCGTTGATTGGCGTGCTGTCTGGCTGACCCCGGGTGCCGATACATACTGTCTGACTGTGCCACTAGCTCCTTGCGACGACCTCCCCCTGCTTCCGACTAGTCTCCGCCTCCTCTCTGTCTCCCCATCTGAACTTTCCCCCTGTTCTTCTTCTCTTCGAGCGGGCACCCAAGTGACATCCACGGACACATCGTCATCATCAACCGCTTCACTTGTATCTGACAACTCAGCAAAGGAAGCAGCAGCAGGTACAACATCATCATCATCATCATCACACGTACGTCCATCTATGTAATGCTGCCTGACTGAGACATATCCCTGTTATCTACATCCTCTGGCAATAATGGTTGCGCATCACTCATTTCTTCCAACTGATGTGTAAATAACTCCTCTGACAGATCAAGTGAAGCGGCTGTGCTAGTGTGGGTGGTGGCGGCAGGCGGGCGAGTGGTAACTTGAGAGGTGCCTGAAGCTAAGCTGGAGGAGGATTGTGCGTCAAGGTTCCGAGCGGAAGCTGTAGAAGATTGGGTGTCCTGTGTTAGCCAGTCAACTATGTCCTCAGAATTTTTTGAGTTCAGGGTACGTGGCCTCTGAACACTGGGCCTTAAACACACAGACACGTGTGTGCAACTGACTGCTAGTTATTCAGTAAAAATTGTTGTTTTTCTTTAAATATAATCGAATGTGACACCAGATATGAATGGCGCTGAAGTGACACTATGCACTGGCACTGGGCCTTAAACACACTGTCACGGATGATGTTACAGAAAACTAGAAGACACAAATGAAGATCCGACTGACTTGATCCAAAACTAAGGAACAAAAGGGTAAGCCCTGTAACAGCCCTAGCTCTCTCCCTTACTGCTCAGCCTATGCAAAAATCTCAATGGTAGAAAATTGCATACCCTCGTTCCTCGACTGTATGACACCTGAACACCCTATAATAGTGAGGGAACACGACCACCGACTCCCTACTTAATACAGAGGGAGTCAGGGTCACATAGGATCAAACCCACAGGAAAACAGAAATAAAGAAACCGACTTATCTTGTGGATGCAGAAGTAACAGCTTCTAGCATCAGCACACTCCAGGAAGTTGTGCTAAACCGCAAGGTAAGGCAGTATGGGGAGGAGATATATAGGGAGGCAATCACTACTAATAGATGACAGCTGGAAGAGGGAGGAGAGATGTCAAAACGAAAGCAAAACAAAAGAAGATCACGCAGAAGGTACTGAAGAACGTCTAACAGAACTTCTCAAAGATCTGGTGGTGACAGCACTCCTCCCTGTACGAGTGGACTCCGGACACTCAGAGCCCACCTTCTCAGGATGGGACCTATGGAATGCCCTGAGAAGACGAGTGGCCTTAATGTCCGCCACTGGAACCCACATACTCTCCTCAGGACCATAACCCACCCAATGAACGAGGTACTGAAGAGAACCGCAGACAATACGAGAGTCCACAATCCTAGAGACCTGAAATTCAAGATTACCATCAACCACAATCGGAGGAGGAGGCAAAGAGGAGGGTACAGTGGGTTGGACATAAGGTTTTAATAGGGACTTGTGAAAAACATTATGGATCTTCCAAGTCTGAGGAAGATCAAGATGGTAGGCAACGGGATTGATGACGGACAAGATTTTGTAAGGCCCAATAAACTTAGGACCCAACTTCCAGGAGGGAACCTTCAATTTGATATTCTTAGTAGACAACCATACCAGATCACCAACATTCAGGTCCGGACCAGGCACACGTCTCTTATCCGCCACACGCTTATATCTCTCACTCATGCTCTTTAGATTATCCTGAATCTTTTGCCAAATAGATGACAAAGACGAGGAGAATCTCTCCTCATCAGGTAAACCAGAAGCCCCCTCTCCAGAGAATGTCCCAAACTGCCGATGAAACCCATATGCACCAAAAAATGGTGACCTATTATCACGATCGGCGTGACTATCACATACGTGACACAGAGGGAGGGAAAGAGGAAGGCCCTGCCCAAGTGAGAGGGAAGGTGGTGACCCCTGACTCACCTTGCGGCTGGCACCTGGCTGCCCTGACGTCCCTAGACGGGTTCCTCACCCGTACGCCGATCACGTGCCTAAAACCCTGGCTTTCCCTAAGATGAGCCCTAGATAGTGAACAGGGCGGTGGGAACACTAGTCCGCACCACTAGCTCTAAAGGAAAACACCAAGGGGAGGACAGACAATACAGACTAAACATATAATCCCAGGTGGGCGACAACAGGAGACAACAAAAAGCCCAACAGGGATCCGGAGGGTAGCACTCTGGAACAACAACCAGGATTCACAGCTCCAGTGGGTCAGTATAGATGTCCAGGCAGGAAGCTCTATAACTGGCAACTAGAGAAGTGTGAGAGGAGAATATAAGGAAGTTGGGAGTGGCAGACCAGAAACAGCTGAGGAGGAGAAGCTACGGATCCCTGAGTGAGACAAAAAGGATTGCAAGGCAAACACAGAAAACAATCACTAAGAAACAACGTGATCTTTAGACATAGAGCGCGCAGCCACCCGCTGCGACTTCCTGACCCCGGGTGGAACGGAGTCAGACGTGGCTCTTGACACCCTCGTGACAGTACCCCCCCTTTCACGAGGGGCCTCCGGACACTCAGGACCAGGTCTCTCAGGATGAGAGGCATGGAAAGCCTGAATTAACCTGTTGGCGTTTACCTCTGACGCTGGAACCCACATTCTTTCCTCGGGACCGTAACCCCTCCAATGCACCAGATACTGAAGAGAGCGGCGGACCCGACGAGAATCAACAATTCTGGATATTTGAAACTCCAGATTACCATCCACAATAACAGGAGGAGGTGGCAGCAGTGATGGTTCTAGAGGTGGAACATACTTCTTGAGTAACGACTTATGGAAGACGTTATGGATCTTAAAAGTCTGAGGTAGCTCCAGGCGAAAAGCCACAGGGTTAATGACGGCTACAATTTTATAAGGACCAATGAACCTAGGACCCAGTTTCCAAGAGGGAACCTTCAACTTAATATTCCTAGTAGACAACCACACATAGTCATTCACTCCTAGGTCCGGACCTGGCGACCGTTTCTTATCGGCCATGCATTTGTATTTACCACTCATATTTTTCAAGTTAGCTTGCACCTTCTGCCATACCGATGAAAGAGATGAAGAAAACCGTTCCTCTTCGGGAACCCCAGAAGACCCCCCCTCTTTGAAAGTACAAAATTGGGGATGAAAACCGTATGCACCAAGAAATGGTGACTTGCCAGTGGATTCCTGACAGCGATTATTTATGGCAAACTCGGCTAACGGTAAATATGATGACCACACCTCTTGGTTTTCAGACACAAAACACCTTAAATATGTTTCTAGGTTTTGGTTGGTACGCTCAGTCTGTCCATTCGACTGAGGATGGAAAGCTGAGGAAAAGGACAAGTGTACCCCCAAACGGGAACAAAAAGCTTTCCAAAACTTAGAAATAAACTGGGTTCCCCGATCCGAAACCACATCGGAAGGGACCCCGTGAAGCTTCACGATTTCACTGATAAACACCTGAGCAAGAGTCTTAGCATTAGGAAGTGCGGGTAGCGCAATAAAGTGTACCATTTTGCTAAACCTGTCTACTACTACCAAGATAACTGTTTTACCCGCAGACAAAGGTAAGTCAGTGATGAAATCCATTGATAGATGTGTCCATGGCCTATTGGGGATGAAAAGTGGCAATAAAGACCCTGCTGGACGTGTATGAGAGACTTTCGCGCGTGCACAAGTAGAACAAGTAGACACGAAATCCATTACATCCTGACGCAACCTTGGCCACCAAAAACGACGAGACAATAGCTCCAAGGTTGCTTTACTACCCGGGTGCCCAGCAAGTGCCGAATTATGATGTTCCTTTAATAATTCAAGACGCAGGTTTAACGGTACAAACAATTTCTCTGAGGGGCAAGAGGCCGGGGCGTCCCCTGGGCCTCTAACACCTTTCCCTCTAGAACAGAGTGTACAGCAGAGACAACCACTCCTCTTTGTAAAATAGGTACCGGATCACTAACATTACCCCCTCCAGGGAAACTACGAGATAATGCGTCTGCCTTGGTATTTTTTGCCCCAGGACGATAGGTGATTACAAAGTTAAATCTGGTAAAGAATAGCGACCACCTAGCTTGTCTAGGGGTGAGACGCTTAGCCGATTCTAGGTACAGAAGGTTTTTGTGATCCGTAATCACCGTGATGGGGTGGATTGCTCCCTCTAAGAAGTGACGCCACTCTTCAAACGCCAGTTTAATCGCCAACAGTTCCCTATTTCCAATATCATAGTTCTTTTCTGCTGTAGATAATTTTTTGGAAAAGAAAGCGCAAGGACGCCATTTGCCAGGAGACGGACCCTGAGACAATACAGCCCCCACTCCCACCTCTGACGCATCTACTTCAACAATAAAAGGCTGGGAGACATCAGGTTGAATTAGAACAGGTGCCGAGGTAAATCTCTCTTTTAGAGAGGAAAATGCAATTTTAGCGGCGTCAGACCATTTAGAAAAATCAGTCCCCTTCCTAGTCATGTCAGTAAGGGGTTTAACGATCACTGAATAATTTTTAATGAACTTTCTATAGAAATTTGCGAAACCCAAAAACCGTTGTAGAGCTTTAAGGTTCTCAGGAAGATCCCAATCTAAAATTGCCTGGACCTTCCTAGGATCCATACGGAAACCTGAAGCAGATAATAGATATCCCAGGAACTGTATTTCCTGAACGGCGAAGACACATTTTTCAATTTTCGCATATAATTTATTCGTCCGTATGACCTGCAGTACTTGCCTGACATGTACTTCATGTGTTTTCAGATCAGCCGAATAAATTAAGATATCATCTAGGTATATGACTACAAACCTGCTGATGAGATGACTAAAAATATCATTAACGAAATGTTGGAAGACAGCAGGGGCATTGGTCAGACCGAAAGGCATGACTAAATTTTCGTAATGCCCCTCAGGGGTGTTAAAAGCTGTCTTCCACTCATCCCCTTCCTTGACACAAATCAGATTGTAGGCCCCCCTAAGATCAAGTTTGGAGAACCACCTAGCACCCGCAATCTGATTAAAAAGGTCAGGAATGAGAGGAAGAGGGTATGGGTCTCGGATGGTTATCCGGTTTAGCTCACGGAAATCTAGGCAAGGACGCAGGCCCCCATCTTTCTTTTTAACAAAGAAAAACCCTGCAGCCACGGGTGAAGAAGAGGGTCTGATGTGTCCCTTAGCCAAACTCTCGGAGATTATTTTCATGGCTTGTCTCTCGGGACCCGAAAGATTATACAACCTGGACTTGGGTAATTTTGCACCGGGAATCAGGTTAACCGGGCAATCATAAGGACGATGCGGTGGTAGCTTCTGACAACCCTTTTCAGAAAAAACGTCCTCAAAGTCCGAAATAAATGAAGGTAGGGAAGCTATGGAGGCAATTAAGCAATTGTTATTTAAGCAATTCTCTCTGCAATGCTCACTCCACTCTAATATCTCCCTGGCCTGCCAATCCACCACTGGATTGTGCGCTACCAACCAGGGAAGACCCAATACCACAGGAGAGGGAAGGCCCTCCAGAACGTAACATGAAAGACACTCATTATGGTGGTCCCCTACCCGAAGGTGTAAGTTATGGACAATGTGAGTGAGGTTTCTCTGAGACAGAGGAGCAGAATCAATAGCGAATATGGGAATTGGTCTCTGCAGCGTACAGAGAGACAAACCCATAGTGCGGGCAAAATGGGCATCTATCAAATTTACCCCTGCTCCACTGTCTAGAAAAAAAGAAATAGACTCCGTCTTAACACCAAAAACAATAACCGCTGGCAACACAAATTGAGATGTTCGTATGGAGGAAACGTATACCCCCCGGCTGACATCCTCCGCACAGCCTGGGGTTAGTAGTTTTCCGACGGTCTTTTGTTTTTGAGAAAGGAGGGACAGACATTAATGAAATGACCCTTCCCCCCACAGAAAAAACAAGCCCCCCACCTACGGCGAACCTCAGGAGGACGGACCTGACGAGAAGTTCCTCCTAGCTGCATAGGCTCATCTAAGTCAGTACAGACTAACTGCTGCTTGGGAGAGGTTACCGATTGCTCAGGAATTTTCGATCTCTCCCTAAGACGTCTATCTATCCTGATAGAGAGGGACATAACAGCATCAAGGGAAAGGGGGGTCTCATACAGCGCCAGCGTATCCTTAACCCTTTCAGATAACCCAGAGCAGAACTGACTCCTGAGAGCCGGGTCGTTCCACTGAGTATCCGTAGCCCACCTACGGAACTCTGAGCAATATTCCTCTGCTGGCCGATCTCCCTGTAGGAGTCTCCGTAACTTCGACTCAGCCAGGGCGACTCGGTCAGGGTCATCATATATGAGACCCAAAGCCCCCAAAAATCCCTCCACTGACCTGGGAACCAGGGGGTAACGAGAACACCCAGGATTGCGGGTCCCCCTGAAGCAGGGTAATAACAATCCCCACCCGCTGTTCTTCATTACCTGAGGAGTAAGGGCGCAGCTTAAAATATAATTTGCAGGCCTCACGGAACGTCACAAATTTGTCCCTTCCCCCAGAAAATCTGTCAGGAAGAACAACCTTGGGTTCTGTAACAACCTGGTTACCCATAGCAACCGCTGGGCTTGCGGTCTGCTGCATTTGCTGCTGTTGTTGGAGGACAGACGCCTTCAATCCTGCCACCTCCAAAGACAGGCCTTGAAGCTGTTTTGCCAAAGCAGCAATAGGATCCATATTGGATTCTAAGTAGAGAGAAAATAATTTATTTTTAATTTTTTTTTCTCCCAAAAAATAAGGGCCAGTTATAATATCACGATCGGCGTGACTATCACATACGTGACACAGAGGGAGGGAAAGAGGAAGGCCCTGCCCAAGTGAGAGGGAAGGTGGTGACCCCTGACTCACCTTGCGGCTGGCACCTGGCTGCCCTGACGTCCCTAGACGGGTTCCTCACCCGTACGCCGATCACGTGCCTAAAACCCTGGCTTTCCCTAAGATGAGCCCTAGATAGTGAACAGGGCGGTGGGAACACTAGTCCGCACCACTAGCTCTAAAGGAAAACACCAAGGGGAGGACAGACAATACAGACTAAACATATAATCCCAGGTGGGCGACAACAGGAGACAACAAAAAGCCCAACAGGGATCCGGAGGGTAGCACTCTGGAACAACAACCAGGATTCACAGCTCCAGTGGGTCAGTATAGATGTCCAGGCAGGAAGCTCTATAACTGGCAACTAGAGAAGTGTGAGAGGAGAATATAAGGAAGTTGGGAGTGGCAGACCAGAAACAGCTGAGGAGGAGAAGCTACGGATCCCTGAGTGAGACAAAAAGGATTGCAAGGCAAACACAGAAAACAATCACTAAGAAACAACGTGATCTTTAGACATAGAGCGCGCAGCCACCCGCTGCGACTTCCTGACCCCGGGTATAACGGAGTCAGACGTGGCTCTTGACACCCTCGTGACACCTATCAGAGGACTCCTGACGACGGTTATTTAAAGCAAACTGAGCAAGGGAGAGAAAAGAACACCAATCCTCCCAATTCTCCGCCACAAAACAACGCAGATATGTCTCCAGATTCTGATTGGCCATTCGACTGCGGGTGGAAAGCAGAAGAGAATGACAACCGAACCCCCAAGCGAGAACAGAAGGCCTTCCAGAATCTGGAAACAAACTGCGTACCCCTATCAGAGACTATGTCTGAAGGGATACCATGCAGTTTGACAATGTGATCAATAAATGCCTGCGCCAGCATTTTAGCATTGGGCAAACCAGGAAAAGGAACAAAATGCGCCATTTTGCTAAAACGATCCACCACCACCAGAATCACAGTCTTCCCCGAAGAACGAGGCAGGTCTGTAATGAAATCCATGGACGGATGTGTCCAAGGATGGGAAGGAATGGGTAACAGAAGGAGAGGACCCGATGGCCATGAATGAGGGACTTTGGCACGAGCGCAGGTCTCGCAGGCTGCCACAAAACCCTTACCCGACTTACGAAGAGCCGGCCACCAGAATCACCGAGCAATGAGATCCACTGTGGCTCTACCCCCCGGGTGCCCAGCAAGGACAGTATCGTGGTGCTCCTTAAAAACCTTGTGTCGTAAAGTGAGAGGCAAAAACGACCTCCCAGGAGGACAAAGATCAGGATCCTCTGCCTGGGCTGCCTGAACCTCTGCCTCCAATTCAGGATAAAGAGCAGACAACCACCCCTTCAGCCAAAATGGGACCCGGGTCTTCAAAGTTCCCCCCTCCTGGAAAACAACATGACAGGGCATCCGCCTTCACATTCTTAACCCCAGGACGGAATCTGACAACAAAATTATACCTTGAAAAGAACAAAGACCATCTGGCCTGTCTCGGGTTCAGACGCTTGGCTGACTCCAAGTAGGCCAGATTCTTATGATCGGTAAACATTGGCTCCCTCTAGCCAATGGCGCCATTCCTCAAAAGCTAACTTGATGGCCAACAACTCCCTTTCTCCCACATCGTAATTTCTCTCTGCGGAGGAGAGTTTCTTAGAGAAAAAAGGCACACGGTCGCCATTTGGCAGGAGAGGGACCCTGAGACAAGACTGCACCCACACCCACCTCAGAAGCGTCCACCTCAACTATGAAGGGCAGAGAGATATCAGGTTGTACCAAGATGTGAGTGAGGTTTCTCTGAGACAGAGGAGCAGAATCAATAGCGAATATGGGAATTGGTCTCTGCAGCGTACAGAGAGACAAACCCATAGTGCGGGCAAAATGGGCATCTATCAAATTTACCCCTGCTCCACTGTCTAGAAAAAAAGAAATAGACTCCGTCTTAACACCAAAAACAATAACCGCTGGCAACACAAATTGAGATGTTCGTATGGAGGAAACGTATACCCCCCGGCTGACATCCTCCGCACAGCCTGGGGTTAGTAGTTTTCCGACGGTCTTTTGTTTTTGAGAAAGGAGGGACAGACATTAATGAAATGACCCTTCCCCCCACAGAAAAAACAAGCCCCCCACCTACGGCGAACCTCAGGAGGACGGACCTGACGAGAAGTTCCTCCTAGCTGCATAGGCTCATCTAAGTCAGTACAGACTAACTGCTGCTTGGGAGAGGTTACCGATTGCTCAGGAATTTTCGATCTCTCCCTAAGACGTCTATCTATCCTGATAGAGAGGGACATAACAGCATCAAGGGAAAGGGGGGTCTCATACAGCGCCAGCGTATCCTTAACCCTTTCAGATAACCCAGAGCAGAACTGACTCCTGAGAGCCGGGTCGTTCCACTGAGTATCCGTAGCCCACCTACGGAACTCTGAGCAATATTCCTCTGCTGGCCGATCTCCCTGTAGGAGTCTCCGTAACTTCGACTCAGCCAGGGCGACTCGGTCAGGGTCATCATATATGAGACCCAAAGCCCCCAAAAATCCCTCCACTGACCTGGGAACCAGGGGGTAACGAGAACACCCAGGATTGCGGGTCCCCCTGAAGCAGGGTAATAACAATCCCCACCCGCTGTTCTTCATTACCTGAGGAGTAAGGGCGCAGCTTAAAATATAATTTGCAGGCCTCACGGAACGTCACAAATTTGTCCCTTCCCCCAGAAAATCTGTCAGGAAGAACAACCTTGGGTTCTGTAACAACCTGGTTACCCATAGCAACCGCTGGGCTTGCGGTCTGCTGCATTTGCTGCTGTTGTTGGAGGACAGACGCCTTCAATCCTGCCACCTCCAAAGACAGGCCTTGAAGCTGTTTTGCCAAAGCAGCAATAGGATCCATATTGGATTCTAAGTAGAGAGAAAATAATTTATTTTTAATTTTTTTTTCTCCCAAAAAATAAGGGCCAGTTATAATATCACGATCGGCGTGACTATCACATACGTGACACAGAGGGAGGGAAAGAGGAAGGCCCTGCCCAAGTGAGAGGGAAGGTGGTGACCCCTGACTCACCTTGCGGCTGGCACCTGGCTGCCCTGACGTCCCTAGACGGGTTCCTCACCCGTACGCCGATCACGTGCCTAAAACCCTGGCTTTCCCTAAGATGAGCCCTAGATAGTGAACAGGGCGGTGGGAACACTAGTCCGCACCACTAGCTCTAAAGGAAAACACCAAGGGGAGGACAGACAATACAGACTAAACATATAATCCCAGGTGGGCGACAACAGGAGACAACAAAAAGCCCAACAGGGATCCGGAGGGTAGCACTCTGGAACAACAACCAGGATTCACAGCTCCAGTGGGTCAGTATAGATGTCCAGGCAGGAAGCTCTATAACTGGCAACTAGAGAAGTGTGAGAGGAGAATATAAGGAAGTTGGGAGTGGCAGACCAGAAACAGCTGAGGAGGAGAAGCTACGGATCCCTGAGTGAGACAAAAAGGATTGCAAGGCAAACACAGAAAACAATCACTAAGAAACAACGTGATCTTTAGACATAGAGCGCGCAGCCACCCGCTGCGACTTCCTGACCCCGGGTATAACGGAGTCAGACGTGGCTCTTGACACCCTCGTGACACCTATCAGAGGACTCCTGACGACGGTTATTTAAAGCAAACTGAGCAAGGGAGAGAAAAGAACACCAATCCTCCCAATTCTCCGCCACAAAACAACGCAGATATGTCTCCAGATTCTGATTGGCCATTCGACTGCGGGTGGAAAGCAGAAGAGAATGACAACCGAACCCCCAAGCGAGAACAGAAGGCCTTCCAGAATCTGGAAACAAACTGCGTACCCCTATCAGAGACTATGTCTGAAGGGATACCATGCAGTTTGACAATGTGATCAATAAATGCCTGCGCCAGCATTTTAGCATTGGGCAAACCAGGAAAAGGAACAAAATGCGCCATTTTGCTAAAACGATCCACCACCACCAGAATCACAGTCTTCCCCGAAGAACGAGGCAGGTCTGTAATGAAATCCATGGACGGATGTGTCCAAGGATGGGAAGGAATGGGTAACAGAAGGAGAGGACCCGATGGCCATGAATGAGGGACTTTGGCACGAGCGCAGGTCTCGCAGGCTGCCACAAAACCCTTACCCGACTTACGAAGAGCCGGCCACCAGAATCACCGAGCAATGAGATCCACTGTGGCTCTACCCCCCGGGTGCCCAGCAAGGACAGTATCGTGGTGCTCCTTAAAAACCTTGTGTCGTAAAGTGAGAGGCAAAAACGACCTCCCAGGAGGACAAAGATCAGGATCCTCTGCCTGGGCTGCCTGAACCTCTGCCTCCAATTCAGGATAAAGAGCAGACAACCACCCCTTCAGCCAAAATGGGACCCGGGTCTTCAAAGTTCCCCCCTCCTGGAAAACAACATGACAGGGCATCCGCCTTCACATTCTTAACCCCAGGACGGAATCTGACAACAAAATTATACCTTGAAAAGAACAAAGACCATCTGGCCTGTCTCGGGTTCAGACGCTTGGCTGACTCCAAGTAGGCCAGATTCTTATGATCGGTAAACATTGGCTCCCTCTAGCCAATGGCGCCATTCCTCAAAAGCTAACTTGATGGCCAACAACTCCCTTTCTCCCACATCGTAATTTCTCTCTGCGGAGGAGAGTTTCTTAGAGAAAAAAGGCACACGGTCGCCATTTGGCAGGAGAGGGACCCTGAGACAAGACTGCACCCACACCCACCTCAGAAGCGTCCACCTCAACTATGAAGGGCAGAGAGATATCAGGTTGTACCAAGATGGGAGCGGAAGCAAAACTCTCCTTGATACTAGAAAAGGCCTTTACGCGCCTCTACCGACCAAGAAGAAAAATCTACCCCCTTTCTAGTCATATCAGTGAGTGGTTTAACAACAGAGGAATAATTCAAAATAAACTTCCTGTAATAATTGGCAAAACCCCAAAAACGCATCAGCGCCTTCTGATTCTCAGGAAGCTCCCACTCAAGCACAGCGCAGACCTTCTCGGGATCCATGCAAAAACCAGAGTCGGAGAGAAGAAACCCCAGAAATTGAATTTCTGGAACCACAAACACAAATTTTTCCAGTTTAGCATACAATTTATTCTCCCGCAGGATGAGCAAGACCTGACGTAGGTGGTCCTTATGAGTTTTGAAATCAGGAGAAAAAAATCAAAATGTCATCTAGATACACTAGTACAAATTTCCCCATTAAATGATAAAAAATGCTGTTCACAAAATGCTGAAAGACGGCTGGAGCATTCATCAAACCAAAAGGCATAACCAAATTCTCAAAATGGCCCTCGGGGGTATTGAAGGCCGTCTTCCATTCGTCTCCTTCTCTGACCCTGACCAGGTTGTATGCCCCTCTTAGATCCAACTTGGAAAAAACTTTAGCCCTAACAATCTGGTTAAACAGGTCCGGGATCAGAGGAAGCGGATAAGGGTCACGAATTGTGATACTGCTCAGCTCCCTGAAATCCAGACATGGTCTTAAAGAACCATCTTTTTTCTTAACAAATAAAAAACCAGCGGCAACAGGTGACTTCGAGGGTTGTATGTGTCCCTTTCTCAGGCTCTCAGAGATATAAGCACGCATAGCAACCCTTTCAGGTTGGGAGAGATAGTATAAACGAGATTTAAGCAGCTTGGCGCCTGGGATGAGATAAATAGGGCAATCGTACTCCCTGTGAGGGGGCAGCTCCTAAACACCACTCTCAGAAAACACATCCGAAAATTCAGAGAGAAAAGATGGTACAGTCTTAGTAGAAACCTCTGAAACAGATGTCGTGAGGCAATTCTCTCTGCAAAAGTCACTCCAACCATTTATTTGCCTCGCTTGCCAATCAATGGTGGGGTTATGTTTAGTGAGCAGCAGCAGCAGTAGTGGACAAGGCAGGACATACAGTATGCAGCCATTCAGGGGTAGTAGCAGCAGCACCAGGAAGGAGTAGGAGCTGCGGCAGCAGTAGCTACAGTACAGTATGGAACATGATGAACAGGCAAATAGTGGAAATTGCATCATTGGGCTGGTGATAAATAGCCACTGTCAGCAGTGGCAGATCTATTCATTGTCTTTAGCTGGAGATGTGTGGAAATATTCATGGATCCATGTGCCTCATTCATTTTCACGAAGGTAATGTTTTGGACACTTGTGCAGGGCAATTTTGTTCACTTGGGTGTGAAGATGCAAATTGTGCTGAAAACCCTTTCTGACAGTCCGCTGGAGGCTGAACAAGACAGTACGGTGATAGTAAACTGGGCCAGTTCCAGCCACTGTTCCAATCTGCCTTTCCAGAAGTCCATGGGGTCAGAGGACATGTGCTGGAGAAAAGAGACAACCATTTAGAAAACAAGACAATTGTAACAGACAGCTGGCCAGAAGTACTACTGCTAGATTAATAATATTTGGGTGAAGGCTCAGTGCTGCTCGACATTTGGAGAACAAGACATGTTTTAAGGGCAGCTGGAAACTGCTTGGACGTGATGACGTGATGACGTAGGACGTCACGCTCTCCGCCTCCCCCCCCCTCGGCTCGGCTGCCCAGCTGACTGAACAACCTGCTCTCATGTCGGAACCTACCCGCACCCTGGCTATTTCCGTGCGCTAATGCGCTGCTGTGTGCCTCTGCCTCTTGTTTTGTTTGGCTTACCTCCTCACCGCTGCCGACTCCCGGGCCCGGATGTGGTGACGTGGTGATGTTTTCAGCGTGGTGTTGACTCCGTCGCTCCTGCCGCTTCCTCCCTCCTGCTCTCCATCTCGCTCTGAACAAGTTACCTGTGCGGGGTTTCTCCGTGGAGTGCGTCTCCGGCTCCTGCTGTCCTCTTCTTCCCCCCCTGGCGACAGAGTGAGTAATCTATTTGTGCTCCCCCTACCCGATGGTAGCTTGGATAAAACAGACAAGCTGAATAATTATACCAAGGAAAGCTGCTATTCACCTTGTGCTCTCCCTCAGGTACTCCACATGACTTAGCCCTCTCCTTGTGTGTTTTCAGTTCTCCCCTGATTTGTTATGTCTCCTCCATTATCGTTGTGGTGATCAACCTCCCTGTAGCTGATGATTCTAACTAACCCTGACTGATGATCAATGTGCTGCTGTATGACTCTCTAGGGGAGGTTGTATGAAGACCAAGATCAAGATACATTTAGCCCCGTTTAGAGGCTTCCGATTCTGTTCACGTACTTTTGATTAATACCCCTTTTTTCCTCTATATTGCTGGGGTTAATCTTACCGACCCTACTCCGATAGGTTGTTGGTATTAATAGTTTTGGGGGAAAAAAAAAAAAAAAAAAAGGAGAGGTGTCTACGATTTTAAAGGAAATGAAGTATAGAACATAAAGTGGAAAAAAAAAAAAAAAAAAGGAGGAGTAAGAGTATAAAGAAGAGCGGATAAATCTGAAAAAAAAAAAAAAAAAGGGGAAAAAGAAGAAAAAACAAGAACAAACAAGAAGGGAAGGGGGGGGAGAAAAAAAAAAGGAAAAAGAAGGAAAAAAATAAATAAATAAATAAATAAATAAATAATAAAAAAAAGAGAGCGAAGAATAAGGTATATATATCCACTGTAAATATACTTAAAGGGAGATAAAGAGGCGGAATAAGGGAGGGAAAAAAAAAAAAAAAAAGCAGGAATAAGATATGGCTCCAAAAGCTAGCAGGCGCTCGACTGATCTCCCGAGTCAGAAACACGGGTCTAAAACCGTGGAACTAACAAAAATAGACCAGTTCCTGAGGTCTCCGAGGGTTAACACAAGGGGTGGACAAAAGGAACTTGCCACAAAAAAAAATGAGGAATCAGAGATGACTGAGTTGGAAACACAAAATGCCGCTAGATACCCCGAAGAAGAAGACGGTATAATGGGGGAAGTTATCCCTAATGACAACTCCTCTCCGCTAGAAGAAATACTGCTAGCGGTTAAACAGAACGGGGATTTAATACAGGCGGTTACAACCCAACTTGGGTTTATTCAAGTCGATGTCGGACTAATAAAAGATGATGTGTCTAAAATGCGAGACAGAGTCAATATCCTTGAGAGCTCAGTCACTCTGATACAGAATGAATCCAAAAAAACAAATATGGAACTCTCTACATTTAAAGCAGAATATAATCTTTTGAAGAAAAAACTAGTGGACCTTGAGGATAGGTCACGAAGATACAATGTGAGAATAATTGGGATTCCAGAGGGTGTGGAAGAGAAAAATCCAACTCAATTTATACAGAAGCTAATCACTGAGAACTTCGGGAAAGAGTCATTTTCTCCTTTATTTATGATTGAACAAGCCCACCGGATCCCAGGGGGAAAACCAATCCCAGGGAGACCACCTCGGACATTCCTTGCCAAGCTATTGACCTCAGGTGACAGAGATACCCTCCTGAGAAGGGTGCGGGAATCCGCTCCGGTTGTATTTAATGGGACTAAACTGGCCTTTTTTCCCGATTTTTCAAAAGATGTACAAGAAAAGAGGCGCACATTTATGACCGTCAAAAAGAGACTAAGAGAAAGGGATATTAAATACTCTCTTATATTTCCAGCCAAACTGCGTATTGTTTATGACGATAACATTTTTCTTTTTGGCACCCCGGACGAAGCTGAGGATTGGCTTGAGCGAAACAACCGATAACTTGACTGGGATATGTTTTGGCGGGAATAACCAGTACTATAAGGGGCTTATACCCCTAAATGTATTCTCCTGTGTGCCCTAATGGGGGTGGCTGAGTGGGGGGGGAGGGTGGGAGGGATGGTCATAGGAAAGAAATCTACTACAATATGTGGTGGATTGCTTGTAGGAGGGGGGTGAGGGGAGGGGGGGGGGGTGGGGTTGGGCTGTGGTGCGTCAAGGTAGGTGTGGTTTCCCTTATTCTAGTTTTTTTTGTCTTGTTCTTCCTCTTTCTCCGGTTTTTCCATCTGACCACTGGTAATGACGCTGACTAGAATTCTTGCTTGGAATATACGTGGTCTGGGAGATAGAGGTAAGAGACAAGCGATTTTTGATTTAACTCAGGCCCACTTACCAGCAATAATTTGCTTGTTAGAGACCCATCTTACTGAGGAGAATACTAGAGTGCTCGACAGGGGATGGGCTGCGCACACGTTTCATTCCACCCTCTCCAACTACTCGAGAGGTGTTACGGTGTTGATACACAGACTTATTGATTTCGTTTGTGAGGCATCCTCTGTTGACCAACAGGGGAGATTTATTTTCCTATATTGTAGGATAGGGGGGAAGATATGTATCTTGGCCTTTGTCTATATTCCACCGCCGTTTTCTCTCTCGGTTCTTAACTCTCTTCTACTATTCATGGATAAATGGCCAGAATGTCCAACATTGATTATGGGTGACTTTAACTGTGTCATCGATCCTCTTTGTGACAGGGTTTCTACGAGAGCTAGGAGTGATAGTCCGCTCCGGGGGTCCCCCCTGGCACGGTTCTGTATGGAGACTGGATTTGAGGATGCTTGGGAACATCTGAGACAGGGGAAAAGGGCTTTTTCATGCTCTAGCAAAGCAGGTAAATCATTGTCCAGAATAGATCTTGTATTGATTAACAGTAAATATGTGAAACTTATAAAGCGAATGAAATATGAAACAAGGTCAATATCAGATCACTCTCCGATACTAATTGAACTATGTCTATCTCAGGAAAGATATATACCAAAATCTCCCTTTAGATTAAATCCCTATTGGTTATCAGTTATAAAGACGCATGAAGCAATTCGAAATGATATAGGCCGATTCTGGGATATTAATTATGGTTCAGCAAAAATTCAAGTAGTATGGGATACCTACAAGGCGTATATGAGGGGATTGATGGTTAGTAATATCACGAACCTTAGAAGGGAATATGGAAAAAGACAGAAAAATCTAGAAGAACACGTAGTGTTGGCGACAGAATCCTTCCATATGCACAAGACGGAGAAGAATAGGGAAAATATGCAAAGAGCCACACAAATATATGCTAAGTTTCTATTGGATAAGGCCCAACAGAACCTTTTTTTTAAGGGGCAAAAATACTTTACAGAGTCAGGCCGACCTGGTAAACTCCTCGCTAGAGTAATCTCCAATCAACAACCTAAAAAACATATAGATAAGGTCCGATTGAGTGATGGTAGGATAGTCACTTCACAGGGCCCGGTGGAGAAGGCCTTCTTGATTACTTTGTTGATCTGTATAAAGCTGATTCCAACATTACAGATGATAAGATAGATCTTTATTTAGATAGGATCAAGTTTCCAACTATTACTGAGATGCAAAAGAAAGCACTAGAATTGGAGGTCTCAATTCAGGAACTTGAGGGAGCTATTAAACTATGCTCAACTAACTCCACCCCTGGCTCAGACGGGCTTCCATATGAATTCTATAGTAAATATGAGGACTGTATTCTTCCCAGACTGTTGAAGGTCTTTGCTGAATCAACAGAGGAGGGGATGCTTCCAGACTCAATGATGGAGGCCATAATAATATTAATTCCAAAAAAAGGCAAGGACCCTTTAGATTTAGAATCCTATAGACCAATTTCACTGCTTAATGCAGATGTAAAGCTTCTTGCGAGGGTCCTGGCTACAAGGCTCTCCAGGGTCATTTCCTCCATTGTGCATCCTGATCAGAGCGGCTTTATACAAAACAAGGGTACACACCATAATCTACACCGACTCTTTTCTAATATCCAGGCCCCGGGGGGGACTGCCCGCTCCATCCAGTCATTGGATGCCTCTAAGGCCTTTGACAGGGTGGAGTGGCGCTTCCTCTGGAAGGTTCTTGCTAAGATGGGCTTTGGGGAAAAATTTATACGTACTCTTAGGTTGCTGTATAGATCCCCAAGGGCAAAACTGAGTCTCAATGGAATTCTGAGTAGTAGTATTGATTTAAACAGAGGCACCCGACAGGGTTGCCCACTATCTCCCCTGTTATTCGATATTTATATCGAGCCCCTTGCGTTGGCCATTAGGCAGGATGACCAGATTAAAGTATTTGGTACCCTAGGAACACAGGACCGCATCTCACTATATGCAGATGATGTCCTGTTTTTTATAGACCATACGGAAACCATTCTTCCTAGGATTATTCAAATGGTTAACGCATTTGGTGAGGTATCTGGTCTCCGAATAAACTGGGCAAAAACTAGTCTGCTCCCAATAGATCCCCTGCCACAAAAGGAGGTTCCTGCTACACAGTTGGATATCGTTGATACTATTCAATACTTGGGTTTGACTATATCGCCTCGGGTTGAAAATTTTGTACAACTCAATCTGATCCCCACAATGGTAAAGATCAGAGCTAAAATAGGAATCTGGCTGAAACTTCCCCTATCCAGAGCTGATCGAGTTTCACTAGTTAAAATGGTGATATTACCACAATTTCTTTACGTGCTCAGGAATACACCTATTTGGATACAAGACAAACATTTTAAACTCATGGAAAGAATAATTAATGATTTAATATGGGGAAGAAAGCGAGTGCGAATTAAGCTGGAATACTTGTATAAATCAGTGGAGTGGGGGGGTTTAAATCTCCCCTACTTTAAAGGGTATTTTATTGCAGCCCAGCTATTGAGGTGCTATGAATCAGAGGACAGTGCACTCCTGGGGAAGTTGGTAACTAGCCACGCTCATAACAATATTTTTACCTTGTTGGAATCCGGGCTTTTGAAGAGCTACGAGCAAGGCTATAAAGAGACTATAAATCTACTCCTGAAAGTGTGGGGTACAACTAGGACATGGTTGAAGGTTGGGGGTTCACTCACATTTACGCCTCTTTGGCATAATTTCTATTTACAAAGGTTAGATGATATTGCAGCTGACACATTTTGGCAGAAGAATAAAATATTATATATTTCACAGGTAGTTAAAGATAGAGAAATTAAATCCTTTACAGAAATGACACATAATATAAGAAATCTCTCATGGTTTAGGTATTTTCAATTGCGATCTGTACTATCCAGTTTGGACGATAAACGTCTGCTGGATATAGATAATTTATCTTTTCTGAATGATTGGGTAGGGGGTACACTTCCTAGAACTAAGATTTCCAATATATATAAGTTATTAATTAAGGCACGGTTTAGAGATACACAATCACCAGGACAAAAAGCATGGGAAGCGGACTGCCCGCATTTGCGAGTAGAAGGGTGGGAGAATATTTTTGGGAATCTGACTTCAGTATCCCAGAACTTTAACCATGTTCTAATACAATTTTACATTTCCCATAGACTATACATTACTCCCCTATGGATGAATAAATGCGGGTTGAGAGCCACGTCCAACTGCCTCAAATGTGATATTGTAGGAGCAGACTTCCTCCACATGATTTGGACTTGTCCAGAACTTGTAAAATACTGGAATAGTATTAATAATTGTATTATCCATAAACTAAAAATTCGAATTCCTTTTGAACCACATGTATTCGTGCTTAACGACTTTTCCAAATTAAAAAATTACAAGTATCAAAAGATCTTTCTGAGCAGAATATTGATGTTGGCTAGAGTTCTGATCAGTCGGACCTGGTTTGCCCGATCCACTCCAGACATAAATATATGGATAAATTTAACTGATAAGGTAAAAAACTATGAGAAAATTATATATAAACGGAGGGAAGTTGAGGACCAGTGGAATAGGATATGGGGTGGCTGGAAGATTGACTAATTGAGGTCATGTTGGTTTGTTTATGGGGGTCCTACCTTGACGCACCACAGACTAGGGGGGAGGGAGGGGAGGGTTTTTTCTAAATGCAACCAAAAGATGAACTGACTATATTTATATTTATCTACATTTGGTTGGGTCACTAATAATTGAGGGGTTGTAAAAAATTTTGCTGTTAATGCTTTGTAATTTTCCCAATAAACTCTTTTGAAAAAAAAAAATAAATAAAAAAAATATATCAACTAAAAAAAAAAAGGGCAGCTGGAAAGAGGGAGTAATGCTTGCTCAATTAAATGTTGGTGAAGGAGTGGAAGTGTGGCACATTTGGATAACAGCAGGATAATTTTTATGGACAGCTGTCCAGAGGCAGTAATGCCTTGTAAATTCCATTTTCATTAAGGTGCAGAAGTACTCCACATTTGGAAAATTATTATTTTACAAACAGTTGGCAAAAAGTATAAATGCAGAAAAATAAAACTCTATGGGCAGCATAACAGATCCATCCTGCTTTCCGTTATGCAGGACAGTTATGCTGCCCATGGACTTCTATTATGACGGAATGCAAAACGGAATGCCTACATTCCGTCTTAACGATTCCTTTATTTTCTGATATAACCATGTTATAATGGAAAATAATAAAGTAATTAAAAGAACACCCGAATCCAGACTTCAGTGAAAAGTTTGGGTTCGGGTCCAGGTACCTGAACTCGCACTTTGCAATTCAGGTTCGCTCATCCCTAGTAAGACGTGGTGCACTCCAACGGGAAATAAGTCCAGAGAGTCAGGGTCTGCAGTTAACCAGGGTACTTCTTTAGTGGAGGCACTCAATTGCAAAACAATATAGGCAATGCACTGAGCTGCCCTCTCCAGTCTCCTCCCTGGCAGTAGAAGGGTTTGATGCTGAGGAAAGGCCTGAGCTAACTGTCAGTCTCTCTCAAAAGGCTGCTACCCTAGCCAAAAGCTGGAGGTCCATGGTCTGTGGCTCAGTAGTACGGCTGGCTCCTTAGTCAACAGGGCCGATGACTCATGGTCTCTGGCTCAGCGTCCCCATCTCAACATCTTCTTCTGTTTACTCATGTAGTCTGGCAGAGTCTCATCTTCTAAGCACTGGTCACCAACTGCAAAACACTAGCGGCTTTGACTTCTCTCCTTATACACAGTTTCCGGCTGAACTGAAACCTTCTAGTGGAAGGGATGGAGTGGAGAAACCCAGCCCAAACAAATACAATGTTACACTTTGCGTCTCTCATACACTTGCATTAGACCTTGAATAATACTCAATAGCAATGACAGCAGTTTTTCCAGACAAATCAGCTTTTTCTGACATAATAACATAGCTAAATCAGACAGGTCAGTCAGTGTGTCTGGTTTTGTTGGTAAACAAGTCTGGATTTTTCCCTCCAAAATATTGTCTTCTTTAAACTTTATGGTAGCTGTGGAAAATTACTAGCTTCTCATTATTAGCTAGAATTCCCAAATGTCTCAGTGTTCATTAACCCTTTCCACAGTGCTATGCAAACACAGTGCAAATGAACAGGGTATCTATTACAACAAACATATAAAATGCAGTTACATAGAGTTAACCCCTTAAGGCCCCTGCCATATTTCACCTTAAGGACCCGGCCATTTTTTTGCAAATCTGCCATGTGTCACTTTATGTGGTGATAACTTTAAAATGCTTTTACTTATCCAGGCCATTCTGAGATTGTTTTCTCGTCACATATTGTACTTCATGACAGTGGTAAAATAGAGTAAAAAAATTATTTCATTTTTATTTATAAAAAATACAAAATTTAGCAAAAATTTTCAAAAATTAGCAAATTTCTATTTTTCTACTTTTATAATAGATAGTAATACCTCCAAAAATTGCTATTACTTTATATTCCCCATATGTCTACTTCATGTTTGTGTCACGGCTGAGGATGGGGAAAACCCTCAGCCGTGCGATGCCAGAAGATGTTAGGCTGCTCGGCCAGGACGGCAGGATTAGGGAGCAGGTCACCTCCTAAAGCGTCCCTAACCTTACCCTAACTCCTAGCTGCATGGGCCGACCTTGAAGGTAGGAGGGCCCATACTCAGGAACCTCGGATCCCTAACTCACCCTCCGACCGGTCCCTGAACTAGGAGTCAAGGTAAGACGGCCTGTTCCTTCTGGACACGGAGGAACAGGGGTCTCACTGGCCAAGCTACAAGGAATGGGGAAACACATACAACATACAGATATGACAGGCGAACTACTAGTTCCACATGTACCTGTCACAGCCACGCTGACTGGAACCCATGCATGCACTACTAATGTCCACAGAAACAACTAGAGGACATAGCACACATATCACACAGGTAACCAGGACATCCGTAGTTGCAATAAACAGAGACAAAGGAAAACATCAACTGAACATCAAGACATAAACTTCACAGATAAACCTATGACCACAAGGGTGGCCCCCACTGGCAGATAATATACACAGGAGGCTGCTCCAGCTAAGCATGGCTGAAGCAACCCACTGACACATGCCAAACACTGAGGCTTTATAGGCCTAAGAGGCCACACCCACACAGACGCACCCAGTGTCACACACACAGAAAGGGAGTTAACCCTTCCAACACCAGGGAAGGAAAAACACCACTTAAAGGGGAAGTGTCCAAACCAAGATCACACTGTGGCTGTTGCCGCAGGCAACGACATGGGTGGCAACCATGTCCTGGGAGTCAGCCCGAAGGCCGGGACACTGCCACCACATGTACACATCCAACCAAACGTTGCCACGGGCAGCCACAGTGAAGGGAAGAGTCCTAGTGCACACACACAACACAAAACGCAGTGCACACCAGACAAACAAACACAACACCCAACATGAAGGTTGTTGGGTGCAACCGCATGCAATGCAGCAAGCTGCCCAGCACCGCACAGTCTGAAACCAACAGCATACAACTAGTTGCCCGCGGCAACCACAAGTGAGGCCACACACCAGCGGCACTCACCTGTGATTGAACACCAAAACCAAACCGCAGGCAACCGCATGCGGTTGAGGAGTCACAACCATAACCGTGGCCGTGACACTCTCACCCCTCAAAGCCCCCCCCACCAAAAAAAAGAAAACTAGTGAGGGACTCACACAAGGGAATAGGAGAAAAGGGAACCAGTGTCAGTACCTGCGCACTGACACTGCGTCCACTCTCTACTCACGTCCCCACTCCAGTCGCTGCCAGCAGACACTCCTAACCAGCACGCAGCCGGACCACTAACGGAGTGCTGCCAGCAGACGACCAGAGACAGGAACATGGAGAGGGACGAGGGATCACCAACACGGACACGGAAGGTAAGGTGGCGGGGAATAAGCCACCAACCGCGCCGTTAACGGTAATCCCCGGAACGCTCTCCCTCCGGAGAACTCGCATGCAGGCCAAAAAGAGGATGGCACTGCATGCTGCACCCTCTTTCGAAGGTGTGCGACTGAACACCAAAAAAACACAAACGTGCAATATAAAATCAGGGGACGCCAAGACAGACAAACACAACACCCAACATGAAGGTTGTTGGGTGCAACCGCATGCAATGCAGCAAGCTGCCCAGCACCGCACAGGCTGCTCTGCTGAAACCAACAGCATACAACTAGTTGCCCGCGGCAACCACAAGTGAGGCCACACACCAGCGGCCCTCACCTGTGATTGAACACCAAAACCAAACCGCAGGCAACCGCATTCGGTTGAGGAGTCACGACTAGAGTTGAGCGGACACCTGGATGTTCGGGTTCGAGAAGTTCGGCCGAACTTCCCGGAAATGTTCTGGTTCGGGATCCGAACCCGATCCGAACTTCGTCCCGAACCCGAACCCCATTGAAGTCAATGGGGACTCGAACTTTTCGGCACTAAAAAGGCTGTAAAACAGCCCAGGAAAGGGCTAGAAGGCTGCAAAAGGCAGCAACATGTAGGTAAATCCCCTGCAAACAAATGTGGATAGGGAAATGAACAAAAATAAAAATAAAATAAATAAAAATTAACCAATATCAATTGGAGAGAGGTCCCATAGCAGAGAATCTGGCTTCACGTCAGCCACCACTGCAACAGTCCATTGGCATATATTTAGGCCCAGGCACCCAGGCAGAGGAGAGAGGTCCTGTAACAGAGAATCTGGCTTCATGTCAGCAGAGAATTAGTCTGCATGTCATAGCAGAGAATCAGGCTTCACGTCAGCCACCACTGTAACAGTCCATTGTCATATATTTAGGCCCAGCACCCAGGCAGAGGAGAGAGGTCCCGTAACAGAGAATCTGGCTTCATGTCAGCAGAGAATCAGTCTGCATGTCATAGCAGAGAATCAGGCTTCACGTCAGCCACCACTGTAACAGTCCATTGTCATATATTTAGGCCCAGGTACCCAGCCAGAGGAGAGAGGTCCTGTAACAGAGAATCTGTCTTCATGTCAGCAGAGAATCAGTCTGCATGTCATAGCAGAGAATCAGGCTTCACGTCAGCCACCACTGCAACAGTCCATTGTCATATATTTAGGCCCAGGCACCCAGCCGGAGGAGAGAGGTCCCGTAACAGAGAATCTGGCTTCATGTCAGCAGAGAATCAGTCTGCATGTCATAGCAGAGAATCAGGCTTCACGTCAGCCACCACTGCAACAGTCCATTGTCATATATTTAGGCCCAGGCACCCAGGCAGAGGAGAGAGGTCCCGTAACAGAGAATCTGGCTTCATGTCAGCAGAGAATCAGTCTGCATGTCATAGCAGAGAATCAGTCTGCATGTCATAGCAGAGAATCAGGCTTCACGTCAGCCACCACTGTAACAGTCCATTGTCATATATTTCGGCCCAGCACCCAGGCATAGGAGAGAGGTCCCGTAACAGAGAATCTGGCTTCATGTCAGCAGAGAATCAGTCTGCATGTCATAGCAGAGAATCAGGCTTCACGTCAGCCACCACTGCAACAGTCCATTGTCATATATTTAG
The DNA here is from genome assembly GCF_014858855.1 of Bufo gargarizans. Classification (NCBI taxonomy): domain Eukaryota; kingdom Metazoa; phylum Chordata; class Amphibia; order Anura; family Bufonidae; genus Bufo; species Bufo gargarizans. The sequence goes on from NC_058084.1 coordinate 464,650,566, forward strand.
GCCCAGGCACCCAGGCAGAGGAGAGAGGTCCCGTAACAGAGAATCTGGCTTCATGTCAGCAGAGAATCAGTCTGCATGTCATAGCAGAGAATCAGTCTGCATGTCATAGCAGAGAATCAGGCTTCACGTCAGCCACCACTGTAACAGTCCATTGTCATATATTTAGGCCCAGCACCCAGGCATAGGAGAGAGGTCCCGTAACAGAGAATCTGGCTTCATGTCAGCAGAGAATCAGTCTGCATGTCATAGCGGAGAATCAGGCTTCACGTCAGCCACCACTGCAACAGTCCATTGTCATATATTTAGGCCCAGGCACCCAGCCGGAGGAGAGAGGTCCCGTAACAGAGAATCTGGCTTCATGTCAGCAGAGAATCAGTCTGCATGTCATAGCAGAGAATCAGGCTTCACGTCAGCCACCACTGTAACAGTCCATTGTCATATATTTAGGCCCAGGCACCCAGGCAGAGGAGAGAGGTCCCGTAACAGAGAATCTGGCTTCATGTCAGCAGAGAATCAGTCTGCATGTCATAGCAGAGAATCAGGCTTCACGTCACCCAACACTGGAACAGTCAATTGGCATATATTTAGGCCCCGGCACCCAGACAGAGGAGATGTTCATTCAACTTTGGGTTGCCTCGCAATATAATGGTAAAATGAAAATAAAAAGAGGATTGAATGAAGAAGTGCCCTGGAGTACAATAATATATGGTTAAGGGGAGGTAGTTAATGTCTAATCTGCACAAGGGATGGACAGGTCCTGTGGGATCCATGCCTGGTTCATTTTTATGAACGTCAGCTTGTCCACATTGGCTGTAGACAGGCGGCTGCGTTTGTCTGTAATGACGCCCCCTGCCGTGCTGAATAAACGTTCAGACAAAACGCTGGCCGCCGGGCAGGCCAGCACCTCCAAGGCATAAAAGGCTAGCTCTGGCCACGTGGACAATTTGGAGACCCAGAAGTTGAATGGGGCCGAACCATCAGTCAGTACGTGGAGGGGTGTGCACACGTACTGTTCTACCATGTTAGTGAAATGTTGCCTCCTGCTAACACATTGCGTATCAGGTGGTGGTGCAGTTAGCTGTGGCGTGTTGACACATCTCTGCCATGCTAACCCTGCCCTCAGAGGAGCTGGCCGTGACACAGCTGCCTTGGCGACCTCTTGCTCCTCCTCTGCCTTGCCCTTGGGCTTCCACATGTTCCCCTGTGACATTTGGGAATGCTCTCAGTAGCGCGTCTACCAACGTGCGCTTGTACTCGCGCATCTTCCTATCACGCTCCAGTGAAGGAAGTAAGGTGGGCACATTGTCTTTGTAGCGTGGATCCAGCAGGGTGGCAACCCAGTAGTCCGCACACATTAAAATGTGGGCAACTCTGCTGTCGTTGCGCAGGCACTGCAGCATGTAGTCGCTCATGTGTGCCAGGCTGCCCAGAAGTAAGGACAAGCTGTCCTCTGTGGGAGGCGTATCGTCATCGTCCTGCCTTTCCCCCCAGCCACGCACCAGTGATGGGCCCGAGCTGCGTTGGGTGCCACCCCGCTGTGACCATGCTTCATCCTCATCCTCATCCTCCTCCACCTCCTCCTCATCCTCGTCCTCCTCGTCCTCCAGTAGTGGGCCCTGGCTGGCCACATTTGTACCTGGCCTCTGCTGTTGCAAAAAACCTCCCTCTGAGTCACTTCGAAGAGACTGGCCTGAAAGTGCTAAAAATGACCCCTCTTCCTCCTCCTCCTGGGCCACCTCTTCTTCCATCATCGCCCTAAGTGTTTTCTCAAGGAGACATAGAAGTGGTATTGTAACGCTGATAACGGCGTCATCGCCACTGGCCATGTTGGTGGAGTACTCGAAACAGCGCAACAGGGCACACAGGTCTCGCATGGAGGCCCAGTCATTGGTGGTGAAGTGGTGCTGTTCCGTAGAGCGACTGACCCGTGCGTGCTGCAGCTGAAACTCCACTATGGCCTGCTGCTGCTCGCACAGTCTGTCCAGCATGTGCAAGGTGGAGTTCCACCTGGTGGGCACGTCGCATATGAGGCGGTGAGCGGGAAGGCCGAAGTTACGCTGTAGCGCAGACAGGCGAGCAGCGGCAGGATGTGAACGCCGGAAGCGCGAACAGACAGCCCGCACTTTATGCAGCAGCTCTGACATGTCGGGGTAGTTGTGAATGAACTTCTGTACCACCAAATTCAGCACATGCGCCAAGCAAGGGATGTGCGTCAAACCGGCTAGTCCCAGAGCTGCAACGAAATTTCGCCCATTATCACACACCACCAGGCCGGGCTTGAGGCTCACCGGCAGCAACCACTCGTCGGTCTGGTGTTATATCCCCCGCCACAACTCCTGTGCGGTGTGGGGCCTGTCCCCCAAACATATGAGTTTCAGAATGGCCTGCTGACGTTTACCCCGGGCTGTGCTGAAGTTGGTGGTGAAGGTGTGTGGCTGACTGGATGAGCAGGTGGAAGAAGAGGAGGAGGAAGCCGAGAAGGAGGAGGTGGCAACAGGAGGCAAAGAATGTTGCCCTGCGATCCTTGGCGGCGGAAGGACGTGCGCCAAACAGCTCTCCGCCTGGGGCCCAGCTGCCACTACATGTACCCAGTGTGCAGTTAGGGAGATATAGCGTCCCTGGCCGTGCTTACTGGTCCACGTATCTGTGGTTAGGTGGACCTTGCCACAGATGGCGTTGCGCAGTGCACACTTGATTTTATCGGATACTTGGTTGTGCAGGTAAGGCACGGCTCTCTTGGAGAAGTAGTGCCGGCTAGGAACAACATACTGTGGGACAGCAAGCGACATGAGCTGTTTGAAGCTGTCTGTGTCCACCAGCCTAAATGACAGCATTTCATAGGCCAGTAGTTTAGAAATGCTGGCATTCAGGGCCAGGGATCGAGGGTGGCTAGGTGGGAATTTACGCTTTCTCTCAAATGTTTGTGAGATGGAGAGCTGAACGCTGCCGTGTGACATGGTTGAGATGCTTGGTGACGGAGGTGGTGGTGGTGTTGGTGGTACATCCCCTGTTTGCTGGGCGGCAGGTGCCAACGTTCCTCCAGAGGCGGAGGAAGAGGCCGAGGCGGCAGCAGCAGAAGAGGCCGAGGCGGCAGCAGCAGAAGAGGCCGAGGCGGCAGCAGCAGAAGAGGTAGCAGGGGGAGCCTGAGTGACTTCCTTGGTTTTAAGGTGTTTACTCCACTGCAGTTCATGCTTTGCATGCAGGTGCCTGGTCATGCAGGTTGTGCTAAGGTTCAGAACGTTAATGCCTCGCTTCAGGCTCTGATGGCATAGCGTGCAAACCACTCGGGTCTTGTCGTCAGCACATTGTTTGAAGAAGTGTCATGCCAGGGAACTCCTTGAAGCTGCCTTTGGGGTGCTCGGTCCCAGATGGCGGCGGTCAGTAGCAGGCGGAGTCTCTTGGCGGCAGGTGTTCTGCTTTTGCCCACTGCTCCCTCTTTTGCTACGCTGTTGGCTCGGTCTCACCACTGCCTCTTCCTCCGAACTGTGAAAGTCAGTGGCACGACCTTCATTCCATGTGGGGTCTAGGACCTCATCGTCCCCTGCATCGTCTTCCACCCAGTCTTGATCCCTGACCTCCTGTTCAGTCTGCACACTGCAGAAAGACGCAGCAGTTGGCACCTGTGTTTCGTCATCATCAGAGACATGCTGAGGTGGTATTCCCATGTCCTCATCATCAGGAAACATAAGTGGTTGTGCGTCAGTGCATTCTATGTCTTTCACCGCTGGGGAGGGGCTAGGTGGATGCCCTTGGGAAACCCTGCCAGCGGAGTCTTCAAACAGCATAAGAGACTGCTGCATAACTTGAGGCTGAGACAGTTTCCCTGGTATGCATGGGGGTGATGTGACAGACTGATGGGCTTGGTTTTCAGGCGCCATCTGTGCGCTTTCTGCAGAAGACTGGGTGGGAGATAATGTGAACGTGCTGGATCCACTGTCGGCCACCCAATTGACTAATGCCTGTACCTGCTCAGGCCTTACCATCCTTAGAACGGCATTGGGCCCCACCAAATATCGCTGTAAATTATGGCGGCTACTGGGACCTGAGGTAGTTGGTACACTAGGACGTGTGGCTGTGGCAGAACGGCCACGTCCTCACCCAGCACCAGAGGGTCCACTAACACCACCACGACCATGTCCACGTCCGCGTCCTTTACTAGATGTTTTCCTCATTGTTATCGTTCACCACAACAACAAAAATATTATTTGACCCAATGTATTGAATTCAAATTCAGGCCTTTTTTTAAAGACAACTAACACTATCTGGCTATCTATTTAGGTACCGTATTACACTAATACAGGCACAGCAGTAACCACAGATTTAGCTGACTATAAATTTGAGGCCTATTATTTAGGCGCTGGGTGACAGGTATAGGTTTACTGACAGAATTAGACTTGGAAATGCACAGTAGCGTGTGTGTGAAGTTATTCAGAATGACCCTATGTGCACCTTGAATCTGATATACCCTTTTAGGGATAAATTTAAAGTAGGCCTGATACAGCAGAAACCACTAAATTAGGAAATTGCTAAATTGGGAATTGTATTTCAACCCAGAACAAAAACTGTGCTTTGACGGACACTAAATAACTTGACCAGCCACACCAGTAACGACAGATTTAGCTGGATATAAACTTGAGGCCTAGTATTTAGGCGCTGGGTGACAGGTATAGATTTACTGACAGAATTAGACTTGGAAATGCACAGTAGCGTGTGTGTGAAGTTATTCAGAATGACCCTATGTGCACCTTGAATCTGATATACCCTTTTAGGGATAAATTTAAAGTAGGCCTGATACAGCAGAAACCACTAAATTAGGAAATTGCTAAATTGGGAATTGTATTTCAACCCAGAACAAAAACTGTGCTTTGACGGACACTAAATAACTTGACCAGCCACACCAGTAACGACAGATTTAGCTGGATATAAATTTGAGGCCTAGTATTTAGGCGCTGGGTGACAGGTATAGGTTTACTGACAGAATTAGACTTGGAAATGCACAGTAGCGTGTGTGTGAAGTTATTCAGAATGACCCTATGTGCACCTTGAATCTGATATACCCTTTTAGGGATAAATTTAAAGTAGGCCTGATACAGCAGAAACCACTAAATTAGGAAATTGCTAAATTGGGAATTGTATTTTAACCCAGAACAAAAACTGTGCTTTGACGGACACTAAATAACTTGACCAGCCACAACAGTACAGCAGTAACGACAGATTTAGCTGGATATAAATTTGAGGCCTAGTATTTAGGCGCTGGGTGACAGGTATACGTTTACTGACAGAATTAGACTGGGATATGGCCAAAAAATAACCACACTATTGATGGTTAAATGCACTTGGTGTGACAGCTTGACCAACCACACTATTGAGGGTTAAATGCACTTGGTGACAGGCGCAGCTTGCCCCTGATGTAGTATATGGCCAAAAAATAACCAGACTATTGATGGTTAAATGCACTTGGTGTGACAGCTTCACCCTGATGTAGGATTTAGCCAAAAAACAACCACACCATTGAGGGTTAAATGCACTTGGTGACAGCTTGCCCCTGATGTAGTATATGGCCAAAAAATAAACAGACTATTGCTGGTTAAATGCACTTGGTGTGACAGCTTCACCCTGATGTAGGATTTAGCCAAAAAACAACCACACCATTGAGGGTTAAATGCACTTGGTGACGGGCGCAGCTTGCCCCTGATGTAGTATATGGCCAAAAAATAACCAGACTATTGCTGGTTAAATGCACTTGGTGTGACAGCTTCACCCTGATGTAGGCTTTAGCCAAAAAGCAACCACACCATTGAGGGTTAAATGCACTTGGTGGCAGCTTGCGCTGGCGCACCACAAGACACAAAATGGCCGCCGATCACCCCAGAAAAAAGTGACTGGGTTCGGGTCCGTGTCACGGACACCCCAAAATTCGGTACGTGGCCGTGACAGTTTGGATCATTTTGTAAATTACATTTTCTTTTTTGGGGATATTAGAAGGCTTAGAAGTTTAACAATATAACAAAATAATAGCAAAGCCAGGTGCACTCTGCGGTCTTACTAAACCCTCGAACTGATTTTAAAATTGAGAGATTAGTCAACATGTCCTACGGTGTAGGACATGTCTAAACCCGGGCACCACGTCTAAGCCATTAGCAACAGGCCACAAGTGCAGGATTTGCTCCCCTATATATATATGCACGACTGCATGTGGGTTTGAGCATCTCCTGCTAATACCACGCCATTCTTTTCAGTTGGCTTAGAAGTTTAGAAGCAAATCACAAATCTGAAGTCACTTTGTGAGGCTTACATAATAGAAACCACCCCAAAATGACCCCATTTTAGAAACCACCCCTCAAGGTATTCAAAACAGATTTTACAAACGTTGTTAACCCTTTAGGTGTTCCACAAGAATTAATAGAAAATGGAGATGAAATTTAGAATTTACCTTTTGGCAAATTTTCCATTTTAATCAATTTTTTTTCGCTAACAAAGCAAGGGTTAACAGCCAAACCAAACTCAATATTTATGGCCCTGATTCTGTACTTTACATATGTGGTCATAAACTGCTGTAAGGGCACACGGCAGGTCGCAGAAGAAAAAGAACGTCACATGGTTTTTGGAAGGCAGATTTGGCTGCACTGGTTTTTTGACACCATGTCACATCTGAATGTCACCCTTATGCACCCCTAGAGTAGAAGCTCCAAAAAAGTGTCTGAGAGCCATAATTATATTTTTTTGGGCGATTGTCTTAGGTAGGGGCTCATTTTTTGTAGAATGAGATGACGGTTTAATTGGCACTATTTTGAGGTGTATATGACTTTTTGATTGCTTGCTATTACACTTTTTGTGATGTAAGGTGACAAAAAATGGCTTTTGACACCGTCTTAATTTTTTTTTTTGCGGTGTTCACCTGAGGGGTTAGGTCATGTGTTAATTTTATAGAGCATGTTGTTACGGATGCGGCAATACCTAATATGTCATTTTTTTACATTTAACATAAAAAATCATTTTTGAAACAAAAAAAAATCATGTTTTAAGCCTCATGTAGATCATACCAGTGCATCACTGTACTGCGGCGGCAGCAGGAAGTGCACAGCTTCATAGCAACCAATGACGCCGTGCGCTCCTGCACTCAGAAGAAATCCAGGCCGGTTTCACGCGGTCCGTGTTCCACGGATGTGTGCATGAGACTTTACTTTGAGAGCCATAGTTTTTAAATTTTTTTGGCGATTGTCTTACGTAGGGGCTCATTTTTTGCGGGATGAGGTGAAGGTTAGATTGGCACTATTTTGGGGGGCATACGCCTTTTTGATCGCTTGGTGTTGCACTTTTAGTGATGTAAGGTGACAAAAAAATTTAACACAGCTTTTATTTTATCTTTTTGACGGTTTTCATCTGAGGGGTTAGGTCATGTGATATATTTATAGAGCCGGTCGATACGGACGCGGCGATACCTAATATGTCCTAATATTTCCTATTTTTTTACTTTATTTGGGGAAAATAACATTTTAGTTTTTTTTTACTTTAAACTTTGAATTTTTTTGGGGGGAATACTTTATTTTTTCTACTTTTATTTGATTTTATTTTTTGTCCTACTTTGGGACTTCAATTTTGGGGGTCTGATCCCCTTTACAATGCATTCCATTACTTCTGTATTGGAATGCATTGGCTGTGAGCGTAATACAGTGTGTATTACACATACAGCTTCCTCCCTGTGAGATCCAGGGGGCTGGATGTCACAGGCTCTCCCCCGGAAGGCAGCCCCGATGCCTAAGGAAAGCATCGCGCCTGCCTTCCCTGCTATCGGGTCCCTGTCACAGCAGCACAGGGACCCGATGACAGCTCCGATCCCCGCCCGACATCGCACGTGCTGCGGTCAGCGCTGACCACGGCACATCAAGGGTTAATGTGCCGGCATCTGTGATTTCACAGATGTCGGTGCATGCAGCAGGGGTCCGGCTATCAGTGACTGCTGGACCCCTGCCGCTGATCGGGCGGGGCAGCTCCTGCACCTGCCCGATCACCGTGAAGTACATGTACGTCACGGGTCTTTAAGTCCCGGACAGAAATTACGTACATGTACGTCATGGGTCCTTAAGGGGTCAACAGTATTAATCAGTGCAAGTTAACCCTTTAAAGTGAAATAAAGTAAACAGTTGGGAAATGGGCAAATGTCCACAAACATCCAGACCTTAAAGTATCCCTGCTCAAAGGCACTACATATATTAATGCAACAGTAAATACGTGATATTATTATATAGCTCTGGGTGGCAGCAGAGGGTCACAACGGCAAAAAGGCACAGGTCAGGACAGGCAGCGGAGAGGCAGAATCCAGTAAACAGGCATGGGTAAATATATGGCAGAAAACAGAAAACAAACGCCTCAGCAGGAACTTCGCAAACTAGGAACTGCCAGGGAAATTAGGTCAGCGCCACAGTCTTTTGCAGTTACAAGCAACATGTGTAACCACACACAGCAAGGACAGGAGGAGAGTGGTGGTAGCAGAAATGGGAGTAGTAGTGTTCACTGAGTAATGTTCCAAATAGAAGCACAACAGCAATGGACCCAAATGGCCTATGTAACAGTATTGAATTTGACCGATTTTTTTTTACCCCTTAACGCATAATGCCGTAAATGTACGGCATTATAGGTCCATATTTGTATGGAGCAGGCTGCTGCAGTGCTTCCATAAGCAGGATCACTGCAAAACATGAGATTTGCTATTTTTTTGTCACCTTGTCCCCTCTAAAAAATGTAATAGCAGTGATCAAAAAGTTGTACATACTATACCACAAAAATGGTACCAATAAAAAGTTTGTTCCACAAAAAACAAGCTTTTTATGCAGCTCTGTTGACCAAAATATAAAAAAGTTATGAGTGACAGAAAATTGTGATGCAAAGGAAAATTTGATTTTTTTTCATTTTTATTTTTTAAAGTGATAAAACAAAATAAAAACAATACAAGTTTGGTATCGCTGTAATAGTATTGAGCTGCAGAATAAGTTTGTAATGGTGACATTATCAAAAGCATCTTGTCCCGCAACAAAGATAACCCCTAATATGACTATGTGAATGGAAAATAAAAAAAAAGTTATGGCTATTGGAACGTGAGGAGAAAAAAACAAAAATGCAAAAATCAAAATAGACCTGCTCTTTAAAGGGTTAAAGCAACAGCGTAATGCTTTGAATTTAATAGGTATATTAACGCGACATTATGATGCATTGAATGTAACTGCTTTATTAACACAACAGTATAATGCATTGATTTAACTGGTATATTAATACATCAGTATAATGAGTTGAATTCAACTGGTATATTAGTGCAGCAGTACAGTGCATTGATCTGCACAATTCTAAATGGTAGCAAAATTGCAGCTGGTTTTTAGAACGAAAAAGGCGTAATTGTGCAGTGTAGCCAGCGAACTGTATGCTGCAGTACTGGGATTGCCTGGGAGTATGCATATAAACAGTTGTGAACTGTAGAAGCCTTAGGTTTCTTTTTTTTTTTTAAAAGGCTTGCTGCTGAAAGAATGATGTTTGTGCAGGCACTGCAGGATTTTGATTACTGCAGTGCATTACGTGAAGCTTTCCACCACAGCTGCCCTCAGTGTAAAAGAATTCTGCTTTCCCTTTCTGATAAAACCCTGACTTTTCCACCTTTTTGATTCAATCTACATAATTAGATTGGGCCTAGAATTGTTTTCTGCCAGACACATCTAAAACACGTCCTCTCAGATTGCAGATTCCACTCAAGGACCTGCCAAGCCTGTTTCCCTCCCAGGGTCATGTGATCCTCTATCTTCATCCCTTCTGCCCTGTTTCCCGCAAAATTTTTACAGTAAAATGGAGCAGGTGCCATTTTAGGTGAATTATTAGAAGTGAATCATTTAAATGTTGGACTCATTTGGTAATAGAATTTTTGTAATATTCGTAATGAACCCGATCCGTTTAGAATCTGTTTGCTTATTTCTATTGTCTTTCTATGTGGCAGAGAAGCCTTTGGGCCGGTCAGGCACCAGGGTCCAGATGAGACTGCTACTTCTGCAACACTTACAGCTTTACCTATCCACTGTCTATTATATTTACCCATTTTATAGATTACAAGGTCTACGATTTTTCCATACACTATCTTTCTCATACTGTATCTATCTATCTTCTCATATCTATCTATCCATTACATCGGCAGCCTGTGTCCGTTTCTGCTCTGCTACTTCTATTAAGAATATTTCTCACTGAACTCCTATTTTTGCCTTCACTACCATTCCTCTACTTTCTTTGCTCTGTGCGCTGCTGCATGCCTGCTTTTAATTGCTAATCAGCTTCTGTTATAACTCTGTGCTGCTGACTTAATTTCTTTGCCTGAACAACTAGGTTCCTAGTTTACTAAGTTCCTTGCAAAGGTGTTCTGTTTTCTGTTGTCTGCCTGCACACTGACCTGTGCCTGTTTTACCATTGTCTATGTAAGAACTGCCCAGCACCTGATCTGTGTGTAGCGCTGCAGAGGGAAGGAACGGATCCAATACCTGTAGCAAGGGAATTCCAGCAGCTGCTGTATAATCTCAGTAGATTTTTAATGCAGTAATTTTATAAAGAAGATACAGGATGCATTTCAGCCTGTCCTAGCCTTTTTCAACTGATACAATAATGATGCAATGGAGGGTGGCGGAGCTCACCTGAATCACCACCAGTGGAAGCCCGGAAAAAACGCCAGGAACCAGGCGTAGACGAAAACAACAAAAGAAAGTAATCCAGCTTCCAGGATGGCAGTAGTAAACGTGATATTCTTCATTTCATGGGTGCAGAATAGAATCCAACATGTACATCTACGCATTTCAGATCGTCAGGTTCTGATCCTTACTCATGTTGGATTTTATTCTGCACCCATGAAATGAAGAATATCACGTTTACTACTGCCATCCTGGAAGCTGGATTACTTTCTTTTGATACAATAATGATGTAACACAAACATTATATATACATCATCGCAAATCAGTTACAGGTGATAACAGATGCCGGAAAGGGCGGCAGTATGCTGCATCATTAACACAATACAATACAAGGCACTTACTAATGTATTGTTATTATCCATATTGCTTCCTTTGCTGGCTTGATTCATTTTTTCATCACATCATACACTGCTCATGTCCATGGTTATGACTACCTTGCAATCCATCTGCGGTGGTCGTGGTTGCACACTATAGGAAAAGGCACCAACTTCTTTTGTGGCTGGGATCACGGGAGTGCGTATAGGCCAGCACTTTTTCCTATAGTGTGCAAGCACGGCCACTGCTGCTGAATTTCAGTATATGCATGGAAATGAGAAGTGTATAATGTGATGGAAAAATGAGTCCAGACAGCAAAGGAGGCAATATGGACAATCACAATACATTAGTAAGTGCCTTGTATTAACTTTCTCTACATAATTAATGCTACTGTATTTGCTGAAGTGAGACAACTGCTTTATTAAAGCAACAGTCTAATGCTTTGAATTTAACTGGTATATTAACGCAACATTATGATGCATTGAATGTAACTGCTTTATTAACACAACAGTATAATGAGTTGAATTTAACTGGTATATTATCACAGCAGTATAATGTGTTGAACTGGTATATTAACGCAATAGTACAATGCTTTGAATTGAACTAGTCTATTAGTGTAGCAGTACAATGCATTGAACTGCACAATTTTAAATGGTAGCAAAATCGCAGCTGTTTTTTTTTAGAAAGAAAAAGGCACAACTGCGCAGCGTTGCCAGTGAAATGTATGCTGCGGTGCTGGGTACTCCTGCTCTCTCCAGCGTCTGACGTCACTCTTAGCTGATTTGCATGATGTATATATAATTCTTGTACCACATCACTATAGTATCAGTTAAAAAATAGGCTAGGATGGGCCTAAACACATCCTGTATCTTCTTTATGAAATGAGTGCAATAAAAATCTGCCGAGATGATACAGTTGCTGCTGGGATTCCTTCGCTACAGATGTTTTACCATTGTGACCTTCTGCTGCCAGCCCTGATCTCGGACCTGTTTCACGGATTTGCGCGAACTCTGTCTGCTGTCATCTTGACCTGTTACTGACTATGTTTTGCCTATTCATTCAGTGCTCTGCATTGGTGTCTCTGACCCCAGTGGGTCAGCTGTCAACCACACAGGGACTATTGGTGGCTCCCCTGCAGCGAAGATCTATCTACTTCATATATATCTACCTGTCTGTCTATCTTCTGCATTTATCTATTTGTATTTTTTCAGTAGTTGATTTGCACTTTGATGATAAACGCTCATTTCATCTCCTTACAGAAGACCTTGGAGCTTACATGAAAAGCATTTGTAGATGATTCTAGTCTCTGGTTTCTTGAAATCTATCTTATTACTGCAATGTACTTAGCACAACTGAGGAGTTTTTGTCTCGTTCTTTCATAAAATCACAGAATAGAACAAGCAGTAGATAGAGGTTCAGCACACAGCGAGGTTCACGCGGCCCCATGAGGCGTCCCGGGAAACCATCAGCAGAGAAGACAGAGATATTGTTGAAACAATTGGTTTTGGCAGCATTCTGCTTTGTTCGTCTATCTATTCTAAGATGTAGGCGTTTTCCGATTTATCTTGTGATTTACAGTAACTGCTGGAAGCATGTGGACTTCAGCTGCCGCTTTATGAACTGTAAAAGGTGAAATCCCCATAGATTTCTATGTTTCTTCTGAAAACAGAAGAGTAAATGTTCTTTAGGACTTTCTTAAAGTGAAAGGCAGATGTCGGTGTTTGTATGAGAATCCCTACTTGCTAGAAGGGTCATTTAATACTAAGATGGCCATAAAGTGTCCCCCTGCAGGGGCGTCCAGAGATGAACTATAGAAACCTGGCAGTAATTGTTCAATTTCCCAGTAGCGCCACCACTGGCAAAATTAAGCATTACACAGTGCTCATTTAAATCAATTCGTTGTGTGTTTAATGCAGGACAGACAGGTCCTCCAGAAGAAGAGATGCTCCTTGTAGCCATTCACCACTTTGGGCAAAAGATGTCGATCCTTAACCGAGGAACATGGTATATGACAATGGAATTTCTAAATCCCTTATCAGATCTTATCAGAATATCTGAGTCCTGCATCCTACATAATGCATCTGGGCAATAGAATTCATATACTGCCTGTGACATGCATGCTGCAGCTCAGAGCACAGGCTGCAGCCTCTCCTGGGCCTTTAGGCTGGGTTCACACCTGAGCGTTTTACAGCGTGTTCCTGTAAAACGCTCAACAAGGAGAAACCAATGCTTCCCTATGGGAATGGTTCTCACCTGGGCATTTTACAGCGCGTACGATCGCGCTGTAAAACGCCCGACGCCCCAAGAAGTACATGATCTTCTTTGGGGCGTCTTGTCGTGCGTTCCCGTACATAAACTTTTGGGAACGCGCGACAATGGGCGTTCGCTTGTCTCTGTATGCGCGATTGCATAATAATTATACTGCGATATTTGCTGCTGCACTACATTATTTGTCTGGTGCTGCTGGGGATGTATTTTATGCTGCTCGGTAGTATTTGGTGCTGCTGGGTAGGTCTTTGGTGCTGTATTGTGGTATTTGTTTGCCACTGCTGGGGAAGGTACTGTGTTCTACACTGTAGTATTTGGTGCTTCTGTGGAAATTTTGGTGCTGCAGTGGGCTGTTTGGTGCTGCAGTGTGCTGTTTGGTGCTGCAGTGTGCTGTTTGGTGCTGCTGGGGAGATTTATGCTGCTGCTGCTGCATTGTGGTATTTGGCACTGTTGGTAGGGTATTTTGTGCTGCACTATGGTATTTGTTGCTTTCGGGGAGATATTTTGTGCTGCTGTTGGGTACGTTTTTTGTGCTGTAGTCGGGTGGTTGTTTGGCACTGCTGGGGAGTCATTTTTTGCTTGCCTATTTTTGGGCTGCTGGGGAGATTTTTGGTGCTGCACTGTGGTACTTTTTGGTGCTGCTGATAGGGCATTTTATGCTGCACTATGGTATTTGGCACTGATGGATAGAGGTTTTATGTTTCACTGTGGTATTTGGCACTGCTGGGGAGGTGTTTTTTTTTCTGCACTGTGGTATCTTGTGCTGCACTGTGGTCATTTTTTGACCTTCCATTGTTTATCTGTAATTTGGCATGGATTGAATAAAGCTAGGGCTACACGACGACAATAAGTCGCGCGACACATAGGGCACAACTACACTGCAACATGTGTCACAGGACATTAATGTCGCGCAACAATTTTTATAATGGTAGTCTAAGGTGTCGCACTGCGACATGCTGCGACTGCGACACGACAGTTGCAGAAAAATCCATCTTGAATGTTTTTTTTTGCGACTGTCGTGTCACAGTCGCAGCATGTCACATGTCGCAGTGCGACACCATAGACCATTATAAAAATTGTCGCGCGACATTGGTGCGACAAATGTCGTTTAGCCCTAGCCTAAAGCTGTTGAAACAGGACCGATGAGTGACGCTTTATGTATTCTATGGAATGTGAATGTTTGCAACTGATTTTAGAGGCGAGCATCATGGAATGGCTGTGTACAGTAACTGTCCAGGCAATTGGGTGATTGCTATTAAGGGTTAATGCTGTTGGAGAGGAGTAGCGGCACCACTCCCCTGCATCAGAATTAACCCTAAGGTTAGGTCTACACGACGACATTTGTCACGCGACAGATAGGGCACAACTACACTGCAACATTTGTCGCGCGACAATTTTTATAATGGATTTTCTGCGACTGTTGCAGTGCGACACCATAGACTGCCGTTATAAAAATTGTCGCGCGACAAATGTCGTCGTGTAGACGTAACCTTAATAGCAATCCGCTACAGTGTTTGTTCTATGAGGTGGAAAGAACTGTGGTATTTGTACTGTTGGGTAAGCTTTTGGTGCTGTACTGTGGTATTTTTTGGAACTGCTAGGTGGATATTTTGTGCTGCATTTTGGTATTTGGGGCTGCTGGGGAATTTTTTTGTGCTGCACTGTGGTATTAGCTGCTGCTGGGGTTGTATTTTGTTCTGCACTGGGGTATTTGGTGCTGCTGTGGTATTTTTTTTGTTGCACTGGGGTATTTAGTGCTGCTTAGGGAGAAATTTTGCATTCCACTGCAGCATCTGGTGCTTCTAGGGAGGTATCTGTCCCTGATCATTACAAATAGTTTATCTTGTATTGTGTGTTTTCTTCCATGTGGTTTAAATATGTAGGACATAGGCCTCTTTCACACTGGCGTGTGCCCTGTTGCCGTATTGCGGCCCACAAAATGTGGGCCGCGATACACGAGCACAGTCCGTGGGGCAGCCGCAGTGGATCGCGGACCCATTCACTTGAATGGGTCCGCGATCCGGCCGTTCCGCAAAAAGATAGGACATGTTCTATCTTTTTGCGGAACGGAAGTACGGGACGAAGCCCCACGGAAGCGTTCCGTGGTTCCGTTCCACACCATTCCGCATCTCCGGATTTGCGGACCCATTCAAGTGAATGGGTCCGCATCCGTGATGCGGAATGCCCACGGAACGGCACCCGTGTATTGCGGATCCGCAAATGCAGTCCGCAATACGGCAACGGGGCACACACGCCAGTGTGAAAGAGGCCATACTTGCCAACTTGCCTGGCATCTGGGAGATCAGAAAGAATATTTTTGGCATTAACTCTTTAGGGACCGGGCTCATTTTCACCTTAAGGACCAGTCCATTTTTTTGCAAATCTGACCAGTGTCACTTTATGTGGTGATAACTTTAAAACGCTTTGACTTATCCAGGCCATTCTGAGATTGTTTTTTCGTCACATATTGTACTTCATGACACTGGTAAAATGGAGAAAAAAAAAACATTTTTATTTATAAAAAAAATATACCAAATTTGCCAAAAATTTTGAAAAATTTGCAAATTTCCAGGTTTCAATTTCTCTACTTCTATAATACATAGTAATACATACAAAAATAGCTATTACTTTACATTCCCCATATGTCTACTTCATGTTTGGATAATTTGGGGAATTACATTTTATTTTTGGGGGATGTTACAGGGCTTAAAAGTTTAGAAACAAATCTTAAACATTTTCAGAAATTTTCAAAAACCCACTTTTCAAAGACCAGTTCAGATCTGAAGTCACTTTGCGAGGCTTACATAATAGAAACCACACAAAACTGACCCCATTCTAGAAACTAGACCCCTAAAGGTATTCAAAACTGATTTTACAAACTTTGTTAACCCTGTAGGTTTTCCACAAGAATTAATGGAAAATAGAGATACAATTTCAAAATTTCACTTTTTGGGCAGATTTTCCATTTTAATAATTGTTTTCCAGTTACAAAGCAAGGGTTAGCAGCCAAACCAAACTCAATATTTATGGCCCTGATTCTGTAGTTTACAGAAACACCCCACATGTGGTCGTAAACCGCTGTACAGGCACACGGCAGGGCGCAGAGGGAAAGGAATGCCATACGGTTTTTGGAAGGCAGATTTTGCTGGACTGTTTTTTTGACACCATGTCACATTTGAAGCCCCCTGATGCACCCCTAGAGTAGAAACTCCAAAAAAGTGACCCCATTTTAGAAACTACAGAATAGGATGGCAGTTTTGTTGGTACTATTTTAGGGTACATATGATTTTTGGTTGCTCTATATTACACTTTTTGTGAGGCAAGGTAACAATAAATAGCTGTTTTGGCACCGTTTTTATTTTTTGTTATTTATAACATTTATCTGACAGGTTAGATCATGTGGTAGTTTTATAGACCAGGTTGTCACGGACGCGGCGATACCTAATATGTATAGTTTTACACAATGATTTCATTTTTGAAACAAAATAAAACATGTTTTAGT